>NC_038047.1:30331826-30668518 GCF_002211085.1 Panicum hallii
CATTGACTGCTATCACCTTCGGAGGATGTTCAGCAACTCCGGTGGTGGTAAGAAGAACAAGAAGCCTGCGAACAAAGAACCTGAGGTTGACGACCACGATGACCAAGGGCGCAACCCGAAGTTCTAGGACGCTTCGAAGGTTGTCAACATCATCTCGGGGGAGATGAGGATTTTAGCTCCAGGCGGGACCAGAAGCTGCTTCTCCGGGAGATCATGTCCGTCGAGCCGGCGGTACCACGACCACTCTGTTGGTTGGAGGTCCCCATCTCGTTCTCCCGTGATGACCAATGGACGAGCTTTTCGGAACCCGAAAAGTTCCCCTTGGTCCTCGATCCTGTGGTGGCAGAGGTCAAGCTCACCAAGTGTCACACCTGATTTATAAGAACATAAATCGAGCAAGCAATCATATATGCGCCAGGATCAAGTCACGCATATATACAACAGATTATCAAGATATCACAACACATGCCTGTGACAGTTCAAGTCCTTGTAAATTAGGCACATTATTTGTTAGTGTGAAGTATGTGCTTGTAGTGTAAAGCTTATGTGTGTTTAAGTAAAGCTTTTAAAAATTTAAATGCACATAAAAAGGGTATTTTTATAATTACAGAAAACCTAGGGTTGTTTTTGCAAAATGTTTTTGGATGGGAGGTAATTTCAAAATAAGGATGTTTATATAATTTATGAAAATACAAGTCCTTTTATGTAAATTAGTTGAAGTATAAAAGTAATATTTAAAAATTACCAAGGATCAAAGTGAAAAAGGTAAAAGTAATCATTACCAGCCTTAAATGCTTGCAAATAAGCCCAAAAGTTCATAAGATTCATACCATTAGGACAAAACTTATGTAATTTTAAGTTGAGAGAAAAATGGTAAAATAACACAGTGTGCTTTAGGTTTCTGAACTCGAGCCCTAAAACAAAGTTATAGGTTTTGAAAAGTTCTACAACTTCTATTTTGACCATTTCTTCATTTGAGCTTTGGATCAATGGGAAATTTCTGTTTACAGTGCAGTCCCTGAGGTTTTTGCTTTTTCCAACGAAGCCCCTCGGACCCCCTCCTCTCTTCTTCCTCCTCTGGCACCTCCTCTGCTTCGCCCACTGCTCCTCTGCCGTCGGTGTCAGCGCCACTTCCCCGGCCATGTGCTGAGCCTCGGCCGCTCCCCGGCGCCACCTCCAGCTTCTAGCCACTCCACGTGTCGCTCCTTAGCCCAGCTACCGCCCTAGCTCTTCTTGCTGGCCCCCTCGCCGAGTACCACGTTTGCCTGCGATACTGCCAGTGCCGTCCGGTCTCGCCGGCACTTCTGCTCGCCGCCCACCGCATCAACGCAGCCACCCAGGGTCGCGGCATTGCGCCCTTTCCACTCTCCTCTATCTCTACAGCCTATAAAAGGCCGGTTCTAGCTCACGGTCGCACTACCAGAAACCACCGTTGTCCTCCATTGTTGCTGCTCAACCATCACACGCCGAGCTCGCCCCTCCGGCCTCTCTTCCCTTGAGCTGACCCCCAAAGTCGCTTGCCCCCAGCCCTTGAAGCTCCTCCACCTGTTCCCCATCAACTCCGCTCGCCGGAGCTCGCCGGAGCACCACTGCCACCATTAGCAAGTTACTGTCACCGTCGTCAGCCCTCCTCCAGCCACCCCGGCGTCAACCGAGCCCATCCAAAGGTAGCCCTCGTGTCCCTCATGCTCCCCCACCTATCCCTCGCCTCCGGGAAGCACCCCATCGTAGGAATCGAACTCCCTGAGCTCTCTCTGTTCCAAAAATCGCGACCAGGACCCCATACAACAATAGGAATAGTTCCAGGGACCTATCTGCACAGACCCTGACTCAGATGAACAGTATCGCGCTGGATCTTTTTGAAATCTTTGGCTGAAACTTTGAAAAATCGTAGTAAATCATAGAAAAATCAGAAAAAATGCCAAACCAATTTTGGTCGGAATCCTTAAGTAAAATTCGACTACTTTTATTTAGGAAGTTTGAGCTGTACGTGTATATTTTCTGATGTAGATTAAATATTAGGAAATGAGTGTTTTATTTATATCTCATGTTATATGCATGTGTTGTGGCTGAATTTTGGAACCTAGGTTGTATGTTCCATGAGTAGCTTTGTGTAAAAATTTCGAGTACTTTACTGTTCATTTACTTAGGATTCGAGTACTTTTTGTTGTATATTGATAGAGAGTTCATAATTTATTCTAGCTGCATTCCTTCATGATTAATGCTGAAAATTTTACCTTAGTTTTGCTTCAACATGTTTAGTTCACTGTAAAAATTTCGTGCCCAGAAACTATGTGCATGGTTTGTAAATCTATTTTTGTTCAGTTTGTCTTGTTGAGGCTAAAAATAAATACTTTAGATTGCAATAAATGCTGGTAAATTGTTTTTACACTCCTTATCAGTGTGTTATCATGCAAGTTAATCTGTGCTACCGGATCCTTGCTGCATGTCAAGTTGTTGCATTTATTTGGTTCCTAGATATACTTTGCTTTTTGAGTGTTACTAAGAGGTGCTTTCCTACCTATTAATTTCAAGTAGCTAATTCTTGTTTCTGAGTAAGTCATGTTACCCTTGTTGGATAATTATAACATGAGTTATGGTTACAACAAGTGTCTCTGTGCGGCTGCTCAGATTCTGAGCATGTGCTTTAAAGTTGATTGCTTAAGCATGGTATTGTTTGTATGCTTGTTAAAACTAGCTCGTAACCCCAATACAACTTAGCTAACATACCTGAGACCTTGTGACACTTGTGTCATGATGTGGGACTTGGAATAATTTATGAACCACTTAAAGCTATATTTAGTCATGTATGCTTGTTGTTGCAATATGTTTCTTGTGCCACTTGTTTGAATCTTAATTAGACTTGTTGTGCAACTCTAAAACATATGAGATGTCTAATCTAAAAGTGAAACATTTGATTTATATTTAACCAGCTGGTTGTATGACGCTAAACTTGATTAGCTCTTAGCTCTTGGTAGCCAAAGTCCTTGCAATAGATTGACTGAAATTAATTTGTGCACCATGCCTGATGTATTTGCTGCCCTTGTGGCAGACTATTGCGATGTTTGGTTAACCTCCTCTGTCAGCACACTTATGTTAGTCGATTTATCGACTGAGATGTTGGCCACACACCGCTTTAGCTATATACCCATAGGACACACACCTATCGGCCACATACCCTCAACCACACTACAATCAGGTGCACATCTGTAAAACATATCTCCTCAGCACCAGCCCATCGGCCACATTCTCTTTAGTCTAGTTCCATATTTGTAGTCTCATCAGCTTAAGTTCGATGTTAATGTCCTATTCCACCTGGTTCTTGTAACGGATCCAGTTTAGATGGCCTGTCACACCCGATTTATAAGAACATAAATCGAGCAATCATATATGCGCCAGGATCAAGTCACGCATATATACAACAGATCATCAAGATATCACAACACATGTCACGAATAACATTAATATAAAACGTGAATGAATCAATAATATGAATTATTTTTATTACAACCGAATCAAGAATCGGTTTAAGAGTTGCGGAAGCGTAAGAGAGATACATGAAGAGCGGGCGCCACAGGGACGTCGACTGGGAGATAAACGCCTAGAAGTCGTCGAAGCCGCTGACGTAGTCCTCCACGTTGCCGGGCACTGAGCAGCAGTCGAAAATATCCCAAAATAGAACAGAAGAGTAGAGAGGCAAGTGTGAGTACAAACTCGTACTCAACAAGTATAACACGAGCATGAGGCTCTAAGGTTAGCTGACTCAACTGCATTAGCTTTTAAATCTTGGCAAATTTTATTAAAGCTAATTACTACAAGTGGATGAATTACCGTAAACCCATTTGCATAATAAATTAATCAATATTAATTAAAAACTATTGAGAACCATCCAACCAAAACCACCCGGGGAATCGCCCTCGTCAAAGGTTGATAACCCCACTAATCAGACGGAGGATCTGGGCCGCTCATGACTGTGAGCACAGCTGATATATCAGTTTTACACTCTCGAGAGGTTGCACAACTTTACCCACAAGTCGTGAGCTACGCTAGTTGTTCATCACACTTCCTTAGGTGAGACGGCTAGCAAGCACACTACGAGACCGTTACAAAGGATCACGTTGGTAAGGTGTAACCGCTAAGGATTCTGGATCAGCGACGATGGGGCCCACCTCCGGGGGTACAAGACACACAGCACAGACCAAGCCGGAGGAGCAGGGACCATTGAAGCTTACCACCCCTCTTGCCCACGCAGGTAAGTTACTCCCAAACCAACACAACCTAATTAGTAAGTCAAGACCGTCCCATTCCAGTCTTGTGGTTGCGCGGTTGTCCCAGGTTGTCGCTCTATGAACCGGTCCTTAGGGAGAGTGGCCAACCAAGCACTAAGCACCGTGCTGGCCCCCTAAACCATGTTTCTAACAAAAACATCTTTTAAGGACGCACAAACCACTCAAGCACACAGCACAGAGGGTCGGCTCCAGAATTAAGTTGCATAAGACCATTAGTCAAATTAATTAAAAAGGACCAAGTGTGTTATAGCGCAGCAACCTAGCACAACTAACTAAGAATGCAACCCATAGGATATATATAAGGATATAAATGTGGCTAGGAAATCCTTATAGGTATACAGAATTAAATGCAGTATGAAATTGTATTTTAAAAGTGATAGGAGGTTCATGCTATACTTGCCTTCCTCGTACTCTCCCGGCTGCTGCTCAAACTGCTCGGAAGACGGCTGCTCCTGGTACTGGTCCAAAGGCTCCGCGTCTACTCACGATCATCAAGCATAGTCCACACATGCACACATGCACAAACAATAGCAAAATATAAGAAAACAGTACACCAATACAATAGAACAGCACATGAAACTAGCCTAGAACTAATCTACGCGTTACAACGATCGCGTGCATATAAAGAACACCTAAAACGGAGCTAAAACGCGAAAACTGCGCTTAAAACAAGATCCAGGGACCTAATTGTAAGAAAAACAGGACTTCCAGGGGCTTCTGGGCAAAAACCGAGGACCAAAACGTAATTTAAGCATAGACTCAGGGGTTAGCACGTGAAATCACGCGGCATGGACGGCGGGTTCAAAATCTAGGAAGGACAGGGGCTTAAACGAATGAAATCAGGGCTGAACTGCAATTACTTTTGACTTAAGATGGACCGCGGGTTGATTCCTAGAAAACCCGGGGGTTCTTTAGCAAAAGAGACGGGCTGAAGCGGTAACTTCTGTTCTGAATCGCTGGATCAAGATCGGACGGCTCAAATTAGATCTGGCCCGCGAAGGGGTACGCGTAACTCTCAACCGTCGGATCGCGATCCTACGCTCCGGACCATCCCTTAACACGGATCTAATGCCTCTCGCTGGATTTGAAACCGACGGCTCGGATCTAATCCGATCCGCGAACCGGTACGCTCTAACCTGGGCGCTTGGATTTGGATCTAGCGGTTCGGGACAAAGGGGTACGCGGTTCTAATCAGGCGCGTCGATCTCGGATCGAACGGCCCAGGGAAAAGGGGACAGAGGGGGAGGCGGCGCTGCGACGCCGGCGGCAACACCCGCGGCGGCGCGGCTCGGGGATCACCGGAGCTCGGCGTTCCCGCCGCTCCGGGGGCCAAACTGACCTGGCTTGGGTCCGGCGTGACCTGCGCGACACGCGTGACTCACCTAGGGCCCTAAAGGAACGCAGGGAGGACTCTAGCGGCGAGTTCGACGGCGGGGGCGGCTCGGGGCGGCGGCGCATCGGCGGCGCTCGCGTTCTGGCGTTACAGGCGGCTAGAGACTATCGCAGCTGGTGCAAAAGGACTAGAGCGCTAAGGGAAAACTCACCGAGGGGCTACGATGCCCGGAGTTGCGGCGGAGGAAGGAACCCGACGGCGACCGGCGGCAGCAGGACGACGGCGCTCGCGGGGAAAGGTGCTGCAGGGGTTCTCCTAGCTCCGGGTCACCGCGGATCGCCGTGTGGGGGTCCTGTGGAGGTGTAAAGGAGGGTCAGCGGGGTCGTGGCGCGCCGGCGGTGAGGAATTGAGCGGCGGCGTGCGACTCACCCGCGGCGGAGGGGAAAGAGACCGGCGGCGCTAGGGTTCGATTGACGGCTAGGGTTAGGGCTTAGAGGGTTGGGCGGCCCTTTGTAGGGTGGCGGCGGCCCCGTTGACGCGCGGGCCCGAGGTGCGCAGCTCACCGGAGTTCTCGGGGAGGAGGTTGCGCCGGGGAGAAGCAGGGGAGGAGGGGGTGATCGGTGGGGCCAACCTGGCAGCGGAAGAAAGGAGGGGTGAGCGGTGCGCGAGCGGGAGAACAGCGCCGACACGCGGGCCCGGTTGATCAGACAGAGAGAGGAGGGAAGGGAAGAGAGAGCCTGCGCTGAGGGGAACTGGGCCGGGGCTCGGCCCACGCGGGGAAAGAGAAAGAAAGAGGGAAGAGCTGGGCCCGAGGGGGGGAAAGAGAGATGAGTGGGCCGGCTGGTTGGGCTCCTTTCCATTCCCTTTCTTTTTCTACACTCCACCAAATCAAACAATTCTACTTGAATTCAAATACGATTTGAATTCAAACCTATATATTCAACACAACAAAATAATGCACCAGCATGAATGCACAATCAAGTTGATCTTATAATTAATTTTATTTTCTTGCGTTATAAATTACTTTAAATGCCACGAAAATTAAAGAAAAGCATGGAAAATTTATTTAAGCCCAAATAAATTCATTAAGAATTTGAGGAAATTACCTTAGGGTGTTACAAACCTACCCCCTTACAGGAATCTCGTCCCGAGATTCGGATAGGCTAGCTAGCAAAGAGATCGGGATATGTCTTCCTTAGCTCGTCTTCTCGCTCCCAAGTAGCCTCATCCTCCGTATGATGACTCCACTGAACACGGCACATCTTGATCTTCTTGTTTCTAGTAACTCTCTCAGATGTCTCCAGAATCCTCACCGGATGCTCAACATAGGTCAGATCCTCCTGCACATCCAACCCTTCTATCGGTGCTTGTTCTTCTGGCACTCTCAAGCACTTCTTCAGCTGAGACACGTGGAACACATCGTGCACTCCCGAGAGATTGAGTGGCAACTCCAAACGATATGCCACCTCACCTTTCCGTTCCAGCACCTTGAACGGACCGATGTACCGAGGAGCTAGTTTTCCTCGTACATTAAACCTGCGGATTCCTCTCATCGGCGAGACCTTCAGATATACATGATCACCCACTGCGAAGGTCAAATCTCGACGACGAACATCCGCATAGCTCTTCTGACGAGTCTGAGCGACCCTCAGGTTCTCTCGCACCTGCTGTACCAGCTGTTCGGCCTCCTCAACAATATCCGGACCAAACACCTGCCTCTCACCAATCTGATCCCAATACAGCGGAGTCCTGCATTTCCGACCATACAGAGCCTCGAACGGGGACTTCTTCAGACTGGCTTGATAGCTGTTGTTATAAGAAAACTCTGCATACGGCAGGCATTTATCCCAGCTGGTACCATACTGAATAGCGCAGGCTCGAAGCATATCCTCCAACACTTGGTTGGTTCTCTCTGTCTGTCCATCTGTCTGAGGATGATAAGCAGTACTGAAGCGCAGCTTCGTATCCAACGAATCATGCAACTGCTCCCAGAACCGTGAAGTAAACTGAGATCCTCGATCAGATATAATCTTCTTAGGAACACCATGCAGACAGACAATCCTGGAGATGTACAACTCTGCGAGTCTAGCACCGGAATAAGTAGTGTTCACCGGAATAAAATGAGCCACCTTCGTCAACCGGTCCACTACTACCCATATGGAGTTGTACCCCTTCTGAGTACGAGGCAAGCCAACAATGAAGTCCATAGTGATTTCCTCCCATTTCCACTCTGGAATCTTCAACGGCTGCAATAACCCTGCTGGCCTCTGATGCTCTGCCTTGACACGCTGACAAGTGTCACAGATAGCCACGTACTCCGCAACGGAACGCTTCATTCCAGACCACCAGAATCGTTCCTTCAGGTCGTAATACATCTTCGTGCTGCCTGGATGGATAGAATATGCGGTATCATGAGCCTCACTCAGAATCAACTTCCTGAGATCTGCCACATCCGGCACACATATACGACCCTTGTACCACAAGGTACCCTGATCATCCTCTCTGAAATGAGGAGCCTTGCCAACCTTGAGCAACTCACGAATCTCCCGCAGCTTCTGATCTTCCCTCTGATGCTGCCTGATCTCAGCCTCTAGAGTGGGTTCCGCCTCGAACGATGTACCCGAGGTATGATGCAAGAAACCCAGACTCAACTGCTCAAACTCCTCGCATAACTCCTGAGGCATCTGAAAAGCCACTGCCATGTTAACATAGCTCTTCCTGCTCAGAGCATCTGCTACAACATTGGCCTTGCCCGGATGATAGTGAATCTCCAGGTCGTAATCCTTGACCAACTCTAGCCATCTTCTCTGCCGCATATTCAGCTCACTCTGAGTGAAAATGTACTTGAGGCTCTTGTGATCGGTGTAAATATCACACCTCTGCCCAAACAAGTAATGCCTCCATATCTTCAGAGCATGCACAACTGCGGCTAACTCCAGATCATGAGTGGGATAATTCAGCTCGTGCCGGCGCAACTGCCGCGAGGCATAAGCTATCACTCTGCCTTCCTGCATCAGAACACAACCAAGACCATCCCTCGAAGCATCACAATACACTGTGAACCTCTTGCTCTGGTCCGGCAGAGTAAGGACTGGCGCCGTAGTCAACCTCTTCTTCAGCTCCTCAAAGGCACTCTGACGCTCATCAGTCCAAGAGAAATCCACACCCTTCTCTAGCAAGGAAGTCAAAGGCTTCGCAATCTTGGAGAAATTCTCAATGAACCTCCGGTAATAACCTGCTAAGCCCAGAAAAGAGCGGACTTCCTTCACTGTCTGCGGTACAACCCAGTCAAGCACATCCTTCACCTTCCCGGGGTCCACAGCAATACCTCCCTTGGAGATAACATGACCGAGGAACGGGACCTCGTCAATCCAGAACTCGCACTTGCTGAGCTTGGCATACAGCTTGTGCTCTCTGAGCCTCTGCAACACAAGCCTCAGATGCTTCTCATGCTCCGCTTCTGACTTGGAATATATCAGGATATCATCAATAAATATCACCACAAAGGTGTCCAGATAATCCATGAAAACCTTGTTCATCAGATGCATGAAGAAAGCCGGAGCATTAGTCAAGCCGAAGGACATGACCGTATACTCGTATAGCCCATACTTGCAAGTGAATGCCGTCTTCTGAATATCCTCAGGACGAATCTTCAGCTGGTGATAACCCGAACGCAGATCAATCTTCGAGAATACACAAGCACCCTGAAGCTGATCAAAGAGATCCTCAATACGGGGCAATGGATGCTTGTTCTTGATAGTGACTGCATTCAGATCCCGATAATCGACGCACATTCTCTTCGCACCATCCTTCTTCTCTACAAGCAACACAGGGAAAGCCCAAGGAGAGAAACTGCGACGGATATAACCCTTAGCTAGCAACTCGTCGACAGTCTTCTTAACCTCCTCATGCTCGACAGGAGCCATACGATAGGGCCTCTTAGCAATAGGAGCTGTGCCAGGCAAGAGATCAATAGAAAACTCAATGTCGCGATCAGGCGGCATACCTGGCAGATCATCCGGAAAGACATCCGGGAATTCAGACACCACGCGAATACCATTCGTGGGTCTAGCCTCCATCTGATGAAGAAATCCAGAAGGCTCCGTAGCTCCAACAGTAACCTCCTGACCATCCGGTGCCGACAGAAGAACCGTCCTCTGAGCACAATCTATCCGGACTCCCCATTTAGCAAGAGTCTCCATCCCAAGGATCACATCAATACCCTTGGAGTCAAGCACCATCAGATTTGCACTGAAATCTACCCCCCTTATGGCCACACTGACTCTGGGACAGAAGACATGAGACCTCAACTGCCCTCCCGGTGAAGATACTATCATGCACCTCTTTAATGTGCTAGTAGGAATACCATGATGCTCAACAAAAGACTGGGTGATGAAAGAATGTGTAGCACCAGTATCAAAAAGCACTGTAGCGGGATGGGCATTAACCATGAACGTACCAATAACCACGTTGGAAGCCTCGGCCGCTGACTCGGCCGTCACGTGGTTCACCCTGCCCTGAGCTGGGGCCTTGGGCGGTGCTGCACGTCCCTGCTGTCCTGCCTGCGCCTTCCGAGGGCAGACGTTGGCGTAGTGTCCTGGCTCGCCGCAGTGGAAGCATACTCGAGGAAATGCAGCGGTCTGCTGCCCAGGAGGAGGAGTGGGCGCTCCCTGCCTCTGAGCTGGTGGAGCCGGAGGCGCCGGAAGCCTCTGACCCTGTCCCGCCTGCTGCTGCTGCTGAGGACGAGGCGGAAACTGCTGCCGCTGCTGGTACTGCTGGGGCGGCCTCTGCTGCTGCTGCTGCGGATGCTGATAGCGGGGACGAGTGTTGCTGCCCGAAGAGGATGGAGCCATCTTCCTCTTCTTGTCCTCAATCTCCCGGCGCTTGCGCTCGGTGTTGAGGGCCGCATCAACCAGCTGGTTGAAGTTGTCGAAGCGGTGGTTCAGCAGCGCATACTGGATGTGATCATCCAGTCCCTCCTTGAAGTACTCCTGCTTGTCGCTATCACGAGCGACGTCAGCAGGGGCGTAGCGGGCAAGCTGAAGGAAACGGTCACGGTACTCCGTCACCGTCATGGATCCCTGAAATAGCGAACACAGATAACAAGGATGGAAATTGCTCAATTGGTCAGGTTACAAAAGAAATCAAGGATGGATCAAGCTCAAAAGGAATGGTAGAGAATTCCGTTAAATTTTTACCTGCTTAAGAGCACGGAACTCCTTCTGCTTCATCTTCATGATGCCCTCAGGAATGTGATGGTTCCTGAAACGCTCACGGAACTGGTCCCACGTGAGAGCGTCACGATCCCGAGCTGGGTAGGACTCCCACCAGTCAAGAGCGGAGCCTCGCAGCTGCCCTGCGGCGTAAAGGACTCGCTCCCGGTCGTCGCACTGCGCAACGACCAACTGGCGCTCCACCGAGCGAAGCCAGTCGTCCGCCTGGAGTGGGTCCGTGGCGTGAGAGAAGGTCGGAGGATGACCTCTCAGGAAGTCCGCACGCCTGTCGCGGGGCTGAGGCGGCGGAGGAGGCGGTGGCTGAGCATGGATCTGCTGCAGAGCCTGAACTGTGTTGTTCAGGGTCGCCATCATCTGCATCTGGAGCTGGAAGAACTGCTCCGGGGTCAGTGGTGGCGGCATCGGTAGCGGCTGACCAGTACCCTGGTCGTTCTGCTCCTGCTGGTCAGAACCGGAACCGGTGCGCCTGGTGTTCAGCATCTGATTGCAACAAATGAGAATAAGATATCGTGCAGCTGCGGAAATGAAACTTCGGAAGGATATGACAGAAAGAAAGGAATATAGGTTTTACCCCCAACGTTCTAACTCAATTTTATTATTTAGTTCAAGTTGGGTTAGGTCAATTCGCATGAACAAGTTTAACTACTAGCCTATGCAATCAACCAAAAATCCAAATCAGACATTTGCACAATAACAAACATCCAATGTTCACAACTTAGTCGAGTTTTCCACACTACTCGACTAACACCCTCGTTCTAGCGTATTTTTATCGGGACAACTTAAGCTTATAACTTATAAGATTAGGCGACTCAGGCCAACGTCTACGGAAAACTCAAGCTACCCTCAGAAAAGACGGGGGAGATAGCAAATCTAGGGCTTAAGACTTAAGGAATAGAAGCAGAAAAACGATGGCTGAAGATTTGCGGAGGCAAGCAAGAGAACAGAAGTCCTAAACTCGGCCAATTCTACCTAGGCTTCGTCCTACAGTTGACACGGCTCTGATACCAATCTGTCACACCTGATTTATAAGAACATAAATCGAGCAATCATATATGCGCCAGGATCAAGTCACGCATATATACAACAGATCATCAAGATATCACAACACATGTCACGAATAACATTAATATAAAACGTGAATGAATCAATAATATGAATTATTTTTATTAACCGAATCAAGAATCGGTTTAAGAGTTGCGGAAGCGTAAGAGAGATACATGAAGAGCGGGCGCCACAGGGACGTCGACTGGGAGATAAACGCCTAGAAGTCGTCGAAGCCGCTGACGTAGTCCTCCACGTTGCCGGGCACTGAGCAGCAGTCGAAAATATCCCAAAATAGAACAGAAGAGTAGAGAGGCAAGTGTGAGTACAAACTCGTACTCAACAAGTATAACACGAGCATGAGGCTCTAAGGTTAGCTGACTCAACTGCATTAGCTTTTAAATCTTGGCAAATTTTATTAAAGCTAATTACTACAAGTGGATGAATTACCGTAAACCCATTTGCATAATAAATTAATCAATATTAATTAAAAACTATTGAGAACCATCCAACCAAAACCACCCGGGGAATCGCCCTCGTCAAAGGTTGATAACCCCACTAATCAGACGGAGGATCTGGGCCGCTCATGACTGTGAGCACAGCTGATATATCAGTTTTACACTCTCGAGAGGTTGCACAACTTTACCCACAAGTCGTGAGCTACGCTAGTTGTTCATCACACTTCCTTAGGTGAGACGGCTAGCAAGCACACTACGAGACCGTTACAAAGGATCACGTTGGTAAGGTGTAACCGCTAAGGATTCTGGATCAGCGACGATGGGGCCCACCTCCGGGGGTACAAGACACACAGCACAGACCAAGCCGGAGGAGCAGGGACCATTGAAGCTTACCACCCCTCTTGCCCACGCAGGTAAGTTACTCCCAAACCAACACAACCTAATTAGTAAGTCAAGACCGTCCCATTCCAGTCTTGTGGTTGCGCGGTTGTCCCAGGTTGTCGCTCTATGAACCGGTCCTTAGGGAGAGTGGCCAACCAAGCACTAAGCACCGTGCTGGCCCCCTAAACCATGTTTCTAACAAAAACATCTTTTAAGGACGCACAAACCACTCAAGCACACAGCACAGAGGGTCGGCTCCAGAATTAAGTTGCATAAGACCATTAGTCAAATTAATTAAAAAGGACCAAGTGTGTTATAGCGCAGCAACCTAGCACAACTAACTAAGAATGCAACCCATAGGATATATATAAGGATATAAATGTGGCTAGGAAATCCTTATAGGTATACAGAATTAAATGCAGTATGAAATTGTATTTTAAAAGTGATAGGAGGTTCATGCTATACTTGCCTTCCTCGTACTCTCCCGGCTGCTGCTCAAACTGCTCGGAAGACGGCTGCTCCTGGTACTGGTCCAAAGGCTCCGCGTCTACTCACGATCATCAAGCATAGTCCACACATGCACACATGCACAAACAATAGCAAAATATAAGAAAACAGTACACCAATACAATAGAACAGCACATGAAACTAGCCTAGAACTAATCTACGCGTTACAACGATCGCGTGCATATAAAGAACACCTAAAACGGAGCTAAAACGCGAAAACTGCGCTTAAAACAAGATCCAGGGACCTAATTGTAAGAAAAACAGGACTTCCAGGGGCTTCTGGGCAAAAACCGAGGACCAAAACGTAATTTAAGCATAGACTCAGGGGTTAGCACGTGAAATCACGCGGCATGGACGGCGGGTTCAAAATCTAGGAAGGACAGGGGCTTAAACGAATGAAATCAGGGCTGAACTGCAATTACTTTTGACTTAAGATGGACCGCGGGTTGATTCCTAGAAAACCCGGGGGTTCTTTAGCAAAAGAGACGGGCTGAAGCGGTAACTTCTGTTCTGAATCGCTGGATCAAGATCGGACGGCTCAAATTAGATCTGGCCCGCGAAGGGGTACGCGTAACTCTCAACCGTCGGATCGCGATCCTACGCTCCGGACCATCCCTTAACACGGATCTAATGCCTCTCGCTGGATTTGAAACCGACGGCTCGGATCTAATCCGATCCGCGAACCGGTACGCTCTAACCTGGGCGCTTGGATTTGGATCTAGCGGTTCGGGACAAAGGGGTACGCGGTTCTAATCAGGCGCGTCGATCTCGGATCGAACGGCCCAGGGAAAAGGGGACAGAGGGGGAGGCGGCGCTGCGACGCCGGCGGCAACACCCGCGGCGGCGCGGCTCGGGGATCACCGGAGCTCGGCGTTCCCGCCGCTCCGGGGGCCAAACTGACCTGGCTTGGGTCCGGCGTGACCTGCGCGACACGCGTGACTCACCTAGGGCCCTAAAGGAACGCAGGGAGGACTCTAGCGGCGAGTTCGACGGCGGGGGCGGCTCGGGGCGGCGGCGCATCGGCGGCGCTCGCGTTCTGGCGTTACAGGCGGCTAGAGACTATCGCAGCTGGTGCAAAAGGACTAGAGCGCTAAGGGGAAACTCACCGAGGGGCTACGATGCCCGGAGTTGCGGCGGAGGAAGGAACCCGACGGCGACCGGCGGCAGCAGGACGACGGCGCTCGCGGGGAAAGGTGCTGCAGGGGTTCTCCTAGCTCCGGGTCACCGCGGATCGCCGTGTGGGGGTCCTGTGGAGGTGTAAAGGAGGGTCAGCGGGGTCGTGGCGCGCCGGCGGTGAGGAATTGAGCGGCGGCGTGCGACTCACCCGCGGCGGAGGGGAAAGAGACCGGCGGCGCTAGGGTTCGATTGACGGCTAGGGTTAGGGCTTAGAGGGTTGGGCGGCCCTTTGTAGGGTGGCGGCGGCCCCGTTGACGCGCGGGCCCGAGGTGCGCAGCTCACCGGAGTTCTCGGGGAGGAGGTTGCGCCGGGGAGAAGCAGGGGAGGAGGGGGTGATCGGTGGGGCCAACCTGGCAGCGGAAGAAAGGAGGGGTGAGCGGTGCGCGAGCGGGAGAACAGCGCCGACACGCGGGCCCGGTTGATCAGACAGAGAGAGGAGGGAAGGGAAGAGAGAGCCTGCGCTGAGGGGAACTGGGCCGGGGCTCGGCCCACGCGGGGAAAGAGAAAGAAAGAGGGAAGAGCTGGGCCCGAGGGGGGGGAAAGAGAGATGAGTGGGCCGGCTGGTTGGGCTCCTTTCCATTCCCTTTCTTTTTCTACACTCCACCAAATCAAACAATTCTACTTGAATTCAAATACGATTTGAATTCAAACCTATATATTCAACACAACAAAAATAATGCACCAGCATGAATGCACAATCAAGTTGATCTTATAATTAATTTTATTTTCTTGCGTTATAAATTACTTTAAATGCCACGAAAATTAAAGAAAAGCATGGAAAATTTATTTAAGCCCAAATAAATTCATTAAGAATTTGAGGAAATTACCTTAGGGTGTTACACCGCAGCATCCATCGGAGACCCTCAGCGCCGCCGCCCCTTTTTCCTCCGCCGCGCTGCACCCTCGGCCTCGCCGTGGTTGAACCGCTCCGCCGCACCCCAGACCGCCACAACCCCCGCGCCCGCTTCCCCTCGTCATCCAGAAGCTCCCCGAGCCTAGTAATTGGGCCCTACTGTTCTGCATCGCCGGGATTTTGCCATGAAGCCGCCGCCGGTGATCTGCCCCGCCGCGCCAATTCGTCGCCGCCGATGTTTCCCGATCCCTCTTAACCCCCTTTCCACCTCGCAGGAGTCCCCTGAAGTGATCTGAGCCGTCCAGGACCTCAGAGCCCGTCTGTAGCCGCCGGCCCACGAGCAACCGACCCGTCTCCGTCGCAGGATCTCGCCGCCGGCCATCTTCCGCTGCAGCTCCGGCCACCGCAAGCCTCTGGTGGGCATCACATCAACTCCCCGAAGCTTATGCGCTAGCTGTCGTAGCTTTTGGCTTGCCGTGGCATCCGGAACGCGCGCACGCCGGCGTTGTCCGCCGCCCCGAGCCACCCTCGCCGTCGTAATGCCCTAACTGTGCCCTAATCCACCACCACAAGTGCCCAGATGGGTTCGCCGTGCCACGCCCTAGCTCCCAGGCCTGATCTCGTCCAAATCCGAGCCCGGATGGACAAGATAGGCCAAGTCCGGTGGGTTGCAGCCGTGCGCCGCCGTGGGCCTTTCTTCTCCGGCGAACCCCGCCGCCGGCCGTGGCCCTTTGAACCCCAGCCACCCGATCTGCAACCAATGACGGAGATTAGATCGCGCACGTTTTGATCTGAGCCGTGAGATCAAGATCCAAGGGATCCAAATCGCGCGTACCGGTTCAGGATAGGAGTGAGTCAGAGCCGTCCGATCCTAGATGGATGATCCAGATTCGAAGCAGTTAAGTAGAGACCCGAACCGTTAGATCCAGATCCGGCGGCCATGGTGCGCGCGTACCGCTTCGCGAGATAGATCTAATCTGGGCTGTAGAAGTTAGATCCAGTGGTCTAGATTAGCGCGTACCCCTTCAGCCGAGTTATTTTGTTAAAGAGCTCTCGGCTTTCCTCGGAATCAACCCGCGGTCCACCCTTAGTTCAAAACTATTTGCGGATAAGTCCTGTTTTTATCGTTTTTGCCCCTAAGCTTCCTGGAATTAGTGCCCGCCATCCTAGCCTTGAGGTTTAGTAAGTTAGCCCCTGTGTCTATAGTTTAATTAGGTTTAGGCCCTTAGTTTTTGCACAGAACCCCCTGGTTTTCTTGTTTTCTTACAGAAAGGTCCCTGGACCTTGTTTTAGCCTTAGATTTCGCGTCTTAGCTCCGTTTTAGTTGATTCTCGCGCTCACGCGATCATTGTAACGTGTAGAACAGTTTTATGATGGTTTTGTGTACTGTTTTTATGTAATGCTGTACTGTTTCTTATCTTTTATCCTTGTTTGCATGTATGTGTGTGCTGGACCATGTTTTGGCGTTGCGATCGTGAGTAGACGCTGAGCCTTTGGACGAGTACCAGGAGCCACCATCTTCTGAAGCTTTTGAGCAGCAGCAGGAGAACTTTGAGGAAGGCATATAACATGAACAACCTATCACTTTTAAATATAATTTCATACTGCATTTTAATTCTGTATGCCTATAAGGATTTCCTAGCCACTTTATCCTTTATATAAATACCTTGGGTTGCATTTTGGCTAGTTGTGCTAGGTGTTGTGCTCTCACATATAACGGTCCTTTTTAATTAAATTCGAGTAATGGTATATGCAACTTGATTCTGAGAGTGGCCCTCTGTGCTGTGTGCTTGAGCGGCTCACGTCTCGTTAAAATATGTTTTTATTAGAAACATGGTTTAGGGGGCTGGCACGGTGCTTAGTGCTTGGTTGGCCACTCTCCATAAGGACCGGTTCATAGAGCGACAACCTGGGACAACCGCGCAACCACAAGACTGGAATGGGACGGTCTTGACTTACTAATTAAGTCATTTTCATTCGGGAGTAACTTACCTGCGGGGCAAGAGGGGTGGTAAGCTTCAATGGTCCCTGCTGCTCCGGCTTGGTCTGTGCTGTGTGTCTTGTACCCCCGGAGGTGGGCCCCATCGTCGCTGATCCAGAAACCTTAGCGGTTACACCTGACTAACGTGATCCTTTGTAACGGTCTCGTAGTGCGCTTGCTAGTCATCTCACCTAATGAAGTGTGATGAACAACTAGCGTAGCTCACGACTTGTGGGTAAAGTTGTGCAATCTCTCGAGAGTGTAAAACTGGTATACTAGCCGTGCTCACGGTTATGAGCGGCCCAGATCCTCCGTCTGATTAGTGGGGTTTACCTTTGGTGGTTTGGCTTGGTTTTAAGTAGTCTCATGATTAATTTTGATTAATTATTATGTAACTTGGGTCAGGGTAATTCATCCATTTGTAGTAATTAGCTTTAATAAAATTTTCCAAGATTTAAAGCTAATGCAGTTGAGTCAGCTAGCCTTAGAGCCTCATAAATCATGTTATACTTGTTGAGTACAAGTGGTGTACTCACACTTGCCTTCTCTACTCTTCTGTTCTCTTTGGTATATCTTCGACGGCTGCTCAGTACCAGGCGGCGTGGAGAACTACATCAGCGGACTCGACGATTTCTAGGCGTTGTCTCCCAGTTGACATCCCTATGGCACCCTACCCTTCATGTATTTGTTTTACACTTCCGCATTCCTTGAACTGATTCTTGATTCAGTTGTAATAAAGATATTCATTTATAATTTATACGCTTTTATTTCGAGATACGTGTTGTGATATTTTGTTGATTCTGTTGTATATATGTGTGACTTGATCCTGGCGCATATATGATTGCTCGATTTATGTTCTTATAAATCGGGTGTGACAGAATTGGTACAGAGCCGTGTCGACTGTAGGACGAAGCCTAGATAGAAATGGTCGAGTTTAGGGATTTCCTTTCTCTTGCCTTGCTTCCGCGAAACTCACACACTCATTTCTGCTTCTATTCCTTGAGCTCTAAACCTCAATTTTGCTAATCCTCTCTGCATTTTCCGAGGATTAGTCTAGTATTTTCCGTAGACGTTGGCCTGCATTTTCGCCTGTCCTCATAAGCCTAGGATGCCCTTACAAGGACAATATGCTAGAGCGTATGTTTGTTTTAGTCGAGCGGTTGGATAAACTTGGCTAAGGTTGAATATTGAGTGTTTGTGATTGTGCAAAATGCTTGAGTTGGATTTTTGATTGATTGCATAGCCTAGAAGTTAAACTTGCTCATGCAAATCGATCTTAACGCAAACCTGAATTAAATGATAAGAAAAAAATTGAGATAGATCGTTCGGGGATAAAACCGTACACTCTTTACTCCCTATTTTATCTTGACGGAGTTTCCTTCCAGAAGTTGTACAATATCTATCTCTTATAAATTTTGTTCTGCTGCAAACAGATGGTGAACACCAGGAGCACCGGCACCGGTCCTGGCCAGCAGGGGCAGAACAACTAGAGTACCGACCAGCCACTGCCGATGCCTCCACCTTTGACTCCAGAGCAGTTCTTCCAGCTCTAGATGCAGATGATGGCTACCCTGAACAACGCTGTTCAGGCTCTGCAGCAGATCCACGCTCAGCCACCACCTCCTCCACCGCCGCAGCCTTGCAACAGGGGTGCGGACTTTCTGAGAGGACACCCGCCGACGTTCTCCCATGTGGCTGATCCACTCCAGGCTGACGACTGGCTTTGTTCAGTGGAGCATCAATTGGATGTCGCTCAGTGCGATGACAGGGAGCGAGTCGTATACGCAGCAGGGCAGCTGTGAGGCTCAGCTCTTGACTGGTGGGAGTCCTACCCAGCACGGGACCGCGACGCCCTCACTTGGGTCCAGTTCCGGGAGCGTTTCAGGAACCACCACATCCCTGCTGGAGTGATGAAGATGAAGCACAAGGAGTTCCTTGCGCTTAAGCAGGTAAATTAGAGTAAAATCATTCCGCAATTTCTTTTGAGCTCAAACCCACCCTTGTTATAAGAAATGCTGAGTAAATTTCCATCTTCTCTTTTTCCGGTGATTGTCATTTCAGGGAGCTATGACGGTGACCGAGTACCATGATCGTTTCCTCCAGCTCGCTCGCTACACCCCGCTGAGGTCGCCAATGATGGCGATAAGCAGGAGCGCTTCAGAGAGGGACTCGATGACCACCTGGAGTACACGCTCATGAACCACCGCTTCGACAACTTCAACCAGTTGGTTGACGCTGCCCTCAACACCGAGCGCAAGCGCCGGGAGATTGAGGACAAGAAGAGGAAGATGGCTCCTACTACATCTGGTAGCAACACCCGGCCTCGGTACCAGTACCAGCAGCAGCAGCCGCAGCAGCAGCAGAGGCAGATCCAGCGGTACCAGCAGCGATAGTAGCAGTACCCACCTTGTCCTCAGCAGCAGCAGCAGGCGGGACAGGGCCAGAGGCTTCCAGCACCTCCGGCACCCTCTGCTCCTCCAGCCCCGCGGCAGGGAGTGCCTACTCCTCCAGCTGGACAGCAGGCTCCAGCACTCCCACGGGTGTGCTTTCACTGCGGTGAGCCAGGGCACTACGCCAACGTTTATCCCCGGAAGGCATAGTCTGGACAGCAGGGACGCCTAGCTCAGCCCAAGGCGCCGACCCAGGGTAGGGTGAACCACGTGACGGCCGAGTCAGCGGCCGAGGCTCCCAACATGGTTATTGGTACGTTCATGGTCAATGCTCACCCTGCTACAGTGCTTTTCGATACTGGTGCTACGCATTCCTTCATTACTCGATCTTTTGTTGAGCATCATGGCATTCATACTAGCACATTAAAGAGGGGCATGCTAGTATCTTCACTGGGAGGGCAGTTGAGGTCTCATATCTTCTGTCCCAGAGTCAGTGTTGTCATAAGGGGGGTAGAGTTCAGTGCTAATCTCATGGTGCTAGACACCAAGGGTATCGATGTTGTGATATCCAGGTAGTTAGATAACTAGATACTAAATCTGGGTGTATTGTATGTAAGCATGTTATAGTGTATATAAGTTGTACAAAGCAATAAGGGTATATTTGTAAATTATGAGTTTTATAACTTCTCATGTGCAAGTATGTGAAAATGTTTTTAAGTGTCAAATTTCAGATGGCTATAGAAAAGAAAAGATCAAAAGTTAAATAAACACTAAGGGGAATAGACTTTATATGAAATTAAGGACCTTTATGTAATTAATACAAACATATAAGGACTTACATGTGAAATGGTAAAAAGATAAAAGTAAAACTTAGTTTTACCTAAGGACTAAAGTGTAAAGAGAGCTAGTCATGATTACTGCAGAAAAACTTACAAAAGGACCCCAAACATTAGGGCATTTTGTTTTAATTAACACCTAAAAATTAAAATTTGAATTGTGTTCAAAAACTCAAAATAAAACCGTACCCTTTAAGATTTTAAACCAAAGCCTTAAAGCAATATTGTAGAGTTTGAAAAACTCTACAACTTTCATGTTGAGCACTTTTCCATTTGACCTTTGTAGCAGTGGGAAAATTTTAGTTTACAGAAGGGGTCCCTGAACTCTTTGGAAATTACGAACAAGTCCCCCTGACACCCCATGCTTCGTCTTCCTCTGGCACGCGCCGCTTCCCTTTCTGCGCCGCTCCTGCCACCGCCGCTCGCCGCCGATACCGCGCCCCGAGCTCCACCTCTTGCTGGCATAACCTCCCACGCGTCATCCTCTCCCGGTCTCGACTTCTTTCCTCTCTCTTCCTGGCCTCACGCGCGCGCGCCACGGCAACCCGAGGCTACCGCCGGCCGCCACCTCCTGGTCACCGTGGAAAGGCCACCCCAGAGCCTTAACCTCCTCCCTCTCTCGCGCAGCAGCACCACATCAACACCCACATGCTGTTCTACTACTCTTAGCGTCCAATTTTCAGCAACCGAACTGCATTTCCTCGCCGTCGTCTTCTTCCTCTCCGGCCGCGCACAACCCGCCCGTGGGCAGCCCACACCGAACCTCCTCCACCCCAGCCAACACTTGCACCAGCTTCCCCGTGACTTGTTCGTGCTCGACGACCCCCTGATCCTCCCCAATTTCCACTGGAGCCCTGTCCTCGACGAGCGCCGCCGCCGTCGCCTTCGGCCTCCACCGTGGGCAGCTCTTTCCAGGTACTCCCACACCACCACGACCCCCTAGCCAGCACCACATCATCACCCTGGAGCTGTACGACCCATCCATTGGCTCTTTAGTGCATCACAGTGCCTTCCCGACGCTCGCCGGCGTTCTTCCTCGCCGCCGCCGCATCGGTCTCCGTCGAATTCCCTCAATCCAGCATGATTTCATCCAATTGATGACACGTGAACGTTCCCCACGACTCACTGGTTCTCGTGCGCAGGATCTTGGCCAACGTTCATCACCGGAGCACCCTCGTCGCCGTCGACCCCTCCGCCGCCGCCTCGGGTCCTCGTCGGGATCCATCTTTCCGGCCGTTCCAACCCTCGACAAGTGGAGCAACGGGATCACCGTAAGCTCCTGAACCTATCCCTGCACCTGGACCTCGCCGCCGGCGACCACCATCGCCGGAACACGGCCGCCCCACTTTGCTCTGTCTCGGTTCCCAGTCCAAGGGCCTCGGGTTAGAAGAAATAGAACTTCAGGGGGTTATGTGCATAGCCTAAGACTCAGTGGAATAGTAGCCCGGGACCTCCTTATGTAATTTTTGCTGTCAACTTAGAAATACCATATCTCTTCAAGGAAAAATCATAAAATGGTAAACTAAATTTTGTTGGAATCTTTAGACAAAGATCTGTAACTTTGCTTTAAGGGTCGACTTCAGTTTTTGAATGTTTAATGACTTAATTTAAATATCAAAGTTAATTGCTTGTAGGCTTAAGAAATACATAGTAATTCATGGAAAAATGATAAATTAGTAAAACCAGTGCTGATAAATTTCTTTTAACATTTAGAATTGAAGAAAAATAATTAGCCTTGTACTCTAGTATTATTTTCTTGTTGTATAAATTTTATTAGGAATAAGGAGTAGTTTCCTTAATATAATTAATAAATACAGTTTTAAATGTTCTAAAATCATGAAAATAGATTAAGGTCCTGTTTTGAAATATTATAGCATGTTATTAAAATTTTCAACCAAGAATTAGATGTTAATTAAATTAGATATAATATAATTGATTTTAATGCAATGGTAACTTAAAGTTCATATAAATTGTGAGGTCAATGTATAAAGCTTTTTAATACAAATGTTAAAAACCACCCCACTTGTTGCTCCATGCTACTAGTTAGTTAATTAGTGTAATCAACCCCGTTGTCTAATGGATTTAGATAAAATAATTCATACTCGATAAATGACTGCCCAGTGCAGGGTAGTTAACTTATCATCGTAATGTAATTTTTCTTAGGATTGGATTGCAACTTTATTGTGAATCATTATAAAAATATCTATACAATTTCATAACTGGTAACCTTGCATCTCATATAGACTCGACCACGCTCGCTGACGGGGATTATCAGCTGATCCCGGAACAAGAAGAAGGTTATTCTGAAGACCCCGGGACTCTCGTCGCGGATTTCTCTGAAGCCCCGAACCAAGGTTCGGAAGAAAATATTTTGACTAACCCCAACCCCACCAGCGAAGGCAAGCCCCGGACATAACCTCTACTTTATTACACTGCAACCTATAATACTTATGTATATCTTTATGCATTAAGTTCTTAGGAGTTGTTTGTAAACCCTAGTTGCATAATTCCAGAAACCTATGTATTTAACACTAGAACTTGAGTCCGACTAGCTGCTCTGCTTATAGGACCGGTAGAAGTCGAGTGATTTCCTGTCACTCGCGCGATATAGGAGTTGTAATGTTTACATTCCTGTTATCACTATAAGGATGCCGGACGGGAATTGTGAGGTATCATGGTTGAGATGATATCCCGTCTGTGTTGTGGAATCTGATAAGGTCGCAGTGTGTGGTAGCGGTGGCTAAGCGTTTGAAAGTACTAGCCACATGCCGTGAAATATGGTAAGCGGTAAGCCTAGTAACCGATCGGCCCGAGGAGTGGACATACCACCCACCACATGTATTTGCTTCTTTTGCTTACTTTGTTCGACGTGTAGGCATATGTGTTGCTGGGCAACCAGGAGTACGGGTTTTGTAGTCGCGCTACAGACGTACTTCCTGCACTTGTGCATATGACCTGCAGTCGCTTGTGGTGGCACTGATCCACGAGTCGGAATGAAAGGCAAACGGTTGCTTCGGAACAACCCTGTGGTGTTCCAAGCGTGTGAGTTAGGTTTACCTTGCAAGGATTAAATCTCGATTCAGAATCGTCCGCCTCTCACGATGTATGAGACTGCTTATCCCCTTTATCACATAGAGTAACAAGAGCAATTATGTGATTATCAAAGATGATGTTTGAGTAAAGATTCTACCATGTTTGAATAGCTATAGGTGCTTACCTAGAATGGTTAATCAACTAGAACCTAAAAGCTAAAAGTTGAAATTAAGGATCTACTCTTTGTTGCTTGTCAGCTGAAAACCCTACCCAAAGCTAAAAGCCATCATGAGTCTAGTTATGGGCTAAGATATACCCAATTCCGGGTAAGTCTTGCTGAGTATTAGTATACTCAGCCTTGTTTTCGTTGATTTACTTCAGGTAATCCTTCTGATGAGCCAGCGTTCATTACACCGTGGCCTTACCCTTTGCCTGATGGTTGGTCCGTGGAATGGGATCCGTCCCCGGCCAACACAGACTCCGCCGAGTGATATTATGCCAGGGCTAGCATAATATCTGTAATGACGCCGTGTATATTGACTCCGCTTTTCAAACTCCGCTGTTTTAACTAGAAACTTGAACTTGTGTTGTAATAAACTCTCCTCAGTGGGAACAAATGTTATTTTGTACATTTTTGTAATATAACTGCCTGTGGTGTAAATTATTTTGGCATTATATCTCTGGACTCACCTTCGTGTGAGGTACCTTGTTGGATCCTGAGTTCGGTGGTTTATCGGGACGTTACCCGATAGACCAATAGTTTTATACCGTTTGAAGTACGAGATAGCCCTTCAGTGAGGACTAGCGTACTTGAGTCGGTATAATTCAGGTTGGTTCTGCCACAGATGTGATCTTGGGAATGGAGACCCTTGTTAGATGGGGTGTCAAGATTGATTGTGCTCAGAGGACTGTCCACTTGTCGGCACCGGATGGACAGGAGGTCACAGTCAGTGCTTCGGAGCCTTCTGGAATTCTTTGTCAGATAGAGGCTAGACCCACGGACGGTATTCGCGTGGTGTCTGAATTCCCGGATGCCTTTCTGGATGATTTGCCAGGTATGCCGCCTGATCGTGACATTAAGTTTTCTATTGATCTCTTGCCTGGCACCGCTCCTATTGCTAAGCAACCCTATCGTATGGCACCCGTTGAGCATGAGGAAGTTAAGCATCGACGAGTTGCTAGCCAAGGGTTATATTCGTCGTAGTTTCTCTCCTTGGGCTTTTCCTGTATTGCTTGTAGAGAAGAAGGATGGCACGAAGAGAATGTGCGTCGATTATCGGGATCTGAATGCAGTCACTATCAAGAACAAGCATCCATTGCCTCATATTGAGGATCTCTTTGATCAGCTTCAGGGTGCTTGTGTATTCTCAAAGATTGATCTGCGTTCGGGTTATCATCAGCTGAAGATTCATCCCGAGGATATCTCGAAGATGGCATTCACCTGCAAGTATGGGCTATACAAGTATACGGTCATGTCCTTTGGCTTGACCAATGCTCTGGCTTTCTTCATGCATCTGATGAACAAGGTTTTCATGGATTATCTGGACACCTTTGTGGTGATATTCATTGATAATATCCTGATATATTCCAAAGTCAGAGGTAGAGCATGAGAAACATCTGAGGCTTGTATTGCAGAGGCTCAGAGAGCACAAGCTGTATGCCAAGCTCAGCAAGTGCGAATTCTGGATTGACGAGGTTCCATTCCTCGGTCATGTCATCTCCAAGGGAGGTATTGCTGTGGACCCCGGCAAGGTGAAGGATGTGCTTAACTGGGTGGTACCGCAGACAGTGAAGGAAGTTCGCTCTTTCTTGGGCTTAGCAGGATACTATCGGAGGTTCATTGAGAACTTCTCCAAGATTGCGAAGCCTTTGACTTCCTTGCTGGAGAAGGGTGTGGATTTCTCTTGGACTGATGAGCGTCAAAAAGCCTTTGAGGAGCTGAAGAAGAGGTTGACTACGGCGCCAGTCCTTACTCTGCTAGACCAGAGCAAGAGGTTCACAGTGTATTGTGATGCTTCGAGGGATGGTCTTGGTTGCATCCTGATGCAAGGAAGGCAGAGTTATAGCTTATGCTTCGCGGCAGTTGCGCCGGCACGAGCTGAACTATCCCACTCATGATCTGGAGTTAGCCGCAGTTGTGCATGCTCTGAAGATATGGAGGCATTACTTGTTCGGGCAAAGGTGTGACATTTACACCGATCACAAGAGCCTTAGGTACATTTTCACTCAGAATGAGCTGAACATGCGATAGAGAAGATGGCTAGAGCTAGTTAAGGATTATGACCTGGAGATTCACTATCATCCGGGCAAGGCCAATGTTGTAGCAGATGCTCTGAGCAGGAAGAGCTATGTTAACATGGTCGTGGCTTTTCAGATGCCTCAGGAATTATGCGAGGAGTTTGAGCAGTTGAGTTTGAGTTTCTTGCATCACACCTCGAGTGCGTCATTCGAGGTAGAACCTACTCTAGAGGCAGAGATCTGGCAGCATCAGAAAAAAGATAAGAAGCTGCAGGAGGTCCGTGAATTGCTCAAGATTGGCAAAGCACCTCATTTCAGGGAGGATGATCAGGGTACCTTGTGGTACAAGGGCCGGATATGCATGCCAGATGTGAAGTATCTCAGGAAGCTGATCTTGAGTGAAGCTCATGATACGGCATATTCTATTCATCCAGGCAGCATGAAGATGTATTATGACCTCAAGGAACGATTCTGGTGGTATGGAATGAAGCGTTCCATTGCGGAGTACGTGGCTATTTGTGACACTTGTCAGCGTGTCAAGGCAGAGCATCAGAGGCCAGCAGGTCTATTGCAGCCATTGAAGATTCCAGAGTGGAAATGGGAGGAGATCACTATGGACTTCATTGCTGGTTTGCCTCGTACTCAGAAAGGGTACAACTCCATATGGGTAGTAGTGGATCGGTTGACGAAGGTTGCCCATTTCATTCCGGTGAACACTACTTACTCTGGTGCCAGACTAGCAGAGTTGTACATCTCTAGAATCGTCTGTCTGCATGGTGTTCCGAAGAGGATCGTATCTGACAGAGGATCTCAGTTCACTTCACGGTTCTAGGAGCAGCTGCATGATTCGTTGGATACGAAGCTGCGTTTCCGCACTGCTTATCATCCTCAAACAGATGGGCAGACAGAGAGAACCAACCAAGTGCTGGAGGATATGCTTCGAGCTTGCGCTATTCAGTATGGTACCAGCTGGGATAAATGCCTGCCATATGCAAAGTTTTCATGCAACAACAGCTATCAGGCCAGTCTGAAGAAATCTCCTTTCGAGGCCCTGTATGGTCGGAAGTGCAGGACTCCGCTGTATTGGGATCAGATTGGTGAGAGGCAGGTATTTGGTCCGGATATTGTTGAGGAAGTAGAACAGCTGGTACAGCAGGTGCGAGAGAATCTGAGGGTCGCTCAGACTCGTCAGAAGAGCTACGCGGATGTTCATCGTCAAGATCTGACCTTTGCTGTAGGTGACCATGTGTACCTAAAGGTCTCGCCGATGAGAGGAATCCGCAGGTTTAACGTGAGAGGGAAGCTAGCTCCTCAATACATCAGTCCGTTCAAGGTGTTGGAATGAAAAGGCGAGGTAGCATACCGATTGGAGTTGCCTCCCAGCCTCTCGGGAGTGCATGATGTGTTCCACGTGTCCCAGCTGAAGAAGTGCTTGAGGGTGCCAGAAGAGCAAGCACCGCTAGAAGGGTTAGATGTGCAGGAGGATCTAACCTACACCGAGCATCCGGTAAAGATTCTGGAGACATCTAAGAGAGTTACTAGAAACAAGAGGATTAAGATGTGCCGTGTTCAGTGGAGTCATCACACGGAGGATGAGGCTACTTGGGAGCGAGAAGATGAGTTGAGAAAGACATATCCCGATCTCTTTGCTAGCTAGCCTATTCGAATCTCGGGACGAGATTCCTGTAAGGGGGGTAGGTTTGTAACACCCTAATGTCATTTTCCCAAATTTTAATGAAATTATTTTGGCTCAAATAAAATTTCCACGGCTTTCTCTAATTTACCTTGCATTTAAAGTAATTTTATAATACAAGAAAATAAAATTTATTATAAGGTCAACATGTTTGTGCATTCATGCTGGAGCATTGTTTTCCTTGTGTTGAGTTTAGAGGGTTTGAATTCAAATTTATTTGAATTCAAATAGATTTGTTTGAATAGTTTGAGTGTAGAAAAGAAAAAGAAAAGAAGAAAAGGAAAGAAAAGAGAAAGGCAGCCCAACCCAGCCCAAACCAACTCTCAGCTCGGCCTGTTTCTCCCCCTCCTCCCCTTGGGCCGGCTCTTTCTCTCCCCGCACAGGCCCACTCCCCTCTCTTCTCTTCCACGCGCGGCCCAGCAGCCACGCCGGCCCAGCTTCCCCCTACCCCCCAGCCCGAGCGCGCCTCCCTTCTCTCTCTCCCGCTGACCGGCTGTCCCCACCTGTCAGCTCCTCCTTCCTTCCCTTTCCCCTTTCTTCCCCAGCGCGTAACGCCTCCCCAAGATCCCAGGCGAGCTTCTCTTCCCTGGGCCCGCACGCCGAGATTGACCCCACCGCCCTACAAAAAAGGAAACCCCTGCGCCCTAGAACCCTAACCCTAGCCGCAGCATCCACCGGAGACCCTCAGCGCCGCCGCCCTTTTTTCCTCCGCCGCGCTGCATCCTCGGCCTCGCCGTGGTTGAACCGCTCCGCCGCACCCCAGACCGCCACAACCCCCACGCCCGCTTCCCCTCGCCATCCAGAAGCTCCCCGAGCCTAGTAATTGGGCCCTACGCTTCTGCATTGCCGGGATTTTGCCACGAAGCCGCCGCCGGTGATCTGCCCCGCCGCGCCAATTTGTCGCCGCCGATGTTTCCTGATCCCTCTTAACCCTCTTTCCACTTTCGTAGGAGTCCCCTGAAGTGATTTGAGCCATCCAGGACCTCAGTGCCCATCTGTAGCCGCCGGCCCACGAGCAACCGACCCATCTCTGCCACAGGATCTCGCTGCCGGGCATCTTCCGCTGCAGCTCCGGCCACCGCAAGCCTCTGGTGAGCATCACATCAACCCCTCGAAGCTTATGCGCTAGCTGTCGTAGCTTTTGGCTGGCCGTGGCATCTAGAACGCGCGCACGCCAGCGTTGTCCGCCGCCCCAAGCCGCCCTCGTCGTCGTAATGCCCTAACTGTGCCCTAATCCACCACCACAAGTGCCCAGATGGGTTCGCCGTGCCACGCCCTAGCTCCCAGGCCTGATCTCGTCCAAATCCGAGCCCGGATGGCCAAGATAGGCCAAGTCCGGTGGGTTGCAGCCGAGCGCCACTGCGGGCCTTTCATCTCCGGCGAACCCCCCCTCCGGCCGTGCCCCTTTGAACCCCAGCCACCCGATTTGCAACCAACGATGGAGATTAGATCGCGCATGTTTTGATCTGAGCCGTGAGATCGAGATCCAAGGGATCCAAATCACGCGTACCGGTTTAGGATAGGAGTGAGCCAGAGCCCTCCGATCCTAGATGGATGATCCAGATTCGAAGCTGTTAAGTAGAGACCCGAACCGTTAGATCCAGATCCGGCGGCCATGGTGCGCGCGTACCGCTTCGCGAGATAGATCTAATCTGGGCCGTAGAAGTTAGATCCAGTGGTCCAGATTAGCGCGTACCCTTTCAGCTAGGTTATTTTGTTAAAGAGCCCTCGGCTTTCCTCGGAATCAACCCGCGGTCCACCCTTAGTTCAAAACTATTTGCGAATAAGTCCTATTTTTATCTTTTTGCCCCTGAGCTTCCTGGAAATAGTGCCCGCCATCCTAGCCTTGAGTTTTAGTAAGTTAGCTCCTATGTCTATAGTTTAATTAGGTTTAGGACCTTAGTTTTTGCGCAGAACCCCCTGGTTTTCCTATTTTCTTACAGAAAGGTCCCTGGACCTTGTTTTAGCCCTAGATTTCGCGTCTTAGCTCCGTTTTAGTTGATTCTCGCGCTCACGCGATCATTGTAACGTGTAGAACAGTTTTATCATGGTTTTGTGTACTGTTTTTATGTAATGTTGTACTGTTTCTTATCTTTTATCCTTGTTTGCATGTATGTGTGTGCTGGACCATGTTTTGGCGTTGCGATCGTGAGTAGACGCTGAGCCTTTGGACGAGTACCAGGAGCCACCATCTTCTGAAGCTTTTGAGCAGTAGCAGGAGAACTTTGAGGAAGGCATATAATATGAACAACCTATCACTTTTAAATATAATTTCATACTGCATTTTAATTCTGTATGCCTATAAGGATTTCCTAGCCACTTTATCCTTTATATAAATACCTTGGGTTGCATTTTGGCTAGTTGTGCTAGGTGCTGCGCTCTCACATATAACGGTCCTTTTTAATTAAATTGGAGTAATGGTATATGCAACTTGATTCTGAGAGTGGCCCTCTGTGCTGTGTGCTTGAGCGGCTCACGTCTCGTTAAAATATGTTTTTATTAGAAACATGGTTTAGGGGGCCGGCACGGTGCTTAGTGCTTGGTTGGCCACTCTCCATAAGGACCGGTTCATAGAGCGACAACCTGGGACAACCGCGCAACCACAAGACTGGAATGGGACGGTCTTGACTTACTAATTAGGTCATTTTCGTTCGGGAGTAACTTACCTGCGGGGCAAGAGGGGTGGTAAGCTTCAATGGTCCCTGCTCCTCCGGCTTGGTCTGTGCTGTGTGTCTTGTACCCCTGGAGGTGGGCCCCATCGTCGCTGATCCAGAAACCTTAGCGGTTACACCTGACTAACGTGATCCTTTGTAACGGTCTCGTAGTGCGCTTGCTAGTCATCTCACCTAAGGAAGTGTGATGAACAACTAGCGTAGCTCACGACTTGTGGGTAAAGTTGTGCAACCTCTCGAGAGTGTAAAACTGGTATACTAGCCGTGCTCACGGTTATGAGCGGCCCAGATCCTCCGTCTGATTAGTGGGGTTTACCTTTGGTGGTTTGGCTTGGTTTTCAGTAGTCTCATGATTAATTTTGATTAATTATTATGTAACTTGGGTCAGGGTAATTCATCCACTTGTAGTAATTAGCTTTAATAAAATTTTCCAAGATTTAAAGCTAATGCAATTGAGTCAGCTAACCTTAGAGCCTCATAAATCGTGTTATACTTGTTGAGTACAAGTGGTGTACTCACACTTGCCTTCTCTACTCTTCTGTTCTCTTTGGGATATCTTCGACTGCTGCTCAGTACCAGGCAACGTGGAGAACTACATCAGCGGACTCGACGATTTCTAGGCGTTGTCTCCTAGTTGACGTCCCTGTGGTGCCCTACCCTTCATATATTTGTTTTACGCTTCCGCATTCCTTGAACTGATTCTTGATTCAGTTGTAATAAAGATATTCATTTATAATTTATACGCTTTATTTCGAGATACGTGTTGTGATATTTTGATGATTCTGTTGTATATATGCGTGACTTGATCCTGGCGCATATATGATTGCTCGATTTATGTTCTTATAAATCGGGTGTGACAACTTCATCCAGTGTTGCGGCAACTTCCCTTGGTTTGGACTCGTTCCAATCTAAGGACTCGCGTAACCGGTCCCAACTTGATTCACGCAATTCGGCCACTGATCTTCAAGAGGCCAACATCTCTGGGTCCCTCTCCACGCTAGAGAAGGACCTGGACTCTCTGCTCCAGGTTGGAGGGCCCGAAGCCATAGCATGTCGGGGGGCCTCGGGTAGTTTTGGCGCCAGTGATCTGATGATCACCTCCACACCCGAGGGGCGCTTCGTACATTGGAGGGGGATGAAGCTCTCTGATCTACTCGAGGCCGAGGCTCGACTTGTGGCTCACCTCGAACCTCTGCCTTTCCAGGAAGGCAAGCCGTTAGCCATCGCGGCGGAGGGGTCGACTGAACTAGTCGATCTGAGCTCTGATGAGCTCATCTCCCACCAGGTGCTAATGGCGGAAGAAGGCAAGGACGATGGTGGTTTTCTCATCGTCGATTTTGATGCGGTCTCCGAAGATGAGGCTACAGCCAACGCCGGTGACGTGAACGACGCCAATCGTGAGGCATCGAGGGCCAGAAACAGGGCCCGCACAATCCGGCGGAGGAGGGTCAACGAGCGCAGGCGATCTATGCATCGCGAGCTCAATCCTAAGTTTGCCGCCGTAAGCGAACGAGGCTTCAGGACTCCGGTGGCCAACATCGCCAGGGTTACGGCCATCCTCGAGCGCAGTAATGACCCGAATGTGCGTCAAGCACTTCTTTACATGCGGAGGGCCTGGATCCAGTTGGATCAGCATAACCCAGTGTCCACCATCAGGGATGAGCGCGTGGGCGAGAGCTGCAGCTAGGGCCACAGCCGAACGGCTGGCGGACGTCCTCGACCTCAGCTCAGCCTCAACAATGACAACGCTCGCGGGAGCTAGGCCCCTAGCGAGAGGTAGCAGCCACCTCCAGGGGGTAACCCACGATAGGTCAACCATCGGCCTCCTCCAGAAGACCTGCGCCAGCACATCAATGAAGGCCGTGATGCGCGGTCCGTGATCTCCTCCAGGCGCAAGGTCCGTGAAGAAGTCAAAACCGAAGGTACTGACTGTAGCGACCGATTCCCAGCTTTCTCTGCACATTTCAGCAGCTACAAGTACCCTGAGGACTTCAAGCCGATTGGCATCACCAAGTATGACGGCAAGCAGGCTCCTCAGCAGTGGCTATGTTGCTACTCCACGGCCATTGAGGTCGCAGGGGGCTCGAACATCACCAAGGTCATCTACTTCCCGATGGCTTTGGACCCCGCGCCGCTCACGTGGCTGGAGAGCCTAAGCAACAACTCCATCAACTCCTGGGAACGGCTCAAGAGGGTCTTCATCAATAACTTCTAGGGAGCGATTGCTCGCGCAGGTACTCATCATGATCTTGCTCAGTGTAAATAGGAACGTAACGAGCTCCTGCGGTCCTACACACATCGTTTTTTCGACGTCCGCGCCACCATCGCGAACATCTCGGAGGACGACATCATCGACTGTTTCTAGAATGGCATCACCGACCCAGGCATCTACAGGGATTTCGGGCGGAACAGGCCGAAGACTGTTGCGGGCCTTCATGATATGATGCACGATTGGTCCGAGCAGGAGGAGAAGATGCGGGAGCGGTTCCTGCGGTGTCAAGATAGCAATCTGAGGTGCCAAAACAACAACCACAACGACAAAGGCCAGCGGGACTCTTCGGGTCCACCCCGAAAACGCAGGCCAGATGATCTCATCGAGGCTGTGAATTGTCCCTCGCGGGGCAAGAAGTCAACAACTCTGGAAGAATTCGAGAAGCTCCTGCAGAGGAAGTGCCCCTGGCATCCAGGTGCCAATCACGCTGCCATCGACTGCTACCATCTTCGAAGGACGTTCAGCAACTCCGGTGGTGGTAAGAAGAATAAGAAGCCTGCGGACAAAGAACCCGAGGATGACGACCAAGAGGACCAAGGGCGTAATCCGAAGTTCCAGGACGCCTTGAAAACCATTAACATCATCTTCGGGGGTGATGGAGATTTCGGCTCCAGGCGGGACCAAAAGCTGCTTCTTTGGGAGATCATGTCCATCGAGCCGGCGGTATCACGACCACTCCGTTGGTCAAAGGTCCCCATCTCGTTCTCCCGCTACGACAAGTGGATGAGCTTTTCGGAGCCCGGCAAGTTCCCCCTGGTTCTGGATCCTGTGGTGGCAGAGGTCAGGCTCACAAAGGTGCTCATCGATGGTGGGAGCGGTTTTAACCTCATCTTCACCAGTACTCTGAGGAAGATGGGCTTGGACTTCAAGGACATGCTGGTTCCGAGCAAGTCCCCCTTCTACGGCATCGTCCCAGGTAACGCGGCACACCCGCTTGGTATGGTAGTTCTCCCAGTCACCTTTGGTACGAGGGAGAACTACTGCACTGAATTCATCAAATTCGAAGTGGCTAACTTCGAATCTTCTTACCATGCAATATTGGGTCGTCCGACACTCGCCAAGTTTATGGCAGTGCCACATTATTTTTATCTGCTTCACAAGATGCCAGGACTCAGTGGAGTACTCACTCTCCGGGGTGACTTGAAGAAGTCGTATGATTGCAATTAGGAGGCGATCCAGTACGCTTCGACTACTCGTGTGCCAGATGCTTTGGGTGAAGTTGTGGCCGCGCAGTAGCTCTCTTAGTCCGGGCTAGAGATTCCTTTGAGAAAGGCCAACAAGTCGAGCATCCAGTCGACAGATGACGTGGCCCTCAAGACGATCCAGCTCCAGGAGGATGATCCATCTAAGACCGCCGTTATTGGCGTGGGCTTAGGTAAGAAATAGGAACTCACGCTCATCAGTTTCCTACGGGCTAACTGAGACATATTCGCATGGAAGCCAGCGGATATGCCAGGGGTGCCCAGGGAGCTGATCGAGCATAGTCTGAATGTACATCCAAAGGCTGTGCCGAAAAAGCAACGCCTGCGAAGGTTTGCCCACGACAAGCGTGAGGCAATTAAGCGGGAAATAGCTAAACTTCTCATGGCTGGATTCACTAAAGAAGTAATCCATCTAGAGTGGGTAGCTAATCCTGTTCTTGTAAGAAAAAGAATAATGAATGGAGAATGTGTGTCGACTACACTGATCTCAACAAGCACTGTCCCAAAGATCACTTTGGGCTCCCTCGCATTGACCAAGTTGTTGACTCGACTGCTGGTTGTGTCCTTCTTTGTTTCCTTGATTGTTATTCAGGATATCATCAGATTGCGCTCAAGGAGGAGGACCAAATCAAGACAGCGTTCATCACCCCGTACGGGATATATGCCTACAAAACCATGTCCTTCGGGTTGAAAAACGCAGGAGCAAGATATCAGTGTGCGATCCAGATGTGCTTCACGGATCAGCTGCATCAGAACGTTGAGGCCTATGTGGATGATGTGGTCATCAAGACCAGGGATTCCGACGAGTTGATCGCAGATTTGGAAGTAACGTTCAGCAGTCTGCGCAGATTTTGGTGGAAGATCAACCCAACCAAGTGCATTTTTGGAGTACCTTCAGGGAAATTGCTTGGGTTCATCGTCAGCAATCGGGGCATCGAAGCCAACCCTGTAAAGTTTTCGGCCATTACTAATATGGGGGCTCCGGCCACAATCAAGGATGTGCAGAAGCTAACAGGTTGTATGGCAGCCCTGAACAGGTTCATCTCTCGACTCGGAGAGAGAGGGCTACCCTTCTTCAAGCTCCTAAAACGCCAAGATAAGTTCCAAAGGATGGAGGAGGCCGAGCAGGCTCTGCAAGATCTAAAACATCACCTTCAGTCTCCTCTAATCCTTACAGCACCATTGCCGGGGGAAGATCTACTACTTTACATCGCGGCAACAACTCATGTTGTCAGCAGTGCTATTGTAGTCGAGCGAGGCGAGAAAGGCCATGCATTTGGAGTGCAGAGGCCTGTCTACTTCGTCACTATAACGCCCGCATTTTTACCTTATTTAAATTACAGTACAAATCACTCGTTAAAAATAAATTTCAAAACTTTTTCATCATCGAGCTCAAATCGTTCCTAAATCTTTTACCGTCCAAAGCTCCTAACCGCCCAAAACGTTTCTTGACATTTCGCCGTCTGACATCCAAAATTTACCACCATACTTTCTCTGTTCCTCGACCCACGCGCTGTGCTGAGTGCTCAACCCCACGCTCGCGACCGTCGCCATGAATTCCGCCGACGCAACCCCCCTCCCTTCCTTTTTTTCCCCCTGTTTCTCGTTTCCCCTTTCCTTTTTTCCCCCTTTCTCTTTTTCTTTTTCCTTCTCCTTCTCTCATTCCCCTTGCACGTGCAGCACGATGCTGAGCAGAGCTCAACGCCGAGCGCCCGGCCACCACCACCCCCCTACTGTCGACCTCCACTGGCGCTGCCTAACTCGGCCCCTCCCCTGCGCACGCCATGCCCCCTTGCCCGCCTCGGCGCTCGCGCTTGCCCCTGCGAGCCACGGCGGAGCCGAGCTCACCGCCGCGCATCGCCTCGCCTCTGGCCGCCCCCCCTGCGCCGCACATCCCCTAGGCCGCCCCTCCCCGCTACGCGCCACCGACCACCCTGCACGGCGACGACTCAGCGCCACCGCCGCCCCCACCGCCATTACTGACCACCTCCGGTGCTCACCGGCCTCCACCGCGCCCTACTCCTTCCCGCCCTCGCCGGCCTATAAATACCCCCACATCGCGCCCCATCACCACCACAACCTCCACCACCGCCCCTAGCCCTCTCCCTGGCCCTGCATCGCTGCCGCCGCAAGCGCCTCCGCCCGCCACTGCTAGCCACCGTGGCCCAGCTCGTGGTGAGTGGAGGAATCGGTTCACCTTGCCCCCCTCTCCGTTTTGCCCCTACCCCAAGCCGCCGCCGTGCCCCGGAGCCACCGGCGTCCCTCCCCCTCCTCTGTTCCAGGCAACGGGAGGAGGAAGAAGGGCAACTTTGCCCTGAGCCCCCTGCCCTTGTGCCTATCTCATTAAGAGCCCCCACCTCTCTTTAATCCCCTTTTTCCAAATAAACCCCATGTTCGCTCTATTTAGGAAATGAACCCTTCCACTACACAAAACAATTATGGATAAGCCCTCGACCCTTTTCAGAGTACCCTAGGTATTCCCAAAAATTCTAATCAAGCCCTCCCCTCCCAACAGTAATTACAAATAGGCCCTTGGATCCTTATTCATTCCCTAAACCCCTGTTCCGCTCATTATTTCATGTGCCAAAAATCCTCCGTTTGCCCCGAAACTTCACCGCGCCATTTCTAACATAATTTCGGCCATGCCATCAAGAAATCTCCCAAAAATATTCTTTCTACCATTGTTTCGTAAGTTATTCCAGATTCGGGCCCGATGATAAAACCTTTATTTCTCTTCTTTATTGTATGTTTGTTTGTGTGCGCCGTAGATCACGAAGCGACCAAGGGAGAACCCGTCGACGAGCAGTACTGCGAGCAAGAGTCCGAGGACCAATACCGCGAGCCCGAACCTGAAGGACAGTACCTCGATCAGGACTTCCCGGAAGGCTTTGTGAATGGCAAGTCCAATCCCATCCTTTGATGCATATTTATCCCAGTTTTATAACCGCAACCTATTGGCCTGTTTTATAAAATGCATTGTTTTATTGCAAGACATGGTTGGATAGCCACCCCTTGATTGCTGTGACTACTCCTTGATGACCTAGGTTAATGTCTATATAGGATTTGCTCTGTTGGACGTTAACTACTACTAGCGACGCTTATTACCTTTATCCCCTTTATTATATTTTAATCGTGACCACAAAGTGCTTTACCGAAAATAAGGGTGTGAGTATTTTAAAAGATAAAATGGGATTTCGTAAAAATCAAGAAAAGACATAACCCGATGAGATGGACGGTGGTTTCTATGTGAAATGCCACTGGTGTGCTTGTACCTTTGTGGTTGAGCATGGTTGGGAGATGTCCATCTTGTCAATGTAAGGATGAACTGAGGTGTCATCTTGTCTAACCCATTTATCGTACAACCACTCGACCGTTATGTGGGCAACGGCTTAGCATAAACCCCACTAGTTGTTCTACTAGCCAAAAGGAGAGCGGGTGAGCGACGGGAGACCATGGAGAAGGAATACGATCTGTGTGAGTTTTGTCCCGGTTATGACTTTGTTGATAGGTCATTAACCCCATGGTTGCTTCCGTGTTGGCTAGTTAGATTCGGCTAAGGTGGGTAAGGGCTTTGTTAGGATCCGCCGTGACATTAATGTGTTCGTAGTGCGGTACCCTACTTGTGGGTAAAGTGTACAACCTCTGCAGAGTGTAAAATCTATTTGAATAGCCGTGTCCACGGTATTGGACGAGTTATGGCATGGTCACCCCAATAGACATTTTGGGATGGTTGGTTTTGTGGCATGAGTTGTTTTGAAAGTGCCCGGCAGTTGTGCAGTGAGCTACTGTGGACGTGGAGTCCGGTAGCATTAAAACTTGGATCCTTTGTGTAGGATCAACCCCACCTATTATTTGATTACTATAAAAATGGCTTGAGAAAACTCTTTTATTAAATGAACCCTTGCATATGTAAAACCTCGCTTTAACGCAAATGAACCCTAGCCTCATCCTTGATATACCTGTGCATGATCTTTATTATTCCCCTCCGCGGGTGTGGTTGGACTTGTTGAGTACTTTTGTACTCACCCTATATATATTTGTGGTTTTCTTCAGAGGAAGACGCAGACTTCGTGGTTGAAGACGTCGAATAGAGGTTGCGTCCGCACCCAACCTTGCCTGTGGTGTTAGGCCTCCGCAAGATGCTTCTGCTAGCGTGTTACTCTGAGCCCGAGCTGGATCCCATGTTGGTCGTGCTTTGGTGTATCACCATAGCTGTTTTATTACTGATTATCGTTTGTATCGAGTGTCCGCCTCCTCTGAAGTTTGTACGGTAATGTACCATCTGATGTAATAAATGTGTATCAGCCTCCTAGGACTGATTTTTATATCACATTTAAGTCACCACGAATGAGGGGACGCTTCAGGTGGTATCAGAGCTGTAGGTTGGCCGTAGGACGCGACCCTTAAGACCGAGGACATTTTCTAAGCCATTTCCCGCTAGATCTTTCCCCACTTAACTCACCTTTCCACACGGCACTTACCTTTGGCCCTTGTCTAATTCTAGATGGCTGACAATGGATGGAGTGACAGGATCTGCCCCGTAGAGCATGGCCTTCCGAAGTTATTGCTACTCAGCCTGGGACGCGTCGGAGTTGTGGCCCCACCGGAGTACACTTACCGGGAGCACAACTTCAGAGGGACCCTTCGGTGTGACCTGATGATCTTCGTGGGAAAAAGCACACTTTACCCCAACGTGGATCCCTGGTTCATCTCCACCACTGGCTTTGGGTTCCCAGACACCAACCGAAAGGCTACCCGAAAAGCCCTGCAACGCTTACGCGTGGTCTATAGGCATCATCTTCAGCGAACTCCTATGGGATTTTTCCCACCTGCTAGAGGGAGAGGACGCTCGTGGATTGCCTGGATGAGAGGATTAGGGAGGGATGAAGAAGAACTAGAAGATACGGTTTCCCACCTGTCCATTTACCTCACCGGCCTAGACCGACTTTACAGCGAACAGACAAAACAACTGAAGCACCAAATCCGTAGGGCAGAAAAGGCAGAGCAAGAGTTGGAAATTCAATGCAGAAGAGCAATGGAAGCTGAGGCTCAAGCGGAGAGTTCCCTAGCCTCTCTCTGAGACATATGGCGAAGAAACACTCAAGAAAGGGAACGTATCAAGGCACACAGAAGAGAAGCTGGATTACTGGAGGGAGAACCCGAGGAAACCCATTGGGATAAGAGCACTCAGACCGAAGAGGAGGTATTGGAGCAATGTCTTCCGCCAAAGAAGCGACCTAACCGGATCGGGGAGGGATCCCCTTGGGAAGAGTAGAGTACCTAAGCTAGAGCTATCACCCTAGTAATAATGTATCCTTAGAAGATGTACCCGATCCTAATAAAGACCCGCTATCCTTCTTGTACCCTACCATGTGTGCAAGGCTTGTTCACTGTACCTTTGTTTTCAGATGGCCGAGAATGGGTGAACCCAGGGTGTTTGCCAAGAAGAACCTGGTTTTCCCCGCCTTTTGATCAACTCCCTGGAACACCTCGGTGTTACCGAGCGCCCAAGGTACTACAGCAGAGAGTACGAACACCTCGGTACTCTTCGCTGTAGGGTGGTTCTCTCCATCGCCAGAAGCACCCGCCACCTCGACATCGAGCCGTGGCGAGTGACTGCCATAGGATTTCAACATCGGGATGCCTATCCCTTGGCCATCAGAAAGGCTCTCCGTTACCTGTGCCAGATCTTTGAGGAACACCTCATTCCTACACCAATGAGGCTTTTTCCTCCGGTCATCAGGACGCAAGTCTGGCAGGCCCACATGAGGAACTTGGAATGGCACTGCCATCAAGAAGACCTTTTGTACCATGTGGTCGCCTACCTCATCTCCTTGGATAAGCTCTTCGACGAGCAAGCCCGAATCTTAAGGGAGCAAACCCACCGGGCCGAGCAAGCTGAGCTCGCAGTAAGGATGCACCAAATCCGGGTGGCTCAAGCCGAAGCCAGGACCGCGGCCGCTATAAGTAGCGAAGCTGTCGCTCATGAAAGCCTCAGGCAGATCCAGGATCGGCGCATGCAAGAATGGACCAACAGTGGAACGCCCGTCCCGGCAGTTGGGGAGACCCAAGTCCTAATTGGAACACCCATCACAGGATGGGGAGGACTTTTTGGGACCCCGCAAGCTCCACCTGAGGGTGCCGAAAGGACTGCTGCAACCGTAGAAGGAGGAGCTATCGAACAACCCTAAGAAAATGGGATTCTCGAGGGCGACAAGGAAGAGCTACTCATTCCACTGGAAGTGCACTCCGCCCCGGAAGACGACTCGCCCCTTGAGTAGTATGCCTTAGAGGTGCCCCAGGGATGAAGCCGTCCCGGCCCCAAGCTTAGAGTTGTGCCCCACCCACCTGTTGTGCCCTCTGTACCCAACCGTGTAATGCGTGTTTTGGCTGTACCCTCCCAAGTGTTGTACCCCGAGCATAATAAATAAAACTATTTGTGCTTGATGCTTGTTAGTCTGCGCGATTATCGGCAGTAGGTGGAGTCTACCTTTTCAAAAATATGAAAATAAAATATCACTAAGTCTCATAAAGGTTTTACCCAATCCACAGACGGCCCCTAGGCGTAACACCAGGACCTTCCAAAGTCGAGCACATACCACTCCAAGTGTGGAGAGACAACAGGGTGTGCACGGAGAAGCCCCCGGCCATGAAGATCAGGAAGATCAGGAAGTGAGCCAGCAGGGAGGAGGAAGCCAAGTAGGAGCACGTCAGGCCCCACCCCCACCGGCCATTGACCTGGTGCAAGTGTTGAACAACCAGAACCTCCTACTGGAAGCTTTGACCAATGTCATCACCAACCCAAGGCCCCGTGAGCAGAGTACAAACGACAAACTGACAGCTTTTCTGAGGACCAAGCCACCCACCTTTGCAGGATCCGACAGCCCCTTGGATGCAGATGACTGGCTGCGTACTATCAAGAGAAAACTCGAACCATTTGAGCATGGAGACCATGACAAGGTCCGTTTGGCTGCTCATCAGCTCACTGGAACTGCTTTGGCTTGGTGGGAGAACTACTATGCAGCTGCTCAGGATGCCTCCACTATCACTTGGATGGAATTTGTGGATGAGTTCCATCGCTATCACATCCCAGCAGCCACCGTGAAGCGCAAGGCAGATGAGTTCCGTGAGCTGCAACAAGGCAACAAGTCAGTGGAGGAGTACGCATACCAGTTCATAGAACTAGCTCGCTATGCACTGGAGGAAGTAGACAAGGATGAAAAGAAGCAGGACATGTTTAGAAAGGGTTTAAATGCAGAACTTAAGAAGCTGCTTTCCCCATGCATCTACCCAGACTTCAACACACTAATGAACATGGCTATCATCACCGAGAGAGCCATGGCAGAGGAAAAGAGAGACAATAAGCGTAAGTTCCTAGAAACCAAGGCTCGCCAGCAGGACCGTTTCCAGAAGCTGAGGCACCTTGGCCCTCCAGTGACTAGGTCCCAAGCCCCTATGCAGTATAGGACCCAGTCACAAGTTACTGGCTCTCAAGCCCCCAACACCCAGTTAGACAATTCAAGAGCCAGAACACCATGAAGGCCCCATAGAGCAATGCAAGCCAAGTTACTGCCAGCAACAATGCCAGAGCATGCTTCAACTGCCGTGAGATAGGGCACTTCATTGCCAATTGCCCATATGCCAATAACAAGCCGGCAGCATCGGCTCTCTCCAACTCGGTGAATGGACCAAGGCCAGCTCTATCAAGAGCCAATCATGTACCCATCCGCAGTAACAATACCGGCAGCAACAACCAGGAGATGGGGTCGCCCCAGCAGTCCTTCGGACGAGCCCGCATCAACCACATCAACGCGCAAGAGGCTCAAGACGCTCAGGGCGTAGTGCTTGGTGAGTTTCTAGTCAGCTCAGTTTTGGCAACAATATTATTTGATTCTGGAGCATCACATTCATTCGTATCCTCAAGTTTTGTGGAAAAGCACAATATACCTACAGAACTACTAAAAACACCCCTATTAACCCGAACGCCTGGAGGTGACATTAAGTGCCGACTGGGTTGTTCCCGGGTAAGGATCATTTTAAGTGGGGTAGAGTTCCTAGCAGATCTAGTAGTACTTAAGTCTAAAGGTATAGATGTGATCCATGGGATGGATTGGCTAAGCCTGCACAATGGCCATATAAGTTGTGCTGACAAGGTGGTACACCTAACTAACCCAGAAGGAGTACAAGTAACCTGCCATACTCGGGGAAGTGGACCGGACCCAATGGTTTTTAGTATGGAAGCTAAATCCTTGGAAGAAGTTCTAGTAGTAAATGAATACCTAGATGTTTTCCCTGAAGAACTCCCGGGAATGCCGCCAGATAGGGATATAGAGTTTGTCATTGACCTTGTTCCTGGAACCTCCCCTATAGCTAAGAGACCTTATAGGATGGCAGCCTCTGAATTGGCAGAACTAAAGAAACAACTGGAAGAGTTACAACAAAGTGGTTTCATTAGACCAAGCTCATCACCATGGGGAGCTCCGATCTTGTTTGTCAAGAAGAAGGACGGAAGTATGAGGATGTGCGTGGATTACCGTGCACTAAATGAAGTCACCATCAAGAACAAATACCCCCTTCCCAGAATTGATGACCTCTTTGATCAGCTGAAGGGAGCCAAGTATTTCTCCAAGATAGACCTAAGGTCAGGATATCACTAGCTCAAGATTAAGGAAAGTGATATTCCAAAGATGGCCTTCGTCACCCGCTATGGGCAATATGAGTTTACGGTGATGTCCTTTGGACTCACCAATGCACCTGCTTATTTCATGAACCTCATGAATAAGGTGTTCACGGAAGAGTTAGATAAGTTTGTTGTAGTTTTCATTGACGACATACTTATTTACTCCAAGAGTGTCGAAGAACATGAGCAGCACCTACGAGTGGTTCTGGAAAAGTTGAGAGCGCACAAGCTCTACGCCAAGTTCAGCAAGTGTGAATTTTGGCTTGAGAAAGTAGCATTTCTTGGTCATATCTTGACCGCGGAAGGAGTAGCAGTGGACCCCGAAAAAGTCGAAGCGGTCTCCAATTGGCAGCAACCAACCAATGTTAGTGAAATCAGGAGCTTTCTCGGTTTAGCCGGATATTACCGGAGATTTATTGAAGGATTCTCCAAGATAGCCTGACCCATGATAGAGCTACTCAAGAAAGAGAAGAAGTTCACCTGGACCGAGTCATGTGAGAGAAGCTTCCAGGAGTTAAAGAGAAGACTGACAACCGCCCCGGTACTAACCTTGCCAGATATCCAACGGGACTTTGTCATTTATTGTGATGCATCCCGTCAAGGATTACGATGTGTCCTTATGCAAGGAGGGAAGGTAGTGGCATATGCTTCCCGACAACTCAAGCCTCATGAGCAGAATTACCCAACACATGATTTGGAATTTGCAGCCATAGTACATGCCCTCAAGATTTGGAGACACTATCTGATTGGGAATAGGTGTGAGATCTACACAGACCATAAGAGCTTAAAGTACATATTCACCCAGCCAGAGTTGAACTTAAGGCAAAGGAGGTGGTTAGAACTAGTGAAGGATTATAATGTGGTAATCCATTACCATCCTGGTAAAGCAAATGTGGTAGCAGACGCCTTAAGCCGGAAATCTTATGGACCTAAGGATGCCCACCTACAGGAAGAGATAGCACGATTAAATGTGCACATCATCCCCCATGGTTCCAGTTGCAAGCTGAGTGTTCAGCCCACTTTGGAGGATGAGATTAGAAAGGCACAAGGTTCCGATAAAGACTTGATGAGAATCTGCATGCATACTGAGGAAAACAAGGCACCAGATTTTAGAGTGGATGACAAAGGAACCTTATGGTACAAAAATAGAATTTGCGTACCTAAGGAAGGAGACTTCTGACAGACTATTATGGATGAGGCCCACAACTCGGCATATTCCATCCACCCAGGATCCACCAAGATGTATGTGGATATAAGACAAAAGTATTGGTGGAGTGGAATGAAGGCGGACATTGCAGGGTTCGTCGCCTATTGTGATACTTGTCAAAGAATCAAGGCCGAACATCAGAAGCTAGCAGGATTGCTGCAACCCTTACCCATCCCGGTTTAGAAATGGGATGAGATAGGAATGGATTTTGTAGTGGGTTTACCGAAGACACAGAAAGGACATGACTCCATATGGGTGATAGTGGACCGGCTCACAAAAGTCGCTCACTTCCTACCCGTACGGACCAATTATGGTGGAGAAAAGCTAGCCCGGCTCTATGTGGACAACATAGTGAAGCTGCATGGTGTGCCTAGCAGAATTGTTTCGGATAGAGGAGCCCAATTCACCTCTAGGTTTTGGAAAAGTTTGCATAAGGCCATGGGCACCAAGTTGGATTTCAGTTCGGCTTATCACCCGCAGACCGATGGTCAAACAGAATGGGTGAACCAGATTATGGAAGATATGCTAAGAGCATGTGTCCTTACTTATGGCAAGGATTGGGAACAAAGTTTACCGTATGCTGAGTTTTCGTACAACAACGGTTATCAAGGAAGCTTGGGCATGTCACCATTTGAAGCTCTGTATGGAAGAAAGTGCAGAACCCCCCTGATGCGGTCAGAAGTTGGAGAGCGTGCCCTAGTTGGACCCGCACTCATAAAGGAAGCGGAAGAAAGAGTGGCCGAAATTAGAGAAAAACTGAAGGCTGCCCAATCTCGACAGAAGAGTTACTCAGACAAGAAGAGACGAGAAGTAAGCTTCAATTTAGGAGACTTCATCTATCTCAAGGTTTCACCTATTCGAGGGACTCGAAGATTTCAGGTACATGGGAAACTAGCCCCTCGGTACATTGGATCGTACCAGGTGCTGAAGAAAATTGGAGCTGTGGCATACCGTCTCGAGCTACCAGAAGGAATGGTTGACATACACCCAGTATTCCATGTATCCCAACTGAGAAGATGTCTGAGGGTACGCGAGAGAGAACGGGTGCCGGAAGAAGAAATAGCCTTACAGGCAGATCTTCGATACCAGGAAGTACCTGTCAAGATTTTGGACACTGTCACAAAAAGAACAAGAAACTCTGAAATACGGATTTGCAGAGTTCAGTGGAGCAGACATGGAGTGGAAGAAGCTACATGGGAACGCGAAGATGCCCTTAAGAAAGAGTTTCCCCATCTATTTAGGAACCAGCCGAATCTCGAGGACGAGATTCATTTTAAGTGGGGTAGGTTTGTAACGCCCACGTTTTTACCTTATTTAAATTATAGTACAAATCACTCATTAAAAATAAATTTCAAAACTTTTTCATCATCGAGCTCAAATCGTTCCTAAATCTTTTACCGTCCAAAGCTCCTAACCGCCCAAAACGTTTCCTGATGTTTCGCCGTCTGACATCCAAAATTTACCGCCATCCTTTCTCTGTTCCTCGACCCATGCACCGTGCCGCGTGCTCAACCCCGCGCCCGCGACCGTCACCGCGAATTCCGCCGACGCAACCCCCCTCCCTTCCTTTTTTCCCCCTGTTTCTCTTTTCCCCTTTCCTTTTTTGCCCCTTTCTCTTCTTCTTTTTCCTTCTCCTTCTCTCATTCCACTTGCACGCGCAGCACGATGCTGAGCAGAGCTCGACGCCGAGCGCCCGGCCACCACCACCCCCCCACTGTCGACCTCCACTGGCGCTGCCTAACTCGGCCCCTCCCCTGCGCACGCCGTGCCCCCTTGCCCGCCTCGGCGCTTGCGCTTGCCCCTGCGAGCAACGGCGGAGCAGAGCTGGCCGCCACGCCTCGCCTCGCCATTGGTCGCCCCCCCTGCGCCGCACATCCCCCAGGCCGCTCCTCCCCGCTACGCGCCACCGACCACCCTACGCGGTGATGACTCAGCGCCACCGCCGCCCCCACCGCCATTACTGACCGCCTCCGGAGCTCACCGGCCTCCACCGCGCCCCCTTCCTTCTCGCCCTCGCCAGCCTATAAATACCCTCCGTCGCGCCCCATCACCACCACAACCTCCACCGCCGCCCCTAGCCCTCTCCCTGGCCCTGCATCGCCGCCGCCGCAAGCGCCTCCGCCCGCTGCTGTTGGCCACCGTGGGCAGGCCACGGTGCGCCACCCCAGCTCGTGGTGAGTGGAGGAATCGGTTCACCTTGCCCCGCTCTCCGTTTTGCCCCTACCCCCGGCCGCCGCCGTGCCCCGGAGCCGCCGGAATCGGCGCCGCCGCCGGCGCCCCTCCCCCTCCTCTGTTCCAAGCAACGGGAGGAGGAAGAAGGGCAACTTTGCCCTGAGCCCCCTGCCCTTGTGCCTATCTCATTAAGAGCCCCCACCTCTCTTTAATCCCCTTTTTCCAAATAAACCCCATGTTCGCTCTATTTAGGAAATGAACCCTTCCACTACACAAAATAATTACGGATAAGCCCCCAACCCTTTTTAGAGTACCCTAGGTATTCCCAAAAATTCTAATCAAGCCCTCCCCTCCCAACAGTAATTACAAATAGGCCCTTGGATCCTTATTCATTCCTTAAACCCCTATTCCGCCCATTATTTCATGCGCCAAAAATCCTCCGTTTGCCCCGAAACTTCACTGCACCATTTCTAACATAATTTCGGCCACGCTATCAAGAAAACTCCCAAAAATATTCTTTCTACCATTGTTTCTTAAGTTATTCCTGATTCGGGCCCGATGATAAAACCTTTATTTCTCTTCTTTATTGTATGTTTGTTTGTGTGCGCCGTAGATCATGAAGCGACCAAGGGAGAACCCGTCGACGAGCAGTACTGCGAGCAAGAGTCCGAGGACCAGTACCGCGAGCCTGAACCTGAAGGACAGTACCTCGATCAGGACTTCCCGGAAGGCTTTGTGAATGGCAAGTCCAATCCCATCCTTTGATGCATATTTATCCCAGTTTTATAACCACAACCTATTGGCCTGTTTTATAAAATGCATTGTTTTATTGCAAGACATGGTTGGATAGCCACCCCTTGATTGCTGTGACTACTCCTTGATGACCTAGGTTAATGTCTATATAGGATTTGCTCTGTTGGACGTTAACTACTGCTAGCGACGCTTATTACCTTTATCCCCTTTATCATATTTTAATCGTGACCACAAAGCGCTTTACCGAAAATAAGGGTGTGAGTGTTTTAAAAGATAAAACGGGATTTCGTAAAAATCAAAGAAAGACATAACCCGATGAGATGGACGGTGGTTTCTGTGTGAAATGCCACTGGTGTGCTCGTACCTTTGTGGTTGAGCATGGTTGGGAGATGTCCGTCTTGTCAATGTAAGGATGAACTGAGGTGTCATCTTGCCTAACCCATTTATCGTACAACTACTCGACTGTTATGTGGGCAACGGCTTAGCATAAACCCCACTAGTTGTTCTACTAGCCAAAAGGAGAGCGGGTGAGCGACGGGAGACCATGGAGAAGGAATACGATCTGTGTGAGTTTTGTCCCGGTTATGACTTTGTTGATAGGTCATTAACCCCATGGTTGCTTCCGTGTTGGCTAGTTAGATTCGGCTAAGGTGGGTAAGGGCTTTGTTAGGATCCGCCGTGTCACACCCGATTTATAAGAATATAAATCGAGCAATCATATATGCGCCAGGATCAAGTCACGCATATATACGACGGATTATCAAGATATCACAACACATGTCACAAATAACATTAATATAAATCGTAAATAAATCATGAATAAATTATTTTATTACAACCGAATCAAGAATCGGTTCAAGAGTTGCGGAAGCGTAAAAGGAATACATAAAGAGCTGGGCGCCACAGGGACGTCGACTGGGAGACAAACGCCTAGAAGTCGTCGAAGCCGCTGACGTAGTCCTCCACGTTGCCGGGCACTGAGCAGCAGTCGAAGATATCCGAAAGAGAACAGAAGAGTAGAATGGCAAGTGTGAGTACAAACTCGTACTCAACAAGTATAACGCGAGCATGAGGCTCTAAGGTTAGCTGACTCAACTGCATTAGCTTTTAGTCTTGGCAAATTTTATTTAAGCTAATTACTACAAGTGGATGAATTACCATAACCCAAATTGCATAAGAATTAATCAATATTAATTAAGAACTACTGAGAACCATCCAAACCAAACCACCCGGGGAATCTCCCTCGTCAAAGGTTGATAACCCCACTAATCAGACGGAGGATCTGGGCCGCTCATGACTGTGAGCACAGCTGATATATCAGTTTTACACTCTCGAGAGGTTGCACAACTTTACCCACAAGTCGTGAGCTACGCTAGTTGTTCATCACACTTCCTTGGGTGAGATGGCTAGCAAGCACACTACGAGACTGTTACAAAGAATCACGTTGGTAAGGTGTAACCGCTAAGGATTCTGGATCAGCGACGATGGGGCCCACCTCCGGGGGTACAAGACACACAGCACAGACCAAGCCGGAGGAGCAGGGACCATTGAAGCTTACCACCCCTCTTGCCCACACAGGTAAGTTACTCCCGAACCAAAATGACCTAATTAGTAAGTCAAGACCGTCCCATACCAGTCTTGTGGTTGCGCGGTTGTCCCAGGTTGTCGCTCTATGAACCGGTCCTTAGGGAGAGTGGCCAACCAAGCACTAAGCACCGTGCTGGCCCCCTAAACCATGTTTCTAACAAAAACATATTTTTAAGGACGCACAAACCACTCAAGCACACAGCACAGAGGGTCGGCTCCAGAATTAAGTTGCATAAGACCATTAATCAAATTAATTAAAAAGGACCAAGATTTGTTATAGCGCAGCAACCTAGCACAACTAACCAAAATGCAACCCAAAGGATATATATAAGGATATAAAAGTGGCTAGGAAGTCCTTATAGGTATACAGTATTAAAATGCAGTATGAAATTGTATTTAAAAGTGATAGGAGGTTCATGTTATACTTGCCTTCCTCGTACTCTCCCGGCTGCTGCTCGAAGTGCTCGGAAGACGGCTGCTCCTGGTACTGCTCCAAAGGCTCCGCGTCTACTCACGATCATCAAACATAGCCCATACATACACACATGCATAGCAAGAACAACTATAAGAAAACAGTACACCAATACAATAGAACAGCACATGAAACTAGCCTAGAACTAATCTACGCGTTACAACGATCGCATGGATATAAAGAACACCTAAAACGGAGCTAAAACGTGAAAACTATGCTTAAAACAGGATCCAGGGACCTAATTGTAAGAAAAACAGGACTTCCAAGGGCTTCTGGACAAAAACCGAGGACTAAAACGTAATTAAAGCATAGACTCAGGGGCTAGCTAGTTAGAAACCTCAGGCTGGACGGCGGGTTAGATTTCCGAGAAAGACAGGGGCTTAAACGAGTAAAATCAGGGTTGAACTGCAATTACTTTTGACTTAAGATGGACCGCGGGTTGATTTCCAAGAAGGACAAGGACTCTTTAGCAAAAAGACCACCGCTGACCGGTATGCCTCCTGTTTGACTCACGAGTGGGACGCATCTGGGCCGCCGGATCAGAAATCGAGGGTCAGGATGAGACGGCTCGGGTCTAATTGGCTCAGCTCGGCTCGGAAACGCGACGGCTCAGCTCATGGCTCGGGTCTCCCCCCCTGGAACGGCTGCGTGGTCACCGGGTCCTGCCTCCGCGGCGGCGCCTCGCCGGCGCGGGGAATTCCTGGCCACCCGGTCTCGATCTTAGGCGGAGCTCGGCCGGGAAGGGAACTAGTGGACCGCCTAACCTATCTAGGGTTTGAGTGGGCACGGTTCTGCCTCCGCACTACGGTTACGGCGGCGGGTCCGTGTCCGCTTGGCGGCGCCCCGTCGCGAGGGCGTTCCGAGCGCGGGACTGGCCTACCAGCTACCGCTTCTTCCCCAAAAGCACCAGGAGATCGGGAGGATGCTTACCGAGGCACCAATTGGGACGGGGACGGCCTGCCGAGGCGTGACGGCGGTGCTTGGCGGGAAGGCGGTGCGGTGCTCGGCGGGGAGAACGACTGCCGGCGCTCTCCGAGCCTCGGATCCCTTTGCACCGGTACGGGGATTCCTGGGAAACGTTGAGGGGGGTCAGGAGGGTAGAAGGCTCACCGGCGTCGATCAATTGCCCGGAGCGGCCTACGGCTTACCGGAAAATCGAGCGGCGGAACGGGGCAGCGCAAGGGGGCTCGGGCGGCGGGTGCGCAGAGGCGTTGGAGGGCTGTGCGGGGGGCAGCTGCGGCTAAGAAGGGGGAAGTTGGCTGCCTTGGCGTGCGGGTCAACCGAGCCGCCGTTTCTCGCGGGCCGTTGGGGCCGTCCCGATCCGAACGCGGCGCCCTTCTAGAAGAACCTGGGCGCGGGGACTGGCCAGCCCGTAACCCGGCTGGGCGTGGCACCGAGGAGAGGGCACAGAGGGGAGGGCCCAAGGGGCGGCAACGCGGACCACGGCCAGCGGCCAAGATGGAAGTCCGGCGGGGCGAAACAGAGGAGGTCGCGAGGGGGGGGAAGAAACACCTGACCGGTGGGACCGGTCTGGCAGCGAGAGAAGAGGAGGGGAGGGGCGCTCGGGCTGGCGCTGAGGAAAAGAAACGGGCCGGCTGCCGGGCCGTGCGGGGAGAGGAGGAGAGAAAAGAGGAGGGCCCGAGGGAGGAAGTGGGCCAGGAAAGAAGAGAGGGAGAGAGAGCCCGCGGGTGAGGGAGAGGAGAGGGAAAAAGGGGAATTGGGCTGGGCCAAGGGTTTGGGGTTGGGCTGCTTTCTTTTCCCTTTCTTTTTCTACACTCTAACCATTCAAACAAAGCCATTTGAATTCAAATAAGTTTGAATTCAAACCCAACACAATTAAAATAATGCACCAGCATGAATGCACAATCAGGTGGATCTTATGATTAATTTTATTTTCTTGCGTCATAAAATTACTTTAAATGCGATATAAATTAAGTAAAAGACTGGAAAATTTATTTAAACTCAAATAAATTCATTAAAAATAGGGAAAATTCACCTTAGGGTGTTACACGCCGCGACATTAAGGTGTTCGTAGTGCGGTACCCTACTCGTGGGTAAAGTGTACAACCTCTGCAAAGTTTAAAATCTATTCGAATAGCCATGTCCATGGTATTGGGCGAGTTACGGCATGGTCACCCCAATAGACATTTTGGGATGGTTGGTTTTGTGGCGTGAGTTGTTTTGAAAGTGCCCGGCAGTTGTGCAGTGAGCTACTGTGGACGTGGAGTCTGGTAGCAATAAAACTTGGATCCTTTGTGTAGGATCAACCCCACCTATTATTCGATTACTATAAAAATGGCTTGAGAAAACTCTTTTATTAAATGAACCCTTGCATATGTAAAACCTCGCTTTAACGCAAATGAACCCTAGCCTCATCCTTGATATACCCATGCATGATCTTTATTATTCCCCTCCGCGGGTGTGGTTGGACTTGTTGTGTACTTTTGTACTCACCCTATATATATTTGTGGTTTTCTTCAGAGGAAGACGCAGACTTCGTGGTTGAAGATGTCGAATAGAGGTTGCGTCCGCACCCAACCTTGCCTGTGGTGTTAGCCCTCTGCAAGATGCTTCTGCTAGTGTGTTACTCTGAGCCCGAGCTGGATCCCATGTGGGTCATGCTTTGGTGTATCACCATAGCTGTTTTATTACTGATTATCATTTGTATCGAGTGTCCGCCTCTTCGGAGGTTTGTACGGTATTGTACCATCTGATGTAATAAATGTTTATCAGCCTCCTGGAACTGATTTTTATATCACATTTAAGTCACCTCGGATGAGGGGACGTTTCAGTCAACGAGGTACTCTTCGAATCCAAGGTACGATACCCTGCCGTTCAAAAGCTTTTATATGCAATTCTAATCGCATCAAGAAAGCTGCGCCATTATTTCGACGAGTACAAGATCACTGTGATTACGGATTTCCCGCTGGCAGATATTCTTCATAATCAAGATGCCACAGGGTGTATATCAAAGTGGGCAGTGGAACTGGGGGCTTTGTCAATCGACTTCAAGCCACGCACTGCAATCAAGTCTCAAGCTCTAGTCGATTTCATGGCGGAATGGAGGGAGAATCAAGTCCCAACTCCAGTCGGCAAGCCATAGCACTGGACCATGTACTTTGATGGGTCCCTCAAGCTCGATGGCGGCGGTGCCGGAGTTCTGCTTATTTCTCCACGGGGTGAGCAATTAAAGTATGTCGACTGGAGTTGGGCGGTATGCAATAATGAAGCCGAGTATGAAGCCTTGCTTCACGGGCTTCGTTTGGCGATATCACTAGGGATCAAGCGACTACTTGTGTATGGCAATTCTCTTCTTGTCGTTCAGCAAGTCAACAAAGAGTGGGACTGCAACATGGAGACGATGGACGCCTATGTTCAGGAAGTGCGCAAGTTGGAAAGCAAATTTTCCGGCTTGGAGGTTCATCACGTGCTACGGGAACACAATTTGGCGTGGATATCTTGTCCAAGCTGGGGTCAACACGTGCTCAGGTCCCACCAGGAGTCTTTGTCCAGGAGCTGAAGCAGCCATCCATCAAGTCTTCTCCACAGGTAGCCATCGATGCGGGTCCCCAACAACCCGATCGAGAGGTTATGGTGCTGGGGGAGGGCTGGTGAGAGGCTTTTATCGATTTCATCCGAGATCAAAGGCTACCAGCAGGAATTGACGCCAGGAGCGCAGGGGCGGCACGCGTCATACTCAGAAGCAAAGGTTTTGTCTTAGTCGACAACAAGCTCTACCGGCGTGGTGCCCGTTCAGGTGTTCTCATGAAGTGCGTCACAAAGGAAGATGGCTACCACATATTGTGAGAGATCCACGAAGGTGTCTGCGGCAACCACGCAGCCTCAAGAATGCTGGTTGGGAAAGCATATAGGACCGGTTTCTAGTGGCCCACCGTGGTATCTGATGCGGAGGATCTCGTGCGCAGGTGCCAAAATTGTCAATTCTTCGACAAGCAGTCTCATGTTCCAGCCTACAGCCTCATCACCATACCGCCATCCTAGCCCTTTGCTTGCTGGAGCCTTGATATGATTGGGCCCTTCACAACAGCGCCAGGTGGTTTTACCCATGTGTTGGTGGCTATCGACAAGTTTACCAAGTGGATCGAGTACAAGCCGATAGCTAAGCTCACACCAGATCGGGTTGTTGATTTTATCTCTGATATCTTGCACCGTTTCAGCTTCCCGAATACCATCATCATGGACTTGGGATCAAATTTCACAGCTAACCAGTTCTGGGAGTTCTGTGAGAATGTGTGCATCGAGATTAAATATGTTTCTGTTGCACACCCAAGGGCCAATGGACAAGTCGAAAGGGCGAACGGCATGATAATCGACGGCCTTAAGAAGAGACTCTATGATGAAAACAGCAAGAAGGGAGGCAAATGGATACATGAGCTGCCACATGTCATCTGGGGGCTTCAAACTCAGTCATCCAAAGCCAGAGGACAAACGCCTTTCTTTCTTGTATACGGATCTGAAGCTATCTTGCCGGCTGATATCATGTGGAAATCTCCAAGGGTTGAAATGTACAGCGAAGGCGAGGCGGACGAGGCGAGGCAATTAGAGCTCGATTCTGTTGAGGAGGCTCGTTGCACCGCTCTTGTTCAGTCAGCCAGATAGTTGCAGGGGCTTCGGCGATATCACGATCGCAACGTGAAGGAACGGTCATTCAGCATAGGCGACTTGGTCTTACGTCGCATCTAAGATGAGTCCAGCCTACACAAGCTTAACTCAAGGTGGGAGGGTCCGTTCGTCGTCAAACAGGTTACCAGACCAGGATCATATCGACTACAATATCCCGAGGGTCAAGATGTCCCGAACTCTTGGAACATCCAGAACCTGCGCAAGTTCTACCCATGAAAAGATGTTCGGGGATAGCTGAATCTCCAAGCGCCTAGGCGGTCTTTTTTCCTCGAATCAATTTGGAGGCCCTATGCCACAAGATTCAGGTTTGTAAATCTCTTCGCGAACATACGGAGGCCACGGCCACATGCAACGTTTATACCTCATCGACTTCATGTTTTGACGGAAGCCTCGGCTCCGTTCCTACTTTCTACAAATTGGCTTCCGCCGCGGCCTTGAATGGTCGCTCACTACTGCATTTATCCCAACAAAATCGATCCGTTCGACTGGTTTATACCCAGTTCTGTTGGATGGGCTCGCATGAAGAGCTACCTCGACTACATCCTGAGTCATTGCACTCAGGGTCGTTTCGTTTTTTGCCTCACACATGGCAGAGCCGCGGCGATGCCCGCGTTTGCTCCCAACGAGTTTGATTCGCTTATTCGGTTCCTACCTAATTCATGGAGCGCGCTCATATGAGGAGCGACCTCAACTACATCCAGAGTCTATGCACTCGGGGTAGTTTTGTTTTTCTGCCTTAAGCACGGCAATCTCGCGACGGTGCTCGCGTTCTTTCCTAACAGTTTAGACCCGCCCAATCGGGTTGTGGCTAACTTGCTAGATGAGTTCCTACTTGCTACTGTGGCTACCTTCAGGGTCGCTGCACCCGGGGTAGTGTCTACTACTTAGCCTTTGAGCCTGGATTCCAATTCAGCCAAGGCACACACACAAGTAGAGACATTAAATACAATATATGTACAGGGGAATGAGTACTTGTCTCTTACACCCTAATCCTGCAGTACACTTTGAACTATTTGTTCTGATACAGGTTGGGCTTCTTGGAGGTATCGGTCGAATTAATCCTCGGTGCAGTCCGCAGCCATGCCCTGAGCAAAGATCTCTAGTCGCGCGTCCGGCAAAAAAGACTTCACAATGGCAAGGGCGTTGCTGACGCACGCGATCGGAGCCTCTGTGAGGAATTTGAGCACTTTCTTCGAGGCTTCACGGAGTCGCTCTAGCAGGGGCCGCAGGCTCGCTTCACCTTCTTCTAGGGGATCCATCGTGTTCACCAGCCCCTGGGCGGCCCCCCTGAGGTCTTCTAGCTCCTTCTGCCGCTGCTCGTCCTTCTCGCCCAGCGCCTTGATTTGCTGAAGGCAGTCGACGAACTGTCATTCAGTGTCATTGATCACCTTCTGTGACCTCTCGACGTCATCTGTACGCCGATACTGTAGATTCTTCACGTCAGTAAGCAGCTCTTCTTTATATATTAACATTTTCCTAAGTTTTGTGGTGAAGAGCTTTTTCAGAATCAGGACAAAATGATAAGTGCAAGTACTCGAGGGGAGCAATGGCTTACCTTGGTGCTCTTTCTTTTGCTCTTTGAGCTGCTCCTGGTGCGTGTTCTTTTGTGCCTCGAGCGCCTTCTTCTATTCCTCGAGTTGTCGTTGGAGCTCAGAGTTGGCTTTCTCGAGATACAAGTTCTTCGTCTTCTCATCGTCGACGCGCTTTTCCAGAGCAGCGAGTTCTTGGTGATCACTCACAACTTCTCATAGTTTTTCTGATTTCTTCTGGGAGTCAGAGATCACATCCTACATAAAAGAAGAGATCGAGTCAAAACTATTCGACAACGCATACAAGCAGATGAGTACTCGGGACTTACCATGGTCGGTGTTGATGATGTCCTTGTATCCGGGCCTGGCCTTCAGCATCTCTCTGGGACCCTTTGATGTCCTGGCGACTTCTTCAGGTGGTGTCTGCTGGGCATCTGCAAGTGTAAATGTCTTTCAGAATATTGCGCCTGGGTCTCGACAGTCATCCGTGGGCAGTCAGATGCTTACCTGTGCCATCTGTAGGAGCGGCATCAGGGGCCTCGACTTGTCTCCCGCCACCAGCTTCGGTCTCGACTTGTTGGAGCTCAGGAGGCGGCAAGTCGGGCAGCGTTGCGTCTGCCTCGGGGGCTGGTTCCGCGGGCATCGACCCTTCGAGGGCTGACGGCTCGGGGGCTGGAGCTGTCATGACTGGCCCCGCGCTTGCAGACTCTTCTCGGGTCGATGACCCGGGGCGGGGGTAGTCGCGGCCGGTGTTAGCTGGAGGTCCACGGCGCTTCCAGCCCTAATGAAGTGAGTCAGTCGTCATACAAGTCAAAAAATCAGAACATTTATTGTGCAACCAGATACAAACTTACAGTGTAGACTTCTTTTTGATGGCCTTTTTCACCTGCAAGGCCTGTCGTGGCATTTCCGTTGCCGGCGGTGGGGTTTCACCAGCCAGTGGCGTGGTCCCCGCCACGGCGATGGTAACGGCTGCGGTGGCTGATGGGGCTGCTCCCACCTCTTCGGGCTCAGTCCTGGGTGAAGAGGTGGAGGGACTACAAAGAGGACACTGTCAGCGTATAACAATCTTGATGTCCAGCAATTCACCAAAGCACCAAATCAATACCTGGAAGATTCAATTGCTTCAGCTTTCCGCTTCCGCACCAACCGACGGCCCTGTGGTACCAACGGTAGAGCTTCGGCCAACTCCACGGCTGGCCCGGAAGGGTTGCCCCTTCTCACCTCTCCCTCGGCTTCTTTCTCCACCAGGGGGCTCTCGTCCTCTGTGGAGTCACTGCTATGCAGAGCCTAGGCAATGTGAGCCCTCTTTGCTTCAACAGCGGCGCTGGGGAGGAGGTGGTCCGGCCGGGGGATATCGGGTCGCGGCAGGTAGCTGCGGTACAGTTCTGTGTGTCCCTGCTGAAGGTTTTCAGTTAGCAGCGGCAGAACAGAATTCGTCTCCAACAAAAATAGTCAAATACTCACCGGTTTGGGCGGATTTCGTGCGGAAAACAACTCAGGCACGTAAGGCACGGCGTCCACGTCCAGCAACACCCGCTGGACTCGGAGGAGTGTGGCTTCATCTGATAGTTTCTCTGCACACATGCGAGAAGGATCAGCAGAGCCTGTGTACTCGAATCCAAGTCGGTGGCGTTGTTGGATCGGTTGGACGCGGCATTTGAAAAATGAGAACATGATGGAAGCGCTGGTCACTCCCATCATCTTCTGCGCCTCTGTGATGTCTAGCAGTTCCTCGACTTGATCCATGTCTCCCATGGACAGTTCAAGATTCCACTCCGGCCTCACTATAGGTGGACTGTTGGATTTTGCTGGGAGTTGGGGAGCATGGTTCTCGATATAGAACCAGTGATTTTTCCACCCGGGAAGGTTGGAGGGGAATTTGTATGATAGATATTTGTCGCCGGCCTGTTGAGTAGTTGGATGCCGGCGCCCCCTGCAACGGAAAGGTTTTTCGAGGTGGGCTGTGGTTTGACACGGAAGAGGAAGCGGAAAAGATCCCAGTGGGGTTCGATTCCGAGGAAAGCTTCGCAGAAATCGATAAAAATTGAAATGTGGCAGATGGAGTTCGGGTTGAGGTGATGGAGCTCAAGCTCGTAATAATATAGAAGGCCGCGGAAGAAAGAACAAGAGGGGAGGGCCAATCCCCATTCGACAAAATGGTAAAATGTGACGATTTCGTCAACATTTTCCATAGGGAAAGGTTCACAGAAAGAGGAGCGTCAATTGACAAGATTCTTGTCTTGCAGCAACCCCTCAGAAACTAGCCTATTAAGATCATGGAGGGAACACTTACTGTATGTCCACTCCCCGGTCGGTGGCTGCACCTCCTTCTTCCCTTCTGCTTCTGATCTCTTGGGCGCCATCTCCGATCCGCTCGCCACGAGTTGCTCGGGGGCTGCGGGGAGAGGGGCGGGGAGATCGGGGTGGGAGGATTTTGCCGGGAGGATGACGGCGGGTGTACGGCTCAATTTGGGGATTTTTTAAGGCTTTTGGCAATTTGCAGATTGGAAGCACAGTCTTTACCTGGCAGTTACCGTGGGGGTTAAATAACCAGCGGTTGGGGTAAAGTTCTACTGTTGCGAAGGTCAAGAATCGTTTCAGGGAATATTCCGAAGATGAGGGAACATTTGGTGGACTGTTTGGATTAAATATTCAATTAATCATTTTTTCAGGGTCAGCTGTCCTGAAAAAAGGGGTTTTTCGAATCCGTGATCTAACTTCCACCATTTGTACCATCACATTGATAATTTACCATGTCAACATTTCTAGCCCGCATGCCACGGTTTTTGGATCCTTATCTCCAATTTTGAAGGATTTGGATTCAAGGCTCGGGGGCTGTGGGGTACGTGGCATCAACTACTTATTTTTCAAATTTATTAGAAAGGTGAGGAGGATTACAGACTAATGCAACCCTCGGCCTGATTCTCCGATTCCACCTAAGGCTCGAGGGCTACTCCATATGGAGTATGATTTTTCAATCGCACACCATATCAAGGATAAACTTTGGGGTATGAGCACCTCATAGCTTCGATGCAGCCAAGTAAGTACTCGAAGAAGTACTTCAAGACGAAGCATCGAAAGAAGTCGAAGACTACTTCAAAACTACTCGATAAGCCTACAGTACTCAGCTACGAAGAGCTCAGGGGCTTGTCAGACCCGAGGCCACGGGGCTGGGTACATAATGTAGTTTAAAGAGGTTTAAGAGATTAAGTCCGTCTTATCTCTTATTTATCTCGTTTATCACTTATTTATCCCGTTTAGTAGGAGATAGAGCTAACCGATACAGAAGGAATCTACCCGAGACATATTCTGGTACGATTCCTTAGCTTGTGTTGGTTAGTACCTTTGTAACCCTGGCCTCTCGGATATATAAGGGAGGATAGGGATCCTCTCAAAACAAGATCTCCAGATCATCCTACTCAAAAGGCAATACAAATCACCATACAGGACGTAGGGTATTACGCACCTCGCGGCCCGAATCTATCTAAGTTTTGTGTTCCTTGCACCTTCGAGTTCCTGATCTCGGCGTCTCCTCACCTAAAACTTACCACCTTGGGCATATCCCTCGGTGTGCAGCTGGTTAAACACCGACAAACTAATCTACTCGACTGGTTGTGTTTGATGTAGAAAGATTGTTCTTTATATGATAAGAAATCTCGTCTTGATGAAATCGAGATTGGATCGATCCACATCTCGTTGATACATCTCCCCCAGCATCTTGGCGTCCATGGTGGCGCGCGTTGTCACCTACTCGTTCGACGTGGCGGCGGGGAGCAAGGCCCGCGACTGGGCGTTGCCGTATGGTGGCCGCGCGGAGCACGTCCGTGAGCACGGCCTCAGGGACGGCGCCTCCCTGCTGTGCTGCCTCCCTGCCTTCCTGCTGTGCCGCCTCCCTGCGGAACCTCCCTGCTGCGCCGCCATCGACGACGCCCCCATCCAACATTGCCTTCGCCCACCACGCCACCGGCCCCGGGTCGCCATTGCCGCCTCATCCCGCACGCCAGCGAGAGCATGACATCAATGGCATCTCGCATGGCCGGCGCCCGCCATTGCTGCCTTATCCCGCACGGCAGCGGGAGCACAACATCGACGGCATCCCGCAGGGCCGGCGCCCGCCATTGCCAGCATCCCTCCCGCACGGCCGTGCCCGCCATTGGCAGCATCCTCCCACACGGCCGGTGCCGGCCATTGCCGCCTAATCCCACACAGCCGCGGTAGCACGACATCATCGCCATCATAGGCTTGCGACCACCTCCAGCTTGACACCGACAATCAGTCAGCAAGGTATGTCTCTGTAATCTTCTTTCTTTACCGTGTTGAGTGTAGTTTTTGAATTGGTGCAAACTTATTCATGTTAGTTATTCTGCTATACTTGAATAGATGGATCGATCTTGGGTGCATAGCAAATTATTTTCCCCCAAGCACATTGATGATGTGAAAGGATTTATGAGCTTCATTCATGCAAAATTAGGTGAAAAGGTTGACATTCTATGCCCATGTGGTAGATGCCTTAATCAGAAGTATCTATGTCAGTCTTTGGTGAAGAAGCACATATTGATGAATGGAATGGACATTACTTATACTCGATGGATTCATCATGGAGAGAAATTGGATGTAGAGGTTATTGATGATCCTGTTGATGTGCATAGCATAGATATGACAGAGGATGACAACTATGGTGTTGATCCTTTAGAAGCGGTTTTAGCAGACCTAAACACTGCAAAAGAACAAACAAGACATGGTGGAGAAAATCAGGAAGCTGATGCAGAACCTCATGAACAAGATTCATTTTTCAAAATAGCTATGAGAGAGGCAAAGCATCAACTTTATCCTGGTTGTACAAAATTTTCAAGATTCTCCTTGTGGTAAAGTTGCTTCATATGAAGTCACTATATAGGATAAGCAATTCTGCTTTTTCTACAGTAATGAAGCTATTGGCTGAAGCATTTCTAGAATGCAATACACTCCCAAAATCATATAATGAAGTAAAGAGTCTTCTAAAGGAATTAGGTCTGGAATATAAATCAATACATGTCTGCTACAATAATTGTGCTCTGTTCAGCAAAAAATATGCACATCTTGACAACTGCCCTATTTGCGGTCTTTCAAGATGGAAAGATCCAGAAAGGAAGAAGATACCACAGAAAGTGTTGCGGCATTTTCCATTGGCACCTAGGCTGAAAAGGATGTTTGCAACCAAAGAAGCATCAGAAGAAGCACAATGGCACATGTTAAAGCGGCAGCCTAGTGAGAAGGAAATGAGCCACCCAGCTGACGGTGAGGCATGGCAACATTTCGATCGAGTATATCCAGATTTTGTGAAAGATGCAAGAAACCTTAGACTTGGACTTGCTACTGATGGATTCAATCGTTTTTCTGAATAGAACTCAAGATACAGCATATAGCCTGTACTTGTGGTGCCATACAACCTTCCACCCTGGCTGTGCATGCAGAGTCAAACTTCATGATGGCTCTGCTTATTCCAGGACCTAAATCAACTGGGAAGGACTTTGATATATTTTTGGAGCCTCTTATGAAGATTTACTTGATCTTTGGAGGATGTGCCTGCTTATGATGCTAATACTCGCAAAATATTTCGCCTTCGTGCTACAGTTCTGTGGTGCATCCATGACTACCCAGATTTGAGTACTTTTTCAGGGCATACTACAAAAGGCTATTTTGCATGTACTCATTGTGACAAGCATCCTCTTTCATACAGCCTAAGGAGCAAAATTGGGTATATTGGGCACTATCAATTCCTTCCAAAATGCCATCGTTTGCGTAGAAACAATGAGTTTGTTGGACTTCATGAAAGCAATGAGCAACCAACTCAATTCACTATAGAAAAGCTGCTGGCTGAACTAGAGAAAGTTAAACATGTTAGGCCTGGGAAGCAACAAGAATGTGGGAAGAGGAAGCGTTCTAACATGGAAGGGGGAAGCAACAAGAATGTGCGGCGAATTTGGAGCCGGATGGTTAGTTTATGGAAGTTACCATATTGGAAAGATTTGAAGCTGAGACACAATCTTGATGTCATGCATATTGAGAAAAACATACTTGAGGCCCTCATTGGGACAATTCTGAACATAGCTAGGAAGACAAAGGATACAGCTAAATCTAGGCTTGATCTGAAAGAATTGGGAATTAAAGAGGAGCTGCAATTTATAGAGGATGGTGAGATGCCTGTTGCTCGATATGCCTTGTCCAAAGATCAAAAAGGAGGCCTTTTGTAAATTTTTACAAGAGGTGAAGTTTCCAGATGGCTTTGCTTCCAACATCTCAAGATGTATCAATGCTGATGGAACCAAGGTACAAGGGCTAAAAACACATGATTGTCACATTCGTTTGCAAAGAATCTTCCTAGCTGCCATGAGAGGAGTTTTGGACAAGGACATTTATGAAGCAATAGCAGAGTTAGGGAGGTTTTTTAGGGAACTATGCAGCAGAACAGTTAACAAGGATGTATTGGCTGAAATGAAGAAAGAAATCCCTATTATTTTGGTGAAGCTTGAGAAAATCCCCCCCTGCTTTCTTTGATGTCATGATACACCTTGCTGTCCATTTACCTGATGAGGCATTACTCCGAGGTCCTGTGCAATATGGTTGGATGTACCCGATTGATAGATGGTTGTACACTTTGAAGCGCTATGTGAGGAATAGGCATGACCAGAAGGTTCAATTGCCGAGGCATATATTGCGGACGAATGCCTGACATCTTGCTCTAAATATATGGATGATGTTGAAACAAGATTTAATCGGAATCCAAAAAATCAAGGTTTTTCTAATGAACAGGCATATGGTGTCAACATTTTTGGCTATGGAGTTCATATTACTTCTACATCTGAACTGCAATATGATGAAAATGGCTTTGATCAAATGGTGTGATATGTGCTTAACAACTATACTCAAGTTGAGAAATATGTGAAGTAAGTTGTAATTACTATCTTCTTCTAGTTTTTTGTGCCACCTTTGTGTTGCAGATATGCTACCTTCTTCTTCTTCTTTTTTGCAGAATGTTCAGAGATGAATTAGAGAGTGAAGGGGTGCCTAACATTGAAAGACTGATTTGGCAAAGATTTCAGACTTGGTTGAGGAAACATGTTAGTTTACAGATTCTCATGTGTGTGTGTTGCATGTGCCAGATCATGAGGTTGTGGGAGACTTATCTAGAAGAGGTGGATGAGGATATCTTTTCCTTGGCATGTGGTCCTGATTTCAAAGTCAAGAAATACACCTCATCCATAGTTAACGGTGTGAGGTTTAACACTATTGACCGTGACAAGAATAAGAAAACCCAGAACGGTGGAGTAATGATAGAAGGTACACACAATGGTCTGTTCATTGATTTTTATGGAACCTTGAAAGAGATAATTCAGTTAGAATATAATTCTGAGGATAGGACAGTAGTTTTGTTTAAATGTGATTGGTTTAAACTTGATGGGAAGAAAACTGAAGTTCAGTATGATGGCTTCTTTAAGAGCATCAATGTTGGAAGTCTATGGTATAAGGATGATTCTTTAGTCTTGGCCACTCAGGCTAGGAAGGTCTTCTATTTGCCAGACACAAAATTGGGTAAAGGTTGGCAAGTTGTCCAGACCTATGACCATAGGCATCTTTACAATGTAAGGGAAACTGAGTCTGCACAATATAGTGCTCCTGCATATCAAGAGGATGAATGTTGTGATGGGGACGGAAGGCGTGAAGCAGTGATAGATGTGGCATATGATATTCCTATGAATAGAATTGATGAACATGGCCCTATTTTTGATGCTGCTGAAATTGCTCAGTTGGTTAAAGAATGCCACAATGAAAGGCATCAAACTCATGTCGAAGAGGAGGAAGATGATGACATACTTTTGGAGTATTGTAGCGATGATGAAGGAGGTGCTACACTTGATATTGACAGTGATGATGAATAGCAGTGATGGTGAAACCCTTTGTATAATTTTGTTTGTGGAATGGCATTGTATCTTTTTTTATTTCAATGGCTATGGTTCAGTAACAAGACCCATGTAATATTCTGAATGATATTGTATTTTTTTTTATTTCAAACATTATGGTTCAGTTCCAATAGCTAGTGGTGAATTTCTAAATAGTTTGCTGCTGATGGCTTGGCTGGGATTGTCGGCGCCGGGCTCGCAGTCCTCAAGGTGTAAATATAAAACTTTTCGATTGGAACAATCAAACATACTAGCTCAGTGGTGGTGCTGTTTCTTTGGACAGTGAAGGTCGCAGTTCACAAAAAAGATGCGGAGGGCAGGGGTCGAACCCGTGACCTCGCACTGATAGACTGTAAAGCAATACCAGTTGAGCTACTACTAGGATGTAATATGAGGATGGCATTTTATATATATACTAATTAGACATCTCACGACCACGTGGCAGCACCCAGTTGGTTGAACTGCTTCACCACGGATCCAAAGCAGGTCGTGCGGGGGCGTTGGGGCACATGGCGCGCGTAGCTTGCTCCCCGCACCATCTGTTTTTCTTTTTAATCTATAATTAAAATTTGTAGTTAGTATTTCTTGATCATACAAACTCCAAATTTGGTGATTTTTTTCGTAAATGTTTCTAAAATCATGATCTTTCATGTCATATTGTTTGTTTGCACACTCGTTTCCAGTTTCATCTCATTTTTATATAAATTCTTTTCTTGCCCCAAAAGAGAATTGATAAACCATATTTTTCTATAACAATTGGTCATCTAACTTATATTTTGTAATGGTATGGTAAACATAAGGTTCTATCCAAGTTTGAGTTCCATATGAGTTCGAAAATGTATGTATTTATAAAGTTATTAGGACTGAAGTATGATCAAGAACCACTTGCCTTCGTCAACGAACTGCTACTGCTCAGGAACGTCTTCAAAACTCAGCTCTTGCGGACCCTCGAACTGCGTACCATCTATTGTAGCACACAAATTCATACAAGCAAACAAATATAAATAAGAAACAATACACCAATAAATATAAATAGAGCAAAATAATGTAATAAAGCTACTGCATCTGTCGTAGGATCGCGTCAGCGCAAGAATCGATGAAAATGTAGTTAAAACGGAGAAGGTTGGACATGATTCTAGGGGCTTATTTGTAGAAAATTTGAAACTAAAAGGGCTTTGACTGAAGAAACCGAGGGCTAGATCATAATTAAACCATAGACCTAGGGGTTAGATTGTAAAATAGAAGGATCTAGGACTGCGGGTTCTATTTTTGAAAAAGTCAGGGGCCTAAATAGAAGAAAAATAATCTATTTGTGAATACTTTTGAACTACCGTGGACTCTGGATTGATTTCCACATAACTCGGGGCTAACGCGCAAAATGGCCTTGGTTTGACCGGTATTTGGATCTGTTGACTCGGGTTAGATCTAATCTAACATGTTGGATCTTGATCTGACGGCGTGGGACGGTTGGGACACGGGGCGGTGGTGCGAGGCACCAGCGGCGAGGGGGAAACGGTGGCGGACATCTGCGGCTCGCCGGGGAAAACGCATAAACGCGCTCCCGGCCTCAATTTCGAATGAGGACTGCACTGGGAGCAAGCGGGCGTCACAGGGAATCGATCTAGGGCTCTGGGGGCGGCGGTAACGGCCGTGGATGATGGCTGGCGGCGAGCAGCGGCTCGGGATCGACAGTGAGGTCGCACGAGCGCAGGGAAGCAAGGTAGAGGGAGAGAAGTGGCGGGCGAGTATCCTCACCCCAATGCGAAGCCCCTGGAGCGCTTGTTCGACGGTGGGAAGCGGCGGAGCGGCAAGCTCCCGAAGCTCGGCAATGGCGGCAGCGGAGGGGCTTAGGATGCTAGGGTTTCACGGCGGGAGGCGGCGGCTGCGGCTTGGGAACAAGCGCTAGGGAACGGGGGACTTAAATAGGGGCAGCTGGGCACCTGGGCGTGCGGGCCCGAGGTGGCGTCGGGCCACAGTCGGACTCGAGCTCGAGTCCGATCCGGTCGCGGGGAAGGGGCGGGCCCGACACGCGGGACCCACGCGTCAGCGAGGGTAAGGGGGGAAGGAGGAAGAGTGGGCCGCGCGAGTGACGCTGGGCTAGGGAGATGCATTGCTGGGCCGCGCAGTGGAAAGGAGAGTGGAGAGAAGAGGGAGGCCATGGCTGAGCTGTGCAAGGGGGAAAGGAGAGGTGGGCTGGGCCAGTTGGGTTGGGCCGTGCAGTGGGAGGAAAGAAAAGTGAAGGCTGGTTGGGCTGGGCTGCAAGTGAAGAAAAAGAGAGGGAAAAAGAAAAAAGAGAGGGCCCAACTAGAAAATGAGAAAGAAAAGAAATGCATTCAAATGCATTTAAATTTGAATTTGAAATTTGAAATTTAAATTCAAATGGAAGACAAACAATAAAACAATGCAATAGGGCATGAAATGCACAAAACCTACAGTTCCTTATATTTCTTTTTATAGTTTCTTAAATTGCTATTACTTCACGGTAAATGCTCTAAAAATCAAAATGAGGAAATGAAACCTTATGGGTCCTAAGAGAGTTCTAGCAAAAATTTATTTAAGTTTCTAATTTTAAAATTAGGGTGTTACAAACCTATCCCTCTTAAAAGTAATCTCGTTCTGAAGATTCAGTTGGGCTAGCAAAGAGCTGGGGAAATTCTGCCTGTAACTCGTCCTCTCATTCCCAAGTGGCCTCATCCTCTGCATGGTGACTCCACTGAACCCTACACATCCGTATCCTCTTACTCCGGATGATTCTCTCTACTGTGTCTATGATTTTGACCGGATGTTCCGTGTAAGTCAAATCGTCCTGCACATCCAACTCCTCTAGTGGCAACTGTTCCTCTGGTACCCTCAGACACTTCTTCAACTGTGATATGTGGAACACGTTGTGCACGTCTGACAGTCGTGCATGTAGCTCTAGCTGGTAAGCTACCTCACCTTTCCTTTCCAAGATCTGGAACGGGCCAATGTAACGAGGTGACAACATCCCTTTGACCTTGAATTTGTGCAAACCTCTGATAGGTGACACCTTCAGATACACATAGTCTCCTTCCTCAAAAGTTAACTCTCGTCATCGAGTATCTGCATAACTTTTCTGCCTCGACTGAGCCACTTTCAAATTCTCACGGACAACCTGTACCTGTCTTTCGGCCTCTTTAATGATCTCTGGCCCGAACAACTGACTTTCACCTGTCTTACTCCAATACAAGGGAGTTCTGCACTTCCTGCCATACAATGCCTCGAACGGTGCCATCTTTAAACTGGCTTGATAACTGTTGTTATAGGAGAACTCTGCGAATGGCAAACTCTTATCCCAACTGCCTCCATGCTTTAGGGCACAAGCCCTAAGCATATTTTCCAACACTTGATTGGTCCTTTCTATTTGCCCATCTGTCTGCGGATGATAAGCGGAGCTGAAATTCAACTTCGTATCCATTGACTCATGCAACTTCTGCCAAAACCGGGATGTGAACTAAGTACCTCTGTCTGACACTATCTTCTTAGGTACCCCATGCAAACACACAATCCGAGAGATGTATAACTCTGCTAATCGTGCTCCTGTGTAAGTAGTCTTCACTGGTATGAAGTGAGCTACTTTGGTCAAACGATCCACTATAACCCATATAGAGTCATAACCATCTCGTGTGCGTGGCAAGCCCATGATAAAATTCATACCAATTTTTTCCCATTTCCATTCTAGCACCTTCAACGGTGGTAACAAACCAGCTGGTCTCTGATGTTCTGCCTTGACCCTCTAACACACATCACACAGTGCCACATGAGCTGCAACATCACGCTTCATGCCATACCTCCAATATCTCTCCTTCAGATCCTGATACATCTTGGTACTGCCCGGATGGATAGAATAAGCCAAGTCATGAGCTTCCTGTAAAATCTACTCACGAAGATGATCCACATCGGGCACACATATCCTCTTCCGGGACCACATTGTTCCATGTTCATCGTCTGTGAAGTCAGGTGTCTAGCCTGCATCTGTCATCTCTTTTATCTCCTGAATCTTAGGATCCTCAAGCTGACCCTTCCATATCTCTTGCTTGAGAGTCGGCTCTACCTCTATGGTGACTCCTTCCGTATGAGCAATGAACCCCAGATTGAGTCGCTCAAACTCCTCGTACAACTCCCGGGGCATCTGGCTGACCATTGTCACGTTCACATAATTCTTGTGACTCAAGGCATCGGCAACCACATTTGCCTTCCCTCGATGGTAGTGTATCTCCAGATCATAATCCTTTATAAGCTCTAACCATCTTCGCTGTCTCAGGTTGAGGTCATTCTGAGTGAAAATATACTTCAGACTCTTGTGATCGTTATATATCTAACATCTGTGACCCAACAAATAGTGCCTCCATATCTTCAGAGCATGTATCACTGCTGCCAACTCCAAGTCATGAGTAGGATAGTTCTGCTCATGCTTCCTCAACTGACGAGACACATACGCAATCACGTGTCCCTCTTGCATCAACACACAGCCAAGACCCTGTTTAGAAGCGTCACAGTAGATGTCGAAACTCTAGTGAATATCAGGCATAGCCAACACTGGTGTAGTTGTCAATCTTTTTCTCAATTGTCTTCAATCCCTTGAGAGAAAGAAAAAAAGGCCAAAGCTGTTCTGACATGCCTGAGACCATATAAACTTCTTGTCTTTCTCCAGTAGTGATGTAAGGGGTTTCACTATCTTAGAGAAGCCTTCTATAAACCTCCGGTAATATTGCACGAGTCATAAGAAACTCCGAATCTCTGACACTGTGGTTGGCGGTTCCCAATTCAACACATCTCTAACCTTGCCTATATCCACAGCAATACCTCCGCCTATGATAACATGACCAAGGAATGAGACCTCCTTCGACCAGAATTCACACTTGCTGAGCTTGGCATACTGCTGATTATCTCTGAGTTTCTGCAGAACCAGCCTCAAGTGTCCCTCGTGTTCCTCCTCATTCCTGGAGTACACCAAAATATCATCAATGAACACTACCACGAACTTGTCAAGATACTCCATGAACACTTTATTCATCAGATACGTGAAGTAGGCTGGAGCATTAGTTAACCCAAATGACATGACTGTGTATTCATAAAGCCCGTATCTAGTAGTGAAAGATGTCTTGGCAATATCGGAGGGTCGTATCCTCAGCTGATGATACCCTAACCTCAAATCAATCTTGGAGAATACTCTGGCTCCCTTCAACTGATCAAACAGATCCTCTATACGAGGCAACGAGTACTTGTTCTTGATGGTAACCTCATTCAAGGCTATATAATCAACACACATCCTCTGTGTACCATCTTTCTTTTCAACGAATATCATGGGTGTTCCCCAAGGTGAAGAACTAGGATGAATGAACTATTTATCTAACAGTTCTTTTAGCTATTTCTTAAGTTCTTCTAATTCCCCAACTTACATTCTATATGGCCTTTTAGCAATAGGTCCAGTACCAGGTAAAAGATCTATGATGAATTCAATATCACGTTTAGGTGGCATACCTTGCAAATCATCGGGGAAGATATCTGGGTACTCGCAGACAACTCTGATGTCCTCAATCGAATCTGCCTTCAACTGATTCACTACACAATCTGCTGCCAACGGAAGTGTTGCAATGAACTCAAACCGTTCACCTTCTGGGCTCGTGAGAAGTATTGATCTTTTGGCACACTGAGTCACTGCATCAACCTTGCTCAGCCATCCCATCCCGAGTATGACATCTATTCCCTTGGAATCCAGCACCACAAAATTTGCACAGAATTCCCTGCCCACAATCTTGAAACTGACGCCTAGGCACTGATACATGGCTTTCATATTCCCCCAGGCGAACTAACTAGCATGTGGTTGGGCATCGAATGCACAGAATGCCATGTTTTGTGGTAAACTGATCAAAAATAAAAGAATGCGATGCTCCAGAATCAAATAAAGCTGATGCAGGGGCTGTGTTGATGAGAAACATACCAAACACAACATTCTGAGCCTCCTGAGCAATCTCTACGACCACATGATTCACATGCCCGCAGATGAAGTTCTGCTGACCCTTATTGTTCTGCGGCGTCTAGTTGTTGTTCCTAGGCTGTTGCTGCTATGGAGTCTGCCTCTGTCCACTATTGTTGAATTGGCCTGGAGTGTTCTGGACATTTCCCTTGGGAGAACGGTTAGCATAGTGTCCCAGTTCACCACATCGGAAGCATGTGGTACCACCAGTGGAAACAGGGTTATTGTTCCTCATAGGTGTCCTAGTAGGGGTACTCTGGCGATTCTGTGGAAAGTTAGGACGCTGCACTGACTGACCGGCACACTGAGCTTGCTGCTGCTGCTGACCCTATTGGTTGAGGCACTGTTACTAATTCTGCCCGTAGTTGACATTCTATCCTCCTGGACGGAAAGGTGTTCCTTGTGCGGGCGTGAAATGGGGGCGGGAGTTGCTGCTGAACTGCCTGACGACTCAAACTTTCTCTTCTGCTCCCCCATCTCCTTGCGAGCATGCTCCACCAGGATGGCATTTTCCACCATCTTCTGGAAGTTCTTGAAAATATGCACCATCAACTAATACTTGATAGGACCAATCAGACCCTCCCTGAAATGATCCTGCTTCTTTGTATCATCTGCTACATCTGTGGGAGCGTAGCGAGATAATTGGATGAACTTGTCCCGGTACTCACTCACAGACATAGACCCCTATTTCAGCACAAGGAACTCTTGCTTCTTGAGATTCATCAGACCCTTGGGTATGTGGTGCTCCCTAAACTGGTTCCTGAACTCCTACCAGGTGATGGTGTTGGGGGTGTCATGGGCTGCGATGTAAGCATCCCACCAATCTGCAGCGGTCCATTCCAATCTGCCTGATGCATAAAGGACCTTCTCCCTGTCAGTACACTGGACGATGTTCAACAGTTTCTCCACCATCTTGATCCTGTCATCAGCTTGTAGAGGATCAGATGAGTGAGAGAATGAGGGAGGTTTGTGGCTCATGAACTCCCTATGCCTGTCTCTTGCTGGTGGTGGTGGAGGTGGTGGAGCTTGGTTCATCTGAGCCTGCATGTTGGCGATAGTGTTCGCCATGTTGGTAAGCAGATGAGTCTGGGCGGCGAGAAACGGCTCCGTCCCTGCAGGTGGTGCTTGCTGTGGTTTACTTTGTTGAGGATCGGGGTTGGTATTGTTGCTCGTTCCCTGTCGTGGCAATGCAGGCTGATCAACTCCTGACCCGGACATGGTGTTCACCATTTGATTGGTTAGAAAAATGAGACTCATGAAATTAATCATGGAAAAAGGGTAGAAGCAAGGATAAGGTAAAGTTAGTAAAGAAGATAAACAACCCCAAACTTTACTAAACTATCTATTTTTATTATAAACTTGATAATTGTGGTCATCACTCCACAATTTATCGCAATCATTACTAAGATCCAAATTATATTGCTTTCACAAAACCAAGCACACTTGCACATTAATCTAAATTAAACACACTATCAAGACCGTTTCGATCTAGTGATTACAAAAGACTCTTAGAAAAACTTCTATAAAAAAATACTCCTATCTTAACTCCTAGATCTATCCTCTCTAATGGTATTGGGTGTGATAGCCGGGCTCTCCGTAGTGGACGCGCTTGCGAGGAGGTGACTCTGGCAGGTACTCCATGGCTCATCGCTGTCGTACTCTGGGGGTAACTCCATATCTCTCCTCAACCGAGCTTCCAGAATCGCCTTCTCCCTGATGGTCTTCATCAGCTTTCTCTTGACCTCCTCGATCTCTGCTCTGGTAGCATCCAGGTCCGTGCTGAGAGCGGTGACCAACTCCTACATAGTGTCGATGAGTAAGCTTCCTTCCCTAGGGGTGGGGCAGGAATCCGCGCACAGGTGGCTCCCCTCTTGCACCGTGGAAACAGCGGAAACTCAGTGCCCTGAAGTTCATCCCTGTAAGCATGGCAGAGATAGTAGAGTGCTCTCTTGGCAGCTTCACTAGTCCCTGCATCCAAGGTCCTCCTGGGCACATCAACAATGTGCTTGGAGTACTCCACCCGGCTGCCATGTCTCTCATCCGGAACACTAATCACCACTACCACCAACCACTCCTCCTCCTGCTCAGGTGGCGGTGGGCTTGCGGCGACGGCTACCTCTGGATCATCATCTGGGTCATCATCACTACCATCGGCTGCATTTGAGTCATCGTCACCATCCTCGTCCTCGTCTCTGCTTGCGGCACCTGGATCGGCACCGTCTCCTCCTGTTGGATCCTCATTGCTGCTACTTGAGACCTCAGGGTGGTCCTCCGGCAATTCCATGGGCTCCTCCTTAGTATCAGTGTCCACCCAGCCTCCTTCAGGATGGCCACGGTAGTCGTCGTCATCACGCTCGAGTATCACGTACTTGGGCTCCGTCTGCTCGGACTCCTCCTGGTCGGACACTTCCTGCAGATGATGGATCGGATGCGGTGGTCCACGGGTGCTCTTGTGGGCGGTCTGCTTGTTTCTGACATCTATAGCAAATGTGAGGGCAGCGCAAGATAGATGATATTTAGAAAAAATGTTATAGGTGACCTTAAAGCAAGACTGCATTTTGAAAAATATCAACACAATTGAGAGGTAAGCATGAAGTCAAGGAGGTAATATTAGTGATATTATCAAGAAATAAGCAGTTTTCAAAAGCGAGCAAGCAGAAGCTAGGCTACTAAGCAAGGTAAGCCTTAAAATTCAACCATTACTAAGTAGGCTAACATCCTACAGTCATCACTGCTCTGATACCACTTCTGTCACACCCGGTTTAGAAAAGATAACCGAATGCATCCCATATGTGCGCCACGATTAAGCTCCGCACATATAGTATATGTCACAAGTGTATACCCGAAATAATGCATTAATGAAGTAGAGTAATATAGTACTTTATTACATGACCAACAGTCTTAATCTTAAATGAATAAATAGACATAAATAACTCACAGCGGACTTCGACTTCACAGGCAGATGACTGGAAGACATACGCCTAGTACTCTTCGAAATCTTCAGGAAACTCTGGACAATTATCTTGTTCTGAGCAGCATTATTTTTAATAAAGCAAGTGTAAGTACACTTATGGTTGGTACTAAGCAAGTGGAGTAAATTATATGACATGCAAGGCTATAATCAATGAAAAACTGACATGGTTTGACTATGATAAGTATTTTTAGTTGATCAAGTTTTATTAAGCAGGCATTAACTAAGTGTAATTATATATCAACCCTTAAATAAAAAAGAGATAAGATAACATCAACATAAATAAATAGATAAATAACATCGATTTAGATTACCTTTAAGTTTAATTATCATGTGAGTGTCCAAGCCGCTCTTAACCGTGAGCACGATTGATATATCAGTTTTCACTCTGCTTAGGTTGTACACTTTACCCACAATTCATGTTTACCTTGATGCCCAGGTTTGCAAGGCCCTTAAACACTTCCAAGGTGAGTGGCAGGGATTCATTACAAGGCCTTTATAAAGATTCTCTAACTTATGACAATCCGCTAAGGTTTCAAGTCAGAGCGGTCATAACTCTCCCTAATGAGGCAGACGTCTTACCCGGGACCATATCACATCCTCAAGAGGACCGAGATATACCCCGACGATGCAACCCCTCTTGCCCATTCGGTAAGATTATCATAAGCTAAACTTTCTAATTAATTAGCCAAGACCAGAGCCATGTAGTATTGTGGTTGCACTATTTTTCTGGGTGGTTCTCCATGTTTCAATTAATACAATAAGCTTAATTATCACCAATAAAATATTCCAGAACATGAGTAAACCAGTGTAGCATGATTTTCAGGTTATCCAACCAAAAATCTAAGTTAAAGCAACTAGCATGGCTACAACATTACTATAGCAACCTCAGGTTTAATCAAGGAAATTTAAAAGAAAACAAGGCATATTCTTAGTTTGGGATCCATCATATTCTAGACACATGCATGCTTATAAAGTTAATGTATTTATTTATAAAGTTATTAGGACTGAAGTATGATCAAAGACCACTTGCCTTCATCAACGAACCGTTGCTGCTCGGGAATGTCTTCAAAGCTCGGTTCTTGCGGACCCTCGAACTGCGTACCATCTATCGTAGCACACAAATTCATACAAGCAAACAAATACAATAAATAAGAAATAGTACACCAATCAATATAAATAGAGCAAAATAATGGAATAAAGCTACTGCATATGTCGTTAGGATTGTGTGAGCGCAAGAATCGATGAAAATGGAGAAGTTAGGGCTAAAACATGATTCTAGGGGCTTATTTGTAGAAGATTTGAAACTAAAAGGGCTCTGACCGAAGAAACCGAGGGCTAGATCATAATTAAACCTTAGACCTAGGGGTTAGATTGTAAAATAGAAGGGTCTAGGACTGCAGGTTCTATTTTTGAAAAAGCCAGGGGCCCAAACAGAAGAAAAAGGATCTATTTGTGAATACTTTTGAACTACCATGGACTGCGAGTTGATTTCCACAAAACTCAGGGGCTAACACGCAAAATGGCCTCGGTTTGACCGGTATTTGGATTTGTTGATGTTGGATCTTGATCTGATGGTGTGGGACGGTTGCGACGCGGGGCAGTGGCGTGAGGCCCTGGCGGCAAGGGGGAAACGACGGCGGCTCGTCGGGGAAAACACGTAAATGCGCTCCCGGCCTCGGTTTCGAGTGAGGTCTGCACTGGGAGCAAGCGGGTGTCATAGGGAATCGATCTAAGGGCTCTGGGGGCGGCGTTAACAGCCGTGGACAACAGCCGGTGGCGAGCAGTGTCTCGGGATTCATAGTGAGGTCGCGCAGGCATGGGGAAGCAAGGTAGAGGGAGAGAAGTGGCGGGCGAGGATACCTGGAGGGCTTGTTCGACGGCGGGAAGCGGCGGCGTGGCGAGCTCCTGAAGCTCGGCAATGGCGGCGGCAGAGGGGCTCGGGATGCTATGGTTTCACAGCGGGAGGCGGCGGCTGCGGCTTGGGAACAGGCACTACAGCTTGGGAACAGGTGCTAGGGCACAGGGGCCTTAAATTGGCCCAGCTGGGCGCCTGGGCGTGCGGGCCCGAGGCGGCGCCAGGCCGCGGTCGGACTCGAGCTTGAGTCCGATCCGGTCGCGGGGAAGCGGACGGGCCCAACAGGCGGGACCCACTCGTCAGCGAGGGTATGGGGGGAAGGAGGAAGAGCAAGCCGCGCGAGCGATGTTGGGCCGGGGAGACGCGTTGCTGGGTCGCACGGTGGAAAGGAGAGAGGAGAGAAGAGGGAGGCCACGGCTGGGCTGTGTAGGGGGGAAAGGAGAGGTGGGCCGGGCGAGCTGGGCTAGGCTGCGCAGTAGGAGAGAAAGAAAACTGAAGGCCGGTTGGGTTGGGCTGCAAGTGAAGAAAAAGAGAGGGAAAAAGAAAAAAGAGAAGTGGGCCGGGGCCAACTAGAAAATGAGAAAGAAAAGAAATGCATTCAAATACATTTAAATTTGAATTTGAAATTTAAATTCAAATGAAAGACAAACAATAAAACAATGCAATGGTGCATGAAATGCACAAAACCTATAGTTCCTTATATTTCTTTTTATAGTTTATTAAATTGCTATTACTTCACAGTAAATGCTCTAAAAATCAAAATGAGGAAATGAAACCTTATGGGTCCTAAGAGAGTTCTAGCAAAAATTTATTTAAGTTTCTAATTTCAAAATTAGGGTGTTACATGTTTCAAGTCAAAGCGGTCATAACTCTCCCTAATGAGATAGTGCCTTACCCAAGGACCACATATCATAAAGCCTCAAGAGGACCGAGCTATACCCTGACGATGCAACCCCTCTTGCCCTTTCGGTAAGATTATCAGAAGCTAAAGTTTCTAATTAATTAGTCAAGACCAGAGCTATGTAGTATTGTGGTTGCACTATTTTCCTGGGTGGCTCTCCATGTTCCAATTAATGCAATGATCTTAATTATCACCATAAAAGTATTCCCGAACATGAGTAAAAGGGTGTAGCATGATGAAACAAACCGGATTTCAAAATTGAGGAATCCAACTCCCTGTATCATTGTGATAGTCCCTGGATCAAGCACTATCACATACAGAACTCATTCCAGGCATAATATCATAGTCATACTCCGCATAAGGTCAAACATGGGTTTAATTATTACATAAATCCATAGGATTTGTAGTACGGAATTTATTACAAGCCTCTCGGCTAGAGCGATTTAAGAAGAAAATGTAAAGCGGTAACTAGGCCTCTGGCCGTCCTTCATCTTCTAGAACCTCCTCCACAGGCAACTTGAGCATAGCACGGGCTTCAGTTGTACCAACCATCATCTTTGGGGTCGAACTTCGGATTGGATCCTGCATCGTGCCAGGCTATCCCCAAGGTATGGGATAGGTTCACGTCACCATCCGAATGCAAGCTTTATAGTGGACTATTCTAAGGGTATACTAAAGTTCAAGGAATTAAACTGGGGTTTCCTATGCATGCAACAACATTTATATATAAGTATACATATCTTCTTCCAACCTCGACTCGGGCCCTTCCGGCATTTCGGACTCTCGGTCAACGCACACCTTCCAAACCACCAAGTCGATGCGAGGACTCCCTCTCCTCTCATCTCAACTGCCCATTGGCAGGGAGACATTCTAGAGGGAGGTAGAAATCATGAGTAACACTAACTAATAAGAGCAACAGAAGAGTAGGGATGTCCATGACCGAGGATGCGGCTATACGTATAGATTTCACCCTGCAGGGGTTGTACACCTAGACCCACTCGAATCGACACCAGTCGGAGATCAGCCGACTAATAGATGAAACACCGGTCTACTCAAACAAGACTAGGAGCCACGGCACCATCCGGCTTTCCTGGGTCTTGGGCATATCCTCCCACAAGAGGTTGCCCCGTGACTGTGAAGCCTCCCATGCATCTCGGGGAACGTGAAGTCAGCACCTCTTTCCCCCGCACCGATACTTGATCCTCCTGTCGGCTTGGTACTGTACTTGCTAGCCCCGGACCGGGTCCACCCTCATAATGGGTAAGTGGTGTGCATGCTTAACATATTCCCACAAGTCATAGTTACCCTCACCCGGTCCTTAACTGCCAAAGTGGGCATCTTTGTCACATGCATCTCCACCATGGTGGTCCGCCACTACACCCTTGATGGGTGCCCCCAACACCTCAACCATGTATCCAACAAGTTGTACCTGCCATATACTCCATAGGGTGTGCCAAGATACACACCCCAAGCCCTTGATCCATGATCGAGTTAAGTTCGCTCGCTCCCGGCTAAAAGCCCTAAACACCAACTCCTGAGTAGTGTATCTTCACTCATGCCAAGACTATTCATCCACTCCCACACATACACTTTCAAGGTAGATCATAGATGGGTGTGAACCTGGAGTCTCTTCGAAGTCCTCGTAGGCTTCCGGGTAGTCCTTGTCAGACCCGGGGCTATGGGGCTGGGTACATAGCATAGTTTAAGAGATTAAAGTTCGTCTTATCTCTTATTTATCTTGCTTATCTCTTATTTATCCCGTTTAAGTAGGAGATAGAGCTAACCGATATAGGGGGAATCTACTTGAGATATGTTCTGGTACGATTCCTCAGCTGGTGTTGGTTAGTATCTTTGTAACCTTGGCCTCTCAGATATATAAGGGAGGATAGGGACCCCTCTAAAATCACGATCTCTAGATCATTCTACACCTAAGGCAATACAAACCTCTACAGGACGTAGGGTATTACGCACTTAGCGGCCCAAACCTGTCTAAGCTTTGTGTTCCTTGTACCTTCGAGTTCCTGATCTCGGCGTCCCCTCACCCAAAACCTACTACCTTGGGTATATCCCTCGGTGGGCAGCCGGTTAAACACCGATAGCTAGCAGGCCAAGTAGGGGGGCGCGTTGAAGATCCATCGGCGAGCTCGATGGCGTCTTTCAAATTCACCAGGTCAGTTCCTTCTCAGGGCACGACATTCATTTTTGGCTTGTGGGTCTGCATCGCAGATGGTGTGGGCAATTTTCGGCAATTCCTTGTCGACATGAAGCCAAAGACTTCCGCTGCGGATCTCGGCGGTGACCTCGACAAGTTCATCGATGATCTCGACAACTTGTCAACCTGTGCTTCTGCAACAAAGATCGAGATGGGGTTTGCTCTAGGCTTGACTTCTTTCGGCATTGCAGCAACTTCCCCTAGGTTGGACTCGTTCCAATCTAGGGACCCGCATAACCGATCCCAACTCGGTTCGTGCAAACCGGCCACTAATCGTTAGGAGGCCAACGTCTCTGGGTCCCTCTCCATGCTAGAGAAGGACCTGGATTCTCTGCTCCAGGATGGAAGGCCTGAAGCCACCACGTGTCGGGGAGCTTCGGGTTGTTTTGGCGCCAGTGATTTGATGATCACCCCCATGCCGGGGGGGCACATTGTGCATTGGAGGGGCATGGCGCTCTTCGATCTACTCGAGGCTGAGGGTCGACTTGTGGCTCAGCTCGAGCCCCTGCCCTTTCAAGAGGGCAGGCCGTTGGTTACCGCGGCGGAGGGGTCTCCTGAACTAGTCGATGTGAGCTCTCACGAGCTCACCTCCCGCCAGGTGCTAATGGCGGAAGAAGGCGAGGATGATGGTGGTTTTCCCATCACCGACTTCGAAGCGGTCTCTGAAGATGAGGCCACTGCCAATGCTAGCGAAGAGAACGATGCCAGTCATGAGGCGCGGAGGGCCAGGAACAGGGCCCGCGCAATCCGGCGAAGGAGGGCCAACGAGCGTAGGCGATCTATGTATCGTGAGCTTAACCCTGAGTTTGTCGTCGTAAGCGAACGGGGTTTCAGGACCCCGGTGGCTAACATTGCCAGGGTTACGGCCATCCTTGAGCACAACCATGATCCGGACATGCGTCAAGCACTTCTTTACGCACAGAGGGCCTGGATCCAGTTGGATCAACAAAATCCAGCTTCTACCATCAAGGACGAGCGCGTGGGTGAGAGTCGTAGCCAGGCTCATAGCCGAACAGCTGGCGGTCGCTCTCGATTTCAACCCAGCCACAACAACAACAACGCTTGTGGGAGCCAGGCCCCTGGCAGGAGGCAACAGCCACCTTCGGGGGGTAACCCGCGATAGGCCAATCATCAGCCTCCTACAGAAGACTTGCGCCAGCACATTAATGAAGGCCGCGATGCGCGGACTGTGATCTCCTCCATGCGTAAGGTACGTGAAGAAGTCGAGACTGAAGAGACTGATTGCAGTGATCGTTTTCCTGCTTTCTCTGTGCGCTTCAGCAGCTATAAGTACCCTGAGCACTTCAAGCTGATTGGCATCACCAAGTACGATGGCAAGTAGGCCTCTCAGCAGTGGCTCCGTTGCTACTCCACGGCTATTGAGGTCTTAGGGGGCTCAAACATCACCAAAGTCGTTTACTTTCCGATGGCTTTGGACCCTGCGCTGTTCACCTGGCTGGAGAGCCTCAACAGCAACTCCATCGATTCCTGGGAGCGACTCAAGAAGGTCTTCATCGGCAACTTCCATGGAGCGATCGCTCGTGCAAGTATTCATCACGATCTTGCCCAGTGTGAACAGGAACGTAACGAGCTCCTGCGGTCCTACACACGTCGCTTCTTTGACGTCCGCACCACCATCGTGAACATTTCGGAGGGCGACATCATCGACTGCTTCTACAACGGCATCACCAACCCAGGCAACTACAGAGATTTTGGGCGGAATAGGCCGAAGACCGTTGCGGGCCTTCGTGATATGATGCATGATTGGTCCGAACAGGAGGAGAAGATGCGGGAGCGGTTCCCGCGGCGTCAAGATAGAAACCTGAGGTGCCCAAATGACAACTGCAATGACAAAGGCCAGCGGGACTTTTAGGGTCCACCCCGGAAACGAAAGCTAGATGATATCATCGTGGCTATGGATCGTCCTTCATGGGGCAAGAAATCGACAACGCAAGAGGAGTTCGAGAAGCTCTTGCAGAAAAAGTGCCCATGGCACCCAGGTGCCAACCATGCTGCCATTGACTGCTACCACCTTCGGAGGATGTTCAACAACTCCGGTAGTGGTAAGAAGAACAAGAAGTCTGCGGACAAAGAACCCGAGGATGATGACCACGATGACCAAGGGCGCAACCTGAAGTTCCAGGACGCTTCGAAGGTCGTCAATGTCATCTTTGGGGGAGATGAGGATTTTAGCTCCAGGCGGGACCAGAAGCTGCTTCTCCGGGAGATCATGTCCGTTGAGCTGGTAGTACCATGACCACTCCGTTGGTCAGAGGTCCCCATCTCGTTCTCCCGTGACGACCAATGGACGAGCTTTTCGGAACCCGGAAAGTTCCCCTTGGTCCTCGATCCCGTGGTGGCGAAGGTCAAGCTCACCAAGGTGCTCATCGACGGCGGAAGTGGGCTCAAGCTCATTTTCATCAGCACTTTGAGGAAGATGGGCTTGGATTTCAAGGACATGCTGGTTCCCAGCAAGTACCCTTTTTACGGCATCGTCCCAGGTAACGCGGCACATCCACTTGGTACGGTCATCCTCCTAGTCACCTTCGGCACGAGGGAGAAGTACCGTACTGAGTTTATCAAGTTCGAAGTAGCTAACCTCGAATCTTCTTACCATGCAATTTTGGGCCGTCCAGCACTTGCCAAGTTCATGGCAGTGCCACATTACGTTTATCTACTTCTCAAGATGCCAGGGTTAAGTGGAGTTCTTACTCTCCGAGGCGACTTGAAGAAGTCGTATGACTGCAATCAGGAGGCAATTCAGTATGCCTCGACTACTCGTGTGCCAGATGCTTCCGGAGAACTACTCGTGGCCGTGTAGCAGCTGTCCCAGTCTGGGCTGGAGATTCCCTCCAAGAAGGTCAGCAAGTTGAGCATCCAGTCGACTGGCGATGTGGCCCTCAAGACGATCCAGCTCCAGGACGGAGATTCATCTAAAACCCTGTCATCGCTGCGGGCTTAGGTGACAAATAGGAACTCACTCTCATCAGCTTCCTTCAGGCTAACCGAGACATATTCGCGTGGAAACCAGCAGATATGCCAGGGGTGCCTAGGGAGTTGATCGAGCATGCTTTGAATGTACACCCAAAGGCTGTGCCTAAGAAGCAACGCCTACGAAGGTTTGCTCACGATAAGCGTGAGGCCATCAAATGGGAGATAGCTAAACTTCTCGCGGCTGGATTCATTAAAGAAGTAATCCATCCAGAATGGGTAGCTAATCCCGTTCTTGTAAAGAAAAAGAACAATGAATGGAGAATGTGTGTCGACTACACTGATCTCAACAAGCACTGCCCAAAGGGCCACTTTGGGCTGCCGCGCATTGACCAAGTTGTCGATTCGATGGCTGGTTGTGTCCTTCTTAGTTTTCTTGATTGTTATTCAGGATATCATCAGATAGCGCTCAAGGAGGAGGACCAAATCAAGACTACACTCATCACCCTGTACGGGACATATGCCTACAAAACCATATCCTTCGGGTTGAAGAATGCAGGAGCAACCTATCAGCGCGCGATCCAGATGTACTTCATGGATCAGCTACACCGGAATGTTGAAGCCTATGTGGATGATGTGGTCATCAAGACCAGGGATTCCAACGACTTGATAGCAGATTTGGAGGAAACATTTAGTAGTCTGCGTAGATTTCGGTGGAAACTCAATCCTACCAAGTGCGTTTTTGGATTACCTTTAGGGAAATTGCTCGGGTTCATCGTTTGCAACTGGGGCATCAAGGCCAACCTTGTAAAGATCATGGCCATCACTGATATGGGGGCTCCGGCCACAATCAAGGATGTGCAAAAGTTAACAGGTTGTATGGCAGCCCTGAACAGGTTCATCTCCCGACTCGGGGAGAGAGGACTACCCTTCTTCAAGCTCCTGAAATGCCAAGATAAGTTCCAATGGATGGAGGAGGCCGAGCGGGCCCTGCAGGATCTAAAACATCACCTTCAGTCACCTCCGATCCTTACAGCACCATTGCCGAGGGAGGATCTACTACTCTACGTCGAGGCAACAACTCATGTTGTCAGCAGTGCTATTGTAGTCGAGCGAGGCGAGGAAGGCCATGCATTTGGAGTGCAGAGGCCCGTCTACTTCGTCAGCAAGGTACTCTCCGAATCCAAGGTACGATACCCCGCCGTTCAAAAGCTTTTATATGCAATTCTAATCGCATCAAGAAAGCTACGCCATTATTTCGATGAGTACAAGATCACTGTGGTTATGGATTTCCCGCTGGCTGATATTCTTCATAATCAAGATGCCACAGGGTGTATATCAAAGTGGGCAGTGGAACTGGGGGCTTTGTCAATCGACTTCAAGCCACGCACTGCAATCAAGTCTCAAGCTCTAGTCAACTTCATGGCTGAATGGAGGGAGAATCAAGTCCCAATTCCGGTCGATAAGCCAGAGCATTGGACCATGTACTTTGATGGGTCCCTTAAGCTCGATGGCGGCGGCGCTGGAGTTCTGTTTATTTCTCCACGAGGTGAACAATTGAAGTATGTCCTTCAAATCCTGTGGGCGGTATCCAACAATGAAGCCGAGTATGAAGCCTTGCTTCACGGGTTTCGTTTGGCAATATCACTAGGGATCACGCGACTACTTGTGTATGGCGATTCTCTTCTTGTTGTGCAGCAAGTCAACAAAGAGTGGGACTGCAACAAGGAGATGATGGAGGCCTACGTGCAGGAAGTGCGCAAGCTAGAAAACAAATTTTTTGGCTTGGAGGTTCATCACGTGCTGCGAGAGCACAATGTTGGCACAGACACCTTGTCCAAACTGGGGTCGACACGTGCTCAGGTCCCACCGGGAGTCTTCGTCTAGGAGCTCAAGCTGCCATCCATCAAATCTTCTCCACAGGTAACAATCGATGCGGATCCCCAACAACCCGATCGAGAGGTTATGGTGCTGCAAGAGGACTGGCGAGAGGCTTTTATCGACTTCATCCGAGATCAAAAGATACCAGTAGGAATCGATGCCAGGAGCGCAGAGGCGGCGCGCGTCATGCACAGAAGCAAGGGCTTTGTCCTGGTCAACAGCAAGCTCTATCGGCGCAGCGCTCGGTCAGGTGTTCTCATGAAGTGCATCACGAAGGAAGAAGGTTGTGACATCCTGCGGGAGATCCACGAGGGTGTCTGCGGTAACCATGCAGCTTCAAGAACGCTGGTGGGGAAGGCCTATAGGTCTAGTTTCTGGTGGCCCATTGCAGTATATGACGCGGAGGATCTCGTACGCAGATGCCAAAATTGTCAATTCTTCGGCAAGCAGACTCATGTTCCTGCCCACAGCCTTATCACTATACCGCCATCCTGGCCCTTCGCTTGTTGGAGCCTCGACATGATTGGGCCCTTCACAACGGTGCCAGGCGGTTTCACCCATGTTCTGGTGGCTATCAACAAGTTTACCAAGTGGATTGAATACAAGCCGATAGCCAAGCTCACACCAGATCGGGTTGTTGACTTCATCTCGGATATCTTGCACCGCTTCAGTTTCCCCAATACCATCATCACAGACTTGGGATCCAATTTCACGGCCAACCAGTTCTGGGAATTCTGCGAGAATGCATGCATCAAGGTCAAATATGTCTCGATCGCACACCCAAGGGCCAATGGACAAGTCGAAAGGGCAAACAGCTTGATAATCGACGGCCTCAGGAAGAGACTCTACAATGAAAACAGCAAGAAGGGGGGTAAATGGATACATGAGCTACCACACGTCGTTTGGGGGCTTCGAACCCAGTCGTCCAAAGCCACAGGACAAATGCCTTTCTTCCTTCTATACGGATCTGAGGCTATCTTACCGGCCGATATCATGTGGAAGTCCCCAAGGGTTGAAATGTACAATGAAGGCGAAGCGAACGAGGCGAGGCAATTAGAGCTCGATTCTGTCGAAGAGGCTCGCTGCACCGCTCTTGTTCAGTCAGCCCGATACCTGCAGTGGATCTGGCGATATCATAATCGCAACGTGAGGGAGCGGTCATTCATCATCGGTGACTTGGTCTTGCATCGCATTCAAGACGAGTCCGGCCTCCACAAGCTCAATTCAAGATGGGAGGGCCCGTTTGTCATCAAAAAAGTTACAAGACTAGGGTCTTATCGACTACAATATCCCGAGGGTCAAGATGTTCCGAACTCTTGGAACATCCATAACCTGCGCAAGTTTTACCCATGAGAAGATGTCCGGATATAGCTGAATCTCCGGGGGTTGATGGCCTCTTTTCCTCGAATCGGTTTGGAGGCTACGCGCCACACGACTCGGGTTGAAACTTTCTCTATGAACATGCGGAGGCTACAGCCACTTGCAGCATTTACATAAATCAGTTCCTTGTCAAAAATTGTACGGAGGCCACGGCCACGTTTCTATCTTATCGATTTCATGTTTCAACGTAACCATCCGCTCCATTCATATCTTCTACGGCTCGACTTCCGCCGTGACCTTGGATGATCGCTCGCGACAGTAGTCGCACCTACCCCAACAAATCGATCCGTTCGACTGGTTTATATCCAGCTTGTTGGATGGGCTCGCGTAAAGAGCTACCTCGACTACATCTTGAGTCGTTGAACTCAGGGTAGTTTCATTTTTGCCTTAAGCATGGCAAAATCGCGGTGACGCCCGCGTTCGCTCCCAACGAGTTCGAATCATCCGTCCGGTTCTCACCTAACTCAAGGAGCACGCCCATATGAGGGGCGACTTTGACTACACCCAAGTTGATGCACTCGGGGTAGTTTTGTTTTTCTGCCTAACGCATGGCAATTCCACGATGATGCTCGCGTTCTTTCCTAACAGTTTAGACCCGCTCGGTCGAGTTGTGGCTACCTTGTTAGATGAGTACCTGCTTGGAGCTATGACTACCTCCCGGGTCGCTACACCCAGGGTAGTGTCTACTACTTAGCCTCGTAAGCCTGGAGTCCAATTCAGCCAAGGCACACACACACACAAGTAGAGACATCAAAGAAATTATATATACAAGGAAGTAAAAACTTGTTCTTTATACCCTAATCCTGCAGTACACTTTGAACTATTTGTTCCGCTACAGGTCGGGCTTCTTGGAGGTATTGGTTGAATTGACCCTCGGTGCAATCCGCAGCCATGCCCTGAGCAAATTTCTCCAATCGCGCGTTCAGCAGAAAAGACTTCACAACTGCAAGGGCATTGTTGACGCACACAACTGGAGCCTCTATGAGGAATTTTAGCACTTTCTTCGGGGCTTCGCGGAATTGCTCTAGCAGGGGCCGCAGGCTTGTTTCACCTTCCTCTGGGGGATCCACCATGTCCACCAACTCCCGGGCGGCCCCCTTGAGATCTTCGAGCTCTCTTTGTCGCTGCTCTTTCTCCTCGCCCAGCGTCTTGACTTGCTGAAGGCAGTCGGCGAACTGTTGTTCAGTATCGCTGATCACCTCCTGCAACCTCTCGATGTCATCTGTACGCCGATACAGCAGGTTCTTCACATCAGTAAACAGTTCTTCTTTATATATTAACATTTTCCTAAGTTCTGTGGTGAAGAGCTTTTTCAGAATCCAGGACAAATTGATAAATGCAAGTACTCGAGGGAAGCAATGGCTTACCTTGGTGCGCTTTCCTCTGATCTTTGAGCTGCTCCTGGTGCACTTTTTCCTGCTCTCTGAGCTGCTCTTGGTGCACTTTCCCTTGCACCTCGAGTTGTTCTCGGAGGTCGGAATTCACTTTCTCGAGGGAGCAGATCTTTGTTTTGTCGTCGGTGATGCGCCTTTCCAGGGCGGCGAGCTCTTGGCGATCACTCACAACGGTTTTCAGCTTCTCTGATTTCTTCTAGGAGTGGGCGATCACATTCTGCATAAGGAGAGAAATTCAGATAAGCAACTCGACCATGTTTTCCAGCAGGAAAGTACTTAGGTCGTACCATGGCAAAGTCACACGCCTTCTTGAAGTTCTCTATGTTGTTGTTCGTCAGCAACGGATCATCTACCAAGTCGCGGCAACGACATCCTGATACCCGGACCCGATCAGGAGTAGCTCAACGGGTCTCCTTGGGGTTCCCGTGGCCCCTTCGGGTGGTGACCGCTGAGCACCTGCAAGCACAAAGTGTTTTCAGCATATAGCGCTTGGATCTCGGCAGCTAGCCGGGGGCGGTCGAATGCTTACCTGTGCCATCCGTAGGAGCAGCATCAGGAGCCTCGACTTGCTCTTCGCCACTAGCTTCGGCTTCGACTTGTTGAAGCTCGGGAGGTGGCAAGTCAGGCAGCGTCGCGTCCGCCCCGGGGGCTGGCTCCGCGGGCGTCATCCCTTCGGGAGCTGAAGGCTTGGGGACTGGAGCTGCCACGACTGGTCCCACGCTGGAAGATCCTTCCTGGGTTGAAGACCCGGGGGCTGGGGTAGTCAAGGCCGGCGTCAGCTGGAGGTCCGCGGCGCTCACAGCTCTAATGAAGTCAAAGTCAGTCAACACACAAGTTGAAAGATCAAAATGTTTATTGTGCAACCAGAGGCAAACTTACAGTGTAGACTTCTTTTTTATGGCACTTTTTTCCCTCAGGGCCCGCCGTGGCGTTTCCGTTGCGGGTGGCGGGGTTTCTCCAGCCAAGGGCGCAGTCCCCGCCACGGCGATGGTAACGGCTGCGGTGGCCGATGGAGCTGCCCCTTCTTCTTCGGGCTCGGCCCGGGAGGTGGAGGCGGAAGGACTACAAAAGGACATTGTAAGCATGACACACTATCAACATATTGCAACACAACAAGACAACAACAAGTACCCGGAAGATTCGATTTCTTGCGCCTTCCGCTTCCGCACTATCCAACGACCCTGTGGCCACAGTGGCAAAGCGTCGGCCAACTCCACGACTGGCTCGGACGAGTTGTCCCGTCGCGCTTCTCCTTCAGCTTCCTCCTCCGCCTGGGGGCTCACATCCTCTATGGACCCACTGCTGCACTGAGCTGCAGCTATGCGAGCCCTTTTGGCTTCTACAGCGGCGCTGGGGAGGAGGTGGTCCGGCCGGGGGATATCGGGTCATGGCGGGTAGCTGCGGTATAGTTCTATGTGTCCCTGCAGAAGGCTCTCAGTTAGCGATGGCATAACAGAGGTAGATTTCAACAAAAAGTAGTCGAGTACTTACAGGTTCGGGCGGATTCCTTGCGGTAAACAGTTCCGGCATGTATGGCATGGCGTCCACGTCCAGCAGCACCCGCCTGACTCGGAGGAGGGCGGCGTCGTCTGACAGCTCCTCTGCGCACATGCAAGATGGATCTTCAGAGTCTGTGTACTCGAATCCAAGTCAGTGGCGCTGTACGATCGGTTGGACTCGGCGTTTGAAGAAAGAAAACATAACGGAAGCGCCGGTCACCCCCGTCATCTTGTGTGCCTCTATGATGTCTAAAAGCTCCTCGACTTGATCCAAGTCTCCCCTAGACAGTTCAAGATTCCACTCCGGCCTCACTACAGGTGGTTTATTTGTTTTGGTTGGGAGCTGGGGGGCATGATTTTCAGTATAGAACCAATGGTTTTCCAACCGGGAAGGTTGGAGGGGAATTTGTATGAGAGGTATTTTTCGCCGGCCTGCTGACGCAATTGAATGTCGGCGCCCCCTACAACAGAAAGTTTTTTTGAGGTAGGCTGAGGTTTGACGCGGAAGAGGAAGTGGAAAAGATCCCAGTGGGGCTCGATTCTGAGGAAGGCTTTACAGAAATGGATAAAAATGGAAATATGGCAGATAAATTTGCGTTGAGGTGATGGAGCTCAAGCCCGTAATAATAATGAAGGCCACGGAAGAAAGAACAAGAGGGGAGGGCCAATCCCCGTTCGGCAAAATGGTAAAATGTGATGATTTCATCAACATTTTCCATGGGAAAGGCTTCACGGAAAGAGGGGCGCCAGTTGACAAGATTCTTCTCTTGCAGTAACCCCTCAGAAACTAGCCTATTCAGATCGGTGAGGGAGCACTTACTGTAGGTCCACTTTCCAGTTGACGGCTGCGCCTCCTTCTTTTTCCCTTCGATCTCTGATTTCTTGGGCGCCATCTCTGATTTGCTTGCCACGAGATGCTCGGGGTCTGCGGGGTGAGGGGCGGGGAGATTAGGGTTGGGGGATTTCTTTGGGGGGATGGTGGCGGCGCGTGGCTCTGATTGGGGATTTTTGTGGCTCTTGGCAAAATGCATATTGGAAGCACAGTTTTTTCTCACTGTTGCCACGGGATTAAATAACCAGTAGGGTGGGGAAAAATTACTGTTCCAAAGTTCAAGAGTCATTTTTGGGAATATTCTGAAGCTGAGGAGTCATTTGGTGGACTGTTTGGATTAAGTATTCGACTACTTATTTTTTCAGGGTTAATTAGCCCAAAAAAAAGGCGTTTTCGGATTCATGATTTAATTTCCATCATTTGTATCATCATTTTGGTAATTTCTCAAGTTATCATTCTTTAGCCTGCATGCAACGGTTTTCGGATCCTTATCTCCAATTTTGTGGGATTTGGATTCAAGGCTCGGGGGCTGCGGGATACGTGGCATCGACTACTTATTTTTTGAATTTCTTTGAAGGATAAGGAGGATTACAGACTAATGGGACCCTCAGCCTGATTCTTCGATTCAACCTAAGGCTCAGGGGCTACTCCATATGGAGTGCGATTTTTCAAATCGCACACCATGTTAAAAATAAAATTCGGGGTATGAGCACCTCATAGCTTCGATGCAGCCAAGCAAGTACTCGAAGAAGGACTTCAAGATGAAGCTTTTGAAGAAGTTGAATACTACTTCGAAAGTACTCAATAAGCCTGCAGTACTCAACTACGAAGAGCTCGGGGGCTTATCAGACCCGGGGCTACGGGGCTGGGTACGTAGCGTAGTTTAAGAGATTAAAGTCCGTCTTATCTCTTATTTATCTCGCTTATCTCTTATTTATCCCGTTTAAGTAGGAGATAGAGCTAACCGATATAGGGGGAATCTACTTGAGATATTTTCTGGTACGATTCCTTAGCTGGTGTTGGTTAGTATCTTTGTAACCTTGGCCTCTCGGATATATAAGGGAGGACAGGGACCCCTCTAAAAACACGATCTCTAGATCATTCTACACCTAAGGCAATACAAACCTCTACAGGACGTAGGGTATTATGCACTTAGCGGCCCGAACCTGTCTAAGCTTTGTGTTCCTTGTACCTTCGAGTTCCTGATCTCGGTGTCCCCTCATCCAAAACCTACTACCTTGGGTATATCCCTCGGTGGGCAGCCAGTTAAACACCGATTGCTGTGGCCATCGGTCAACTCCTCGTGGTTGGGTCCTATTCGTAAATACGAGTAAGGGCAAGCACCAAAGTGCAAAAATGCACAAATTCTCCAAATAAAACCCAAATCACCACTAAAGCTACTCCAATAGGTAGTTCATGATTTTAGAAGAGTTATGAAATTGGTTTCATAATTTCCGAAGGTCCGGTCGATTTATTATGAATTTTATAAGGAAAAACCTATTTCTAAAATTAATAAAAGAATTTTGGAAAAGAAAAACAATCAGCAGTGAGACGTGACAGCACTAGAGCGTGCCACGTGGCACGCTGACGTCAGCATGATGTTAGCATGACATGACTGGTGGGGTCAATACCTGCTGACGTCAGGAGTGGGCCCTACTAACGTCAGCGTTGACCGGTCAACGCTGACCGATCAATGGTCAGCGGGTCAAGGAGTCAGTGGGTCCCACCAGTGGGGCCTCGGTCAAGCCGGGTAAAATAAAAAGAAAAGGGCTCAGCTCGATTCTAGGCCCAAAGTTGTTGGGCCAGCTCAAGGCCCAACCAAGCTCGGCTTGGATTCACGGGTCAGCTCGGCCTGCGGCTCAGCAGGCCGGCTCGATCCTTGGGCTGGCTAGGCGTGTAGGCCGGCGGCTTAACAGGCTAGCCCACGGACCACCACTCTCCCCTCTCTCTCTCAGACAAAACGGGCCCAGGGGGCAGCGCCCCACGCTTCCCCCGATAGGCGGTGCCCTTTTGTCGGTCTCCCACCGGATCTGGTGTGGCTGCCATATCCGGTGCGGCTCAGGTCCTGGGTGGTCGCGCGTGTGTGTGAGTGCTGGTGTGTGTGTGGCAAGCGCCCCAGGCGTGCTCGAGGGAATGCCTGAGGGGGCTTGGCCGCGATGTGAATGCGACATCGCGGCTGCGTTGCGTGGTCACCGCGCACGGTAAGGCCGTGGCGGGGTCGTGGCACGGCATGGTGTGGGCACAGCTTGGCTTAGCGGCGGTGCAGCGAGGTGGAGGCATGGCTTGGCCTCGCGGTGCGGGTGCGCACGCACGCGCGCGGGTCCTGGCTTCCCAGGGCCGTGTCGTGCGCGTGACGCAGGCATCCCAGGCCCACGGCACGACATGGCGGCGAAGGGCGACGGCGGTTGCGGGCTCGACGAGCGGTGCGACGGGTCCCTGCACAAGAGTAGCACGATGGCTGGATGGGAGAGGGGGTTACTAAGGCTGGGCTACGGATGGTTCATCAGCGGTGCTAGACATCACGCCGGCAGCATAGGGGAGAAGGGATAGAGTGGCGTCCTTCCGGCGGCTCGAGTGACGACGGCTGCGGTGGCGGAGAGGTGAGGCAGGCGGTCATGGCCGTGCTGGATGCGCAGCTGCGTTGATGTCGTCGTTCAGGCGCAGGCCTGGCAGAGCTCCCCGACACTGGCGGTGGCCTCCTCCTCCTCGTGCGGCTCGGCGTCATCCCTCCCCTCGTGGCGCTCCTTCTCCTCCTCTTCCTCTTCTTCTCCTCTGCTGGTGTGGCGACGGCGGAAGAGGAAAAGCAGTGGGATGGCTAGGATTTCGCGTCTGCGGCTAGGGCTTGGGTGGGTGGGGACGGCGACGATGCTCGGCGTCCGTGCCACGGCCACACGGCACGCATCTGGCGGCTGCAGGCGTGAGGCTAGGGTTTCCGAGGGCGCGCGGTGGTCAAGGCGAGGTGGAAAGGGGGCGCGTAAGCGGTTGCGCTCTCCTGTCGCAGAGCGGGGCGGTGTGCGTGGGTTGGCCGGTGACGCGAGTGGGGCAGCGCGGTGCAGGCGAAAGGGGAAAAAGGCGCGGCGGTTAAGCGCCTTGTCGCGGGGCGGAGCGAGCGGGACAGGCGGAGCGCTGCGGGGTGTCGCGGGCGCGGCGAGAGGAGGAAGCGAAAGCTGACAAGCGGGCCCCGCTTGTCAGCTGCCCCCGGCGGAAGGTGAAGGGGCACGGTGTGGTGAGGCCGGCTGGCTGGGCTGGGCCGGGGCCTGTGGGCCGCGTGGGCTGCGCTGTGCGGTGGGAGAAAAGAAGGAGAGGAGCTGGGCTGGGCCGTGCGTGAGCGGGCCGGTGCGCTGTGCGCGTGTTGGGTTTCGGCCCATGGTGGTTGAGGTGATTAGGGTTTGAATTTGAATTTGAATGGCTCATTCAAATTCAAATTCCACTCATTGAATCAAGCACTTTGAAGGCCATTCAAATAAAAACCAAACAACAATTTCAAACATGATAAATTGCAATTAAATCCAAAAGATTCGAAGTAGTCACACTAACATCTTAGTGGTCCTTAATTTAAAATTGTTAAGTTAAATTTTTTAAGATTTCATGATGGAAGGGACTTATACTATTATTTGAAACTAGCTAAGGCGCACACACACGAAAAGTTTTTGAAAATTCACATTTTTGCACATTGACAACATTTCGGGAAAACTCGGGATGTTACACATAATTTCAGGTTATCCAACCAAAGTTTAAATAATAGGAACTAGCGTAGCTACAACATAAATATAATAACCCAGGTTTAATCAAGGAAGTTCAAAAGAAACTAGGCATATCCTTAGTTTGGGATCCATCATATTCTAGACACATGCATGCATATAAAGTAAATGTGTGTATTTATAAAGTTATTGGGACTGGAGTATGATCAAGGACCACTTCCCTTCGTCAAAGAACTGCTGCTGCTCAGGAACATCTTCAAAGCTTTGCTCTTGCGGACCCTCAAACTGCGCACCATCTATTGTAACACACAAGTACATACAAACAAACAAATATAATAAATAAGAAACAGTACACCAAACAATATAAATAGAGCAAAACAATGTTATAAAGCTACTATATACGTCGCAAGGGTCGCATGAGCGCGAGAATCGATGAAAACGGAGAAGTTATGGCTAAAACATGATTCCAGGGGCTTATTTGTAGAAGATTTGAAACTAGAAGGGCTCTGAACAAAGAAACCGAGGGCTAGAACATAATTAAACCTTAGATCTAGGGTTTAGATTGCAAAATAGAGGGGCTAGGGATGGCGGGTTCTATTTTAGAAAAGGATAAGGACCTAAAAAGAAGAAAAAGGATCTATTCGTAAATACTTTTGATCAGCCGTGGACTGCGGGTTGATTTCGATAGAACTCAGGGGCTAAATTGCAAAATAACCTAGGGTTGACCGGTATCGGTTCATTTGGCTCCGGTCTAAATCTAATCTAGACCATCGGATCTGGATCGGATGGCTGCGAAGCAGCTGGCGCTGCGGGGCGGCGGCGCTGGGCGCCGGCGGCGGGCGGCGGCGGCTCGTTGGAGATCCGCGTAAATGTGACTCCAACCGCGGATTCAACTTAGGTTTTGCCTGGGAGAAAGAGAGCGAGGAGGGCAATGTGTCTACGGGGTTAAGACGAAGCGCCGGTGGCTGGGGAAGGCGGGCGACGGCAAGGTGAGGTGGTGAAGCTCCAGCGAGCAATCGTGCGCATGGGAAGGCGGGAAAATGAGGGGAAAAGGGCCGGCGACGATGACCACCTCCACGCGGAGCTTCTGCGGCGGGCGGGGGCGATGGAGCGATGGCGGAGCGGCATGACAGTGGCGTGCCCAAGCTTGGTGGTGAAGGCGGCGGCACGAGCTAGGTTTTGCGAAGCAAAAGGCGGCAGTTGTGGGTCTGGCGGGTTCTAGGGCACAGGGCGGCGTTTTATAGGGCGGCCGTGGCCTTGGCATGTGGGCCCGGGGTGCTGCACGGTGGGGGAAGGCCGAGACGCGGCCGGACTCGGATGCGAGTCCGAGCCGGACTCGTGCTGGAGGTTAGGGGCGACCCTGATGGGCGGGCCCCGCCTATCAGCGTGAGAGGTGGAGGGGAGAGGAAGTTGGCGTGCGCGGGTGGGCCGTGGGCCGGTTGCTGGACTAGGCCGTGCGGTGGAGGGAAGAAAGAAAGAGAGCTAGGTGGGCTGGGCCGCAAGGAGGAAAAAGAGAGAGGAACAAAGAAAAAGGGAGTGGGCCGAGCCTAAAGAGAAAAAGAGAGAGAAAAAGAATTGCATTCAAATGCATCTGAATTTGAACTTGGAATTTAAATTCAAATGGAGGACAAACAGTAAAATAATGCAATACGGCACGAAATGCACAAAACCTATATTTTCTTATATTTATTTTTATGGTTAAGTAAATTATTGTTAATTGATGATAAATGCTCTAAAATCAATATAATGGAATAAAAATCTTATGGGTCCTAAAAGAAATCTAGCAAAATTTATTTAGGTCGCTAATTTGAAAATTAGGGTGTTACAAACCTATCCCTTAAAAGGAATCTCGTCCTCGTGATTCGGCTAGGCTAGCAAAAAGGTGGGGAAATTCTGCCTGTAACTCGTCCTCTCGTTCTCAAGTAGCCTCATCCTCTGCATGGTGACTCCACTGAACCTTACACATCCGAATCCTCTTACTCTGGGTGATTCTCTCCAATGTGTCCAGGATTTTGACTGGGTGCTCTATGTAAGTCAAATCTTCATGTACATTCAACTCTTCCAGGTCGCAACTGTTCCTCTGGTACCCTCAAACTATGATATGTGGAACACATTGTGCACATCTGACAGTCGCACGGGTAGCTCTAGTTGGTAGGCTACCTCACCTTTCTATTCCAAGATCTTGAACGAGCCAATGTAACGAGGTGACAACTTCCCTTTGACCTTGAATCTGCGCAAACCTCTGATAGGTGACACTTTCAGATACACAAATTCTCCTTCTTCAAAAGTCAACTCTTTGTCGTCGAGTATCTGCGTAACTTTTCTACCTCAACTGAGCCACTTTCAGGTTCTCGCGGACAACCTGTACATGTCATTTGGCCTCTTTAATGATCTCAGGCTCGAACAACTAACTTTCACCTATCTCACTCGAATACAACGGTGCTATACAATGCCTCGAACGGTGCCATCTTCAAACTGGCCTGATAACTGTTGTTGTAAGATAACTCTGCAAATGACAAACTCTTATCCCAACTACCTACATGTTTTCGGGCACAAGCCCTAAGTATATCCTCTAATACCTGGTTTGTCCTTTCTGTCTGCCCATCAGTCTGTGGATGATAAGCAGAGCTGAAATTCAACTTCATGTCCATCGACTCATGCAACTTCTGCCAAAATCAAGATGTGAACTAAGTACCTCTGTCTGACACTATCTTCTTAGGTACCCCATGCAAATACACAATTCGGGAGATATATAACTCCGCTAGTCATGCCCCTGTGTAGGTAGTCTTCACCGGTATGAAGTGGGCTATTTTGGTCAAACGATCCACTATAACCCATATAGAATCATAACCATCTCGTGTGCGTGGCGACCCCATGATGAAATCCATACCAATTTCTTCTTATTTCCATTCTGGCACCTTCAATGGCTGTAACAAACTGGCTGGTTTCTGATGTTCTGCCTTGACTCTTTGACACACATCACACAGTGCCACATGAGCTGTAACATCACGCTTCATGCCATACCACCAATATCTCTCCTTCAGATCCTGATACATCTTGGCACTGCCAGGATGGATAGAATAAGCCGAGTCATGAGCCTCCTGCAAAATTTTCTCACGAAGGTGATCCACATCAGGCACACATATCGTCTTTCGGAACCACACCGTTCCATGTTCATCTTCAGTGAAATCAGGTGCCTTGCCTACTTCTATCATCTCCTTTATCTCCTCAATCTTGGCATCTTCAAGCTGACCCTTCCGTATTTCCTGTTTGAGAGTTGGCTCCACTTCCATAGTGATTCCTTCCGTATGAGCAACGAACCCAAGGTTGAGCTGTTCAAATTATTTATACAATTCCCGAGGCATTCGGCTAACCATTGTCGCATGCACATAGCTCTTGCGACTCAATGCATCGGCAACCACACCCTGGATGATAGTGTATCTCCATGTCATAATCCTTTATGAGCTCTAATCATCTGCGCTGTCTTAGGTTGAGGTCATTCTGAGTGAAAATGTACTTCAGACTCTTGTGATCGGTGTATATCTGACATCTGTGACCCAACAAATAGTGCCTCCATATCTTTGGAGCATGTACCACTGCTGCTAACTCCAGATTGTGTGTGGGATAGTTCTGCTCATGTTTCCTCAACTGACAAGAAGCATATGCAATCACGTGTCCCTCTTGCATTAATACACAACCAAAACCTTGTTTAGAAGCATCACAGTAGATGTCAAAACTCTTGTGAATATCAGGCATAACCAATACTGGTGCGGTAGTCAACCTTTTTCTCAACTCATCAAAGTTGTTCTGACATGCCTTTGACCATATAAACTTCTTTTCTTTCTCTAGTAGTGACGTAAGGGGTTTCACTATCTTAGAAAAGCCTTCTATAAACCTCGTGTAATATCCCGCAAGTCCTAGGAAACTCCGAATCTCTGACACTGTCGTTGGCGGTTCCCAATTCAACACATCACCGACCTTCCCTAGATCCACTGCAATACCTCTGCCTGTGATAACATGACCAAGGAACGAGACCTCTCTCAACCAGAATTCACACTTGCTGAGCTTGGCATACAACTAATTTTCTCTGAGTTTCTGCAGAACAAGCGTCAAATGTTCGTTGTGTTCCTCCTCATTCCCAGAATATACCAAAATATCATCGATGAACACCACCACGAACTTGTCAAGATACTCCATGAACACCTTGGTCATCAAATACATGAAATAAGCTGGAACATTACTGTATATTCACAAAGCCCGTATCTGGTAGTGAAAGCTGTCTTTGCAATATCTGAGGGTCGTATCCTCAGCTGATGATATCCTGACCTCAAGTCAATCTTAGAGAATACTCTGGCTCCCTTCAACTGATCAAACAGGTCTTCTATACGCAGCAACGGATACTTGTTCTTGATGGTAACCTCATTCAAAGCTCTATAATCAACACACATTCTCTGTGTACCATCTTTCTTTTCAACGAATATCACGGGTCCTCCCTAGGGTGATGAACTAGGATGAATGAACTGCTTATCTCGCAATTCTTTTAGCTATTTCTTAAGTTCCTCTAATTCACCAACTGACATTCTATATGGCCTCTTAGCAATAGGTGCAGTACGAGGTAAAAGATCTATGATGAATTTAATGTCGCGTTCAGTTGGCATACCTAGCAAATCATCGGGGAAGATATCCGAGTAATCACACACAACTCTGATGTCCTCAATCAAATCTGCTTTTAGGTGATTCACTGCACAGTCTACTGCTAATGGAAGTGTTGCAACAAACTCAAATCGTTCATCTTATGGGCTTGTGAGGAGCACTGACCTTTTGGCACACTGAATAACTGCGTCAACCTTACTCAGCCATCCCATTCTGGGTATGATTTCTATTCCCTTGTTATCCAGTACTATGAAAATTGCACGAAATTTCCTGCCCACAATCTTGAAACTGATGCCAAGGCACTGATACATGGCCTTCATATTTCACCCAGGTGAACTAACTAGCATGTGGCTTGACATAGATTGCACGGGAATGCCATGTTTTGCGACAAACTGAGCAGAAATAAAGGAATGCGGTGCTCCAAAATCAAATAAAACTGATGCAGGGGCTGAGTTTACTAGGAACATACCGAACACAACATCCTGAGCCTCCTGAGTGGTCTCCGCGGCCACATGATTCACACACCCACGGATGAAGTTCCACTGACCCTTGTTGTTCTGCGGCGTCTGGTTGTTGTTTCTAGGTTGTTTCTGCTATGGAGTCTGCCTCTGTCCACTGTTGTTGAACTGGCCTGGAGTATTCTGGACGTTCCTCTTAGGACAACCATTGGCATAGTGTCTAGCCTCACCACACCTGAAGCATGCATTACCACCAGTGAGAGCATGGGTATTGTTCCTCACAGGTGTTCCAGTAGGGGTGTTCTGGCAATTCTGCTGAAAGTGATAGGAAGATGAGTCCCGATCTTCCGAGAGGTACGGTAAACTTGATTGGTGGAGAACTCAACGTTGATGATTCAAGGCTCCGAACAAACAGAACCTCACAATCACTACACCACTGCTCTATTGGTTGTCACCCGTGTCACACGAATGACCTAGCCACGAACGCTTATCCCCGCAAGCGCAATCAAGAACACAAGCAAGAATAGGAGATGCAATCAAACAGACTTGATTACAAGATGGAGTCTCACAAACCGATGAAAAGCGACACTGTTCGATGACAGATTGAATCTAAGCAAAACCCCCCAAACCCTACAGAGGCAACGGCTACTAAATAAAAGGGAGTTAGGGGCTTGCCAGTCCCCTGGACGCAACCCTAACGGGCTCCAACACGGTACACGGGCCAACTGCCCAACAGACGGTGACACAGCACCCTGACAGATTCTGGACGCCCACTTGTGTCGACGATTCCCATCGACTTAGAAGGAAATGGTTCCAACCATATATAAAACGTCCAAATCTGATTCCGTATGTCGCCAGGGCGTCAGTTTTGGTGAAGTCAGGTTCTAGAATCTGAGGTGGAGTCGAAGTCGAGTCGGACATGGACTCCTCCTTGGTGTGGACGTCCTAGCTCCTCCTCCTTGACACCTTGGCCTTCTTCAAGTCCTTGCTGGTCCTCTCCATTGTTCCTAATCAATAACACAAGCATGGAACCAAGCGTAAGTTCTGAAAAACAATTGACAAGGTTAGAACATACCTGGAGATCCAACTGTCGCGCACGTGCTCTAGTGATCGGTCCTTGCATTGTATGCAAAGGAGAGATGTCCACATCATCCTCCCCCTCTTGAATTGGACTCGTCCTCGACTCAAGCTCATCTTCCTCACCCAAGTATGGCTTCAAATATGAAATGTTAAATGTGGGACTAACCCCAAACTCGGGAGGCAACTCAAGTTTATATGCATTGTCATTTATCTTCTCAACAACCTTAAAAGGTCTAGCAGCACGTGGCATGAGCTTGGACTTTCGCAAATCCGGAAACCTATCTTTTCTCAAATGAATCCACACCAAATCACCAGATTCCAATTTTACCTCCTTCCTACCTTTACTAGCAGCAATTCGATACCTTTCATTCATTTTTTCAATTTGCAACTTAGTAGTTTCATGAAACTTAAGAATAAATTTAGAACATTGTGTAGCATCTAAGTTCACAATTTCAAAAGGTGGCAAAGGTAGCAAATCAATTGGAGCACGAGGATTGAAACCATAGACTACCATAAACGGACTTAACTGGATTGTGGAGTGAATAGATCTGTTATAAGCAAACTCAATATGTGGCAGACACTCCTCCCACAATCTCAAATTATCTTTCAAAACAGCCCACAACATAGTAGACAAAGTACAATTAACTACCTCCATTTACCCATCAGTTTGTGGATGACAAGTAGTAGAAAACAACAACTTTGTTCCCAATTTATACCATAAAGTTCTCCAAAAATGGCTCAAAAATTTAGCATCCCTATCAGAAACAATAGTATTTGGTACACCATGCAAACGCACAACCTCATTAAAGAACAAATCAGCAACATGTGAAGCTTTGTTGGTCTTGTGACAGGGTATAAAATGTGCCATTTTAGAGAAACGATCAACAACCACAATGCCACTATCCCTCCCCCTCTTTGTTCTAGGCAATCCTAAAACAAAGTGCATAGAAATATCCTCCCAAGGTGCACGAGGAACAGGAAGAGGCATATAAAGACCATGTGGATTAAGTCGAGACTTAGCTTTGTTGCATGTGGTGCAACGCGAGATGTAGCGCTCCACATCACGCCGCATCCGTGGCCAAAAGAAGTGAGCTGCCAGCACATCCTCCATCTTTTTAACATCAAAATGTCCCATCAAACCACCACCATGCGCTTCCTGCAATAGCAAAACAAATGGAGCTAGCTGGAACACACAGCTTGTTAGCGCGGTAGAGAAGGCCTTCACGCAACAGAAATTTTTGCCACGTTGTTCCCTCTCTACAATTTTCAAAAGCATCTTTGAAGTCCAAATCAGTAGCATATAATCCCTTTATGGTCTCTAAACCCAAGATTTTATGAGAAAATTGGGACAGGATGGTATAACGTCTAGATAAAGCATCGGCAATCATATTATCTTTCCCTTTCTTATGTTTAATGATGTAAGGAAATGACTCTATGAACTCAATCCATTTAGCATGACGTTTGTTCAGATTAACTTGCCCTTTAAGGTACTTCAAAGATTCATGATCCGAATGTATGACAAATTCTTTAGACCATAGGTAATGTTGCCAAGTTTGTAAGACTCGCACTAAAGCATAAAGTTCTTTGTCATATGTAGAATAATTCAGCGAAGGACCATGCAATTTTTCACTAAAGAAAGCTGTGGCAGAACCAATCTGAATTACACCGGCTCAAGTACGCGAGTCCTCTCTTGAGGGCTACCTCGTGCTTCAAACGGTATAATCCTTTGGCCTGTCGGGTAACGTCCCGATAAACCACCGAACGCAGGATCCAACAAGGTACCTCACACGAAGGTGAGTCCAGAGATATAATGCTATTACATTTTACACCACAGGCAGATATATTACAAAAATTTACAAAGCATTCTCGGTTCCCAGTGAAGGGAGATTATTACAAAACAAGTTCAAGTTTTAGTCGAAGCAGCGGAGTTTAAAAGCGTAAACATAGCATACGTCGTTATTACAGATATCATGCTAGCCCTAGCATGATATCACTCGGCGGGATCTGTGTTGTCCGGGGACGGATCCCACTCCACGGACCAACCATCAGGTAGGGGGTAGGGCCACGGTGTAATGAAAGCTGGCTCATCAGGAAGATTACCTGGATTAAATCAATAAAAGCAAGGCTGAGTATACTAATACTCAGCAAGACTTACCCGCTCATGGTATACTTAGCCATGTATCTAGACTTATGCAGGCTTTTCAGGTTTTGGGTAGGGTTTTTAGCTGAAAAGCAACAAAGAGTAGGTCCTTAATTTCAAGTTTTAGCTTTCAGGTTCTAGTTGATTAACCATTCTAAGTAAGCACCTATAATTACTCAAACATGGTAGAATCTTTAATCAAACATCATCATTGATAATCACATAGTTGCTCTTGTTACTCTATGTGGCAAAGGGGGTAAGCAGTCTCAATCATCGTGAGAGGCGGACGATTCCTGAATCGAAATTCAAAACCTTGCAAGGGTAAACCTAACACACACGCTTGGAACATCAAAGGGTCGTTCCGAAGCAACCGTTTGCCTTTCATTCCGACTCGTGGATCAGATCCACCACAAGCGACTGCAGGACCATACGCACTTCCAAAGTGCAGGACGTACTGTCAGACCCGGGGCTACCGGGCTGGGCATGTAGCGTAGTCTACGGAGGTTTAAGAGATTAAGTTCGTCTTATCTCTTATTCATTTTGTTTATCTTTTATTTATCCCGTTTAAATAGGAGATAGAGCTAACCAACGCGGAGAGGATCTATCCGAGACATGTTCTGGTAGGATCCCTCAGCAAAGGTTGGTTAGCATCTTTGTAACCCTGGCCTCTCGGATATATAAGGGAGGTCAGGGACCCCCTCGAAACAGAAGATCATTAGGTCATTCTATACAGAAGGCAATACAAGCCATACAGGACGTAGGGTGTTACGCTCCGTGCGGCCCGAACCTGTCTAAGTCTTGTGTTCCTTGCACCTTCGAGTTCCTGATCTCGGCGTCTCCTCACCCAAAACTTACCACCTTGGGTATATCCCACAGTGGGCAGCCGGTTAAACACCGACAGCTGGCGCGCCAGGTAGGGGAGCGCGTCGAAGATCCACCGGCGAGCTCGATGGCTTCGTTCAGATTCGTCAGGTCGGTTCCCTCTCAGGGCACGACGTTTGTTTTTGGTTCATGGGTCTGCATCGCAGATGGTGCGGGCAGTTTCCGGCGATTCCTCGTCGACATGAAGCCAAAGAATTCCGCTACGGATTTCCGCAGCGACCTCGACAAGTTTGTCGACGACCTCGACAACTTGCCGCTCCACGCTCCCGCAGCACAGGTCAAGGTGGAGTCCGCTTCAGCCTCGACTTCTTCTGGTGTTGCGGCAACTCTCCCTGGTTTGGACTTGTTCCAACCTAGGGATTTGCTTAGCCGATCTCAGCTCGGTTTGTGCGAATCGGCCACTGGTCTTCAGGAGGCCGACGCCTTTGGGTCCCTCTCCATGTTTGAGAAGGACCTGGACTTGTTACTCCAGATTGGAAAACTTGAAGCCACTGCGTGTCGTGGGGCTTCGGGTTGTTCCGGTACCGGTGATCTGGTGGTCACCTCCTTGCCGGGGGGGCACGTGGTGCACTGGAGGGGCGTAACGCTCCCCAAACCACTCGAGGCAGAGGGTCGACTCGTGGCTCACCTCGAGCCCTTGCCTTTTCAGGAAGGCAGGCCGTTGGCCACCGCGGCGGAGGGGACGACTGAACTAGTCGACGAAGGTTCTCATGAGCTTTCCTCCCGCCAGGTGCTGATGGCCGAAGAAGGCGAGGACGGTGGGGATTTTCTCATCGACAATTTTGAAGCGATCTCCGAGGATGAGATCACGGCCAATGTTGGTGACGAGAACGACGCCGATCGTGAAGCGCGGAGGGCCAGAAACAGGGCCCGCACAATCCGGCGGAGGAGGGCCAACGAGCGTAGGCGATCTATGCATCGCGAGCTTGATCCTGAGTTCGCCGCCGTCAGCGAACGAGGGTTTCAGACTCCGGTGGCCAACATCGCCAGGGTTACGGCCATCCTCGAGCGCAGCCATGACCCGGAGGTACGTCAAGCACTCTTGTACGCGCAGAGGGCTTGGATCCAGTTGGATCAACACAACCCGGCGCCTACCATCAGGGAGGAGCGCGTGGGCGAGAGTCGAAGTCAGACTCATAGCCGAACGGCTGGCGGCCGTCCTCGACGTCAACCCAGCAATAACAACGCTTGCGGGAGCCAGACCCCTGGCGGGAGGCAGCAGCCACCGCAAGGGGGTCAGCCACGACAAGCCCATCATCGACTCCCTCCGGAGGATCTGCGCCAACACATCAATGAAGGCCGCGATGCGCGCACCGTGATTTCTTCCAGACGCAAGACCCGTGAAGAAGTTGAGAATGAAGTACTGACTGTAGCGATCGATTTCCTGCTTTTTCTGCTCGTTTCAGCAGCTACAAGTACCCGGAGGGCTTCAAGCCGATCGGCATCACCAAGTACGACGGCAAGCAGGCTCCCCAGCAGTGGCTTCGTTGCTACTCCACGCCCATTGACGTCGCGGGGGGCTCAAATATCACCAAAGTCGTCTACTTCCCGATGGCTTTGGACCCTGCGCCGCTCACTTGGCTGGAGAGCCTCGGCAGCAACACAATCGACTCCTGGGAACGACTTAAGAAGGTCTTCATCGATAATTTCCAGGGAGCAATTGCCCGTGCAGGTACTCGACACGATCTTGCCCAGTGCAAGCAGGAACGTAACGAGCTTCTACAGTCCTACACGCGTCGCTTCTTCGACGTCCGCGCCACCATCGCGAACATCTTGGAGGAGGACATCATCGACTGCTTTTACAACGGCATCACCGACCCGAGCATATACAGAGATTTCGGGCGGAACAGGCCGAAGACCGTTGCGGGCCTTCGTGATATGATGCACAATTGGTCCGAGCAGGAGGAGAAGATGCGGGAGCGGTTCCCGCGGCGCCATGATAGCAATCTGCGGCGCCCAAACGACAACCGCAGCGACAAAGGCCAGCGGGACTTTTCCGGGCCACCCCGGAAACGAAAGCCAGATGATGTCATCGCGGCTATCGATCGTCCTTCGCGGGGCAAGAAGTCGACGACGCAGGAGGAATTCGAGAAACTCCTGCAGAAGAAGTGCCCATGGCATCCGGGTGCCAGCCATGCCGCCATTGACTGCTACCACCTTCGGAGGACGTTCAGCAACACCGGTGGTGGAAAGAAGAATAAGAAGCCTGCTGACAAAGAACCCGAGGATGACGATCACGATGACCAGGGGCGTAATCCGAAGTTTCAGGATGCCTCGAAGGTCGTCAACGTTATCTTCGGCGGTGATGAGGATTTCGGTTCCAGGAGGGACCAGAAGCTGCATCTTCGGGAGATCTTGTCCGTCGAGCCGGCGGTACCACGGCCGCTCCGTTGGTCAGAGGTCCCCATCTCGTTCTCTCGCGATGATCAGTGGATGAGCTTCTCGGAGCCCGGTAAATTCCCATTGGTCCTGGATCCTGTGGTGGCAGAGGTCAAGCTTACCAAGGTCCTCATCGATGGCGGAAGCGGGCTCAATCTCATCTTCGTCAGTACTTTGAAGAAGATGGGCCTGGATTTCAAGGATATGCTGGTGCCCAGCAAGTCTCCCTTTTACGGGATCGTCCCAGGTAATGCGGCGCATCCGCTTGGCACGGTGGTCCTCCCAGTCACCTTTGGCACGCGGGAGAACTATCGTACCGAGTTCATCAAGTTTGAGGTGGCTACTTTTGATTCCTCTTACCATGCAATATTGGGTCGTCCGGCACTGGCTAAGTTCATGGCAGTGCCGCACTATGTTTATCTGCTTCTTAAGATGCCAGGACTCGGTGGAGTGCTCACCCTCCGTGGCGACTTGAAGAAGTCATATGACTGCAACCAGGAGGCGATCCAATATGCTTCGACTACTCGTGTGCTAGATGCTTCGGGAGAAGTACTCGCGGCCGCGCAGCAGCTTTCCCAGTCTGGGCTGGAAATTCCCTCCAAGAAGGCCAGCAAGTCGAGCATCCAGTCGACTGATGGCGTGGCCCTCAAGTCGATCCAGCTCCAGGAGGGAGATCCATCTAAGACCGCCGTCATTGGCGCGGGCTTAGGCGACAAATAGGAACTCGCGCTCGTCAGCTTTCTTCGGGCTAACTGAGACATATTCGCATGGAAACCTGCAGACATGCCAGGGGTGCCCAGGGAGTTGATCGAGCATGCTTTGAATGTAGACCCGAAGGCCATGCCCAAAAAGCAACGCCTCCGGAGGTTTGCTCACGACAAGCGTGAGGCCATTAAACGAGAGATCGCTAAACTCCTCGCGGTTGGATTCATTAAAGAAGTAATTCATCCAGAGTGGGTAGCGAATCCCGTGCTTGTAAAGAAAAAGAACAATGAATGGAGAATGTGTGTCGACTACACCGATCTCAACAAGCATTGCCCAAAAGATCATTTTGGGCTGCCGCGCATTGACCAAGTCGTCGATTCGACGGCTGGGTGTGTCCTTCTTTGTTTTCTTGATTGTTACTCAGGGTATCATCAGATTGCGCTCAAGGAGGAGGACCAAATCAAGACTGCATTCATCACCCCATACGGGACTTATGCGTACAAAACAATGTCTTTTGGGTTGAAGAATGCAGGAGCAACATACCAACGCGCGATCCAGATGTGTTTCGCGGATCAGCTGCACCGGAATGTTGAGGCTTATGTGGATGATGTGGTCATCAAGACCAGGGATCCCGATAGCCTGATCGAAGATTTGGAAGAAACATTTAGTAGTCTACGCAGATATCGGTGGAAACTCAATCCCACCAAGTGCGTCTTTGGAGTACCTTCTGGGAAATTGCTTGGGTTCATCGTCAGCAACCGGGGCATCGAGGCCAACCCTGTCAAGATCACGGCCATCACTGATATGGAGGCTCCGGCCACAATCAAGGATGTGCAGAAGCTGACAGGTTGTATGGCGGCCCTGAACAGGTTCATCTCCCGACTCGGGGAGAGAGGGCTACCTTTCTTCAAGCTCCTAAAACGCCAAGACAAGTTTCAATGGACGGAGGAGGCCGAGCGAGCTCTACAAGACTTGAAAATTCACCTCCAGTCGCCTCCGATCCTTACCGCTCCGCTACCGGAAGAGGATCTACTACTCTACATTGCGGCAACAACCCATGTTGTCAGCAGCGCTATTGTAGTCGAGCGAGGCGAAGAAGGCCATGCGTTCGGAGTGCAGAGGCCCGTCTATTTCGTCAGCGAGGTCCTCTCCGAGTCAAAAGTATGGTACCCAGCTGTTCAAAAGCTCTTATATGCAATTTTGATCACATCAAGAAAGTTGCGCCATTACTTCGACGAGTACAAGATCACTGTGATTACGGACTTCCCGCTGGCGGATATTCTCCATAATCAAGATGCCACGGGACGCATATCTAAGTGGGCAGTGGAACTAGGGGCTTTGTCAATCGACTTCAAGCCACGCACTGCCATCAAGTCACAGGCTCTAGTCGACTTCATGGCTGAATGGAGGGAGAATCAAGTCCCAACCCCAGTGGACAAGCCAGAGCACTGGACTATGTATTTTGACGGGTCCCTCAAGCTCGACGGCGGAGGCGCTGGTGTCTTGCTCATCTCCCCACGAGGCGAACAATTGAAGTACGTCCTTCAGATCTTATGGAAGGTAGATAATGAAGCCGAGTATGAAGCCTTGCTTCACGGGCTTCGTTTGGCGATATCACTAGGGATCAAGCGATTACTTGTGTATGGCGATTCTCTTCTTGTCGTTCAGCAGGTCAATAAGGAGTGGGACTGCAACAAGGAAACAATGGATGCATACGTCCAGGAAGTGCGCAAGCTGGAAGGCAAGTTTTCTGGTTTGGAGGTTCACCATGTGCTATGGGAGCACAACGTTGGCGCGGATATCCTGTCCAAGTTAGGGTCAACGCGCGCTCAAGTCCCACCGGGAGTCTTCGTCCAGGAGCTTGATCAGCCATCCATCAAGCCTTCTCCGCAAGTAACCATCGACTCGGGTTCCCAACAACCCGATCGAGAGGTTCTGATGCTGGGGGAGGACTGGCGAGCGGTTTTCATTGACTTCATTCAAGACCAACGGCTACCAGCCGGAATTGACGCTAAGAGTGCGGAAGCGGCGCGCGTCTTAAGAAGAAGCAAGGGCTTCGTCCTGGTCAACGGCAAGCTCTACAGGCGTGGCGCTCGGTCAGGAGTTCTTATGAAGTGCGTCACGAAGGAAGATGGGTACGACATACTACGAGAGATCCACGAAGGCGTCTGCGGCAACCATGCGGCGTCCAGAACGCTGGTTGGGAAAGCATACAGGGCCGGCTTCTAGTGGCCCACCGCAGTCACCGACGCGGAGGATCTCGTGCGCAGGTGTCAAAACTGCCAATTCTTCGGCAAACAGACCCATGTTCCTGCTCATAGCCTCATCACTATACCACCATCGTGGCCTTTTGCTTGTTGGAGTCTCGACATGATCGGGCCCTTCACGACGGCGCCAGGCGGTTTTACTCATGTTCTGGTGGCTATCGACAAGTTTACGAAGTGGATCGAGTACAAGCCAATCGCCAAACTCACGCCAGACCGGGTTGTTGACTTCATCTCAGAAATTTTGCACCGGTTCGGCTTCCCCAACACTATCATCACGGACTTGGGGTCAAATTTCACGGCCAACCATTTCTGGGAATTCTACGAGAATGCTTGCATCGAAGTCAAATATGTCTCAGTTGCACACCCGCGGGCCAATGGACAAGTCGAACGGGCGAACGGCTTGATAATCGACGGTCTCAAGAAGCGACTATACGATGAAAACAGCAAGAAGGGAGGCAAATGGGTACACGAGCTGCCGCATGTAGTCTGGGGGCTTCGGACTCAGCCGTCCAAAGCCACAGGCCAAACACCTTTCTTCCTTGTATATGGATCTGAAGCCATTTCACCAGCCGATATCATGTGGAAGTCCCCAAGGGTTGAAAGCTACAATGAAGGCGAGGCGGACGAAGCGAGGCAGTTAGAGCTCGATTCTGTGGAAGAAGCTCGTTGCACCGCCCTTGTCCAGTCAGCCAGGTACCTGCAGGGTATCAGCCGATACCATGATCGCAACGTCAAGGAGCGGTCATTCAGCGTCGGCGACCTGGTCTTACGTCGTATCCAGGACGAATCTGGCCTACACAAACTCAATTCAAGGTGGGAGGGCCCTTTCGTCGTCAAGCAGGTCACACGGCTAGGGTCGTATCGACTACAATGCCGCGAGGGCCAGGACAAACCAAATTCCTGGAACGTCCAACACCTGCGTAAGTTCTGCCCATAAGCAAATACCTGGCGATATCCGAATTCCTCAGGGGCGTGGAAGATCTCCTTTCTTCGATGCATATTGGAGGCTATGAGCCACAATATTCGGGTTGAACATTTATTCTCCGGCGCACGACAGCCACGGCCACGAACCAACACTCGTGTAGACTGGCCGCTCGTCATGAATAAAGTTGTGACTACATTCACAACTTATCGACTTTACTTTTTGTCGAACCATCTGCTCCGGCTAAAACTCCTCGATATATCGAGTTCCGCCGCGACCTTGGGTGGTCACACGCGACCGAAGTCGCACTCTGTCCAACTCAGTTGATCCGCTCGACTGGCTCAAAAACAGCACGTTGGACAGGCTCGCATGAAGAGCTACCTCGACTACATCTTGAGTGGCGGCACTCAGAACAGTCATGTTTTTGCCAAAAGAATGGTCAAAACGCGGCAACGACCGCACCTGCTCCTAACAAGCCCGATCCGTCCGCCCGGGTCTTACACAGCTTACGGAGCACGCTCATAAGCAGGAGCGATTTTCGACTACACTCAGAGTCGCCGCACTCGAGTTAGTCCTAATTTTTTGCCCTACGCACGGCAATCCCGCGACGATGCTCGCGTTCCTTCCTAACGAGTTTAGGCCTACAATTTCGGGTTGTGGGCCACTTGTTAGACGAGTTCCTACACGGAGCTACGGCTACCTTCAGGGTCGTTGCACCCGGGGTAGTGTCTACTACTTGCGCCTTGTAAGCCTGGACATTCGCTCAGCATAGGCACACACACACAAGTAGAGACATCGACATAAACATATATACAAGAGAACGAGTACTTGTTCCTCATACCTAATCCTGCAGTACACTGTGTACAATTTGTTCCGCTACAGGTTGGGCTTCACGCAGGTACTCTTCAAAACGCTCGTCCGAGCAGTCTGCCGCCATCCCCTGCGCAAAAATGCCTAACTGCGCATTGGGCACGAAGGACTTTACATATGCAAGGGCGTTGCTTACGCAAGCGACTGGAGCTTCGGATAAGAACTTGAGCATTTTCTTCGGGGCTTCACGGAGCCGTCCCAGCAGGGGCCGCGGCCTACCTCGCCTTCTTCTGGCGGGTCCACCATGTCCACCAGTTCCTGGGCGGCTCCCTGGAGGTCCTCCAGCTCCTTGCGCCGCTGCTTGTCCTCTCGCCCAGCGCTTTGACTTGCTGAAGTCAGTCGACGAACTGACGTTCAGTGTCGTCGATCACCTTCTGCAGCCTTTCGACTTCATCTGTACGACGATACAGCATATTCTTCACGTCAGTAAGCAGCTCCTCTTTGTGTTTTATTACTTTCCTAAGCTCTGTGGTGAAGATGTTTCAGCAAGCAAGTAAAATCACTAAGGAAAAGTACTCGAGGGAAGCGGGGGCCTACCTTGGTGCGCCTTCTTTTCTGCCTTGAGCTGCTCCTGGTACTCCGCTTGTTGCTCCTTGACCGTTGTTGGAGCTCGGAGTTGGCCTCTTCAAGGTTCTTCAGGTCATTCTTGAGCAGCCAGGTCTCTCGAGTCCTTTCCTGCTTCAGCATATCAAGCTCGCGCTGCAGATAGCAGTTCTTCGTCTCTCCTCGGATATGCCTTGTGCAGGGCACCTAACTCCCGCACGTCACTCACAACCGCGCGGAGTTTCTCCGACTTCTTCTGGGATTTGGTAATCACACGCTGCGCCAAAGGAGGAGGATGAGTACTAAACAACTCACCAATGCACACACCTGGAACTTTACGCGAGTACTACCATGGAGAAGTCGTATAACTCCTTGAAGGTGCTCTTGAAGGTCTTCAGGTTCTCGGCCGTTAGCAGAAGATAATCCACCAGGTCGGTGGTGATGATGTTCTGGTACCCTGGCCCGGTCCTCAGCACTCACGGGGACTCTCCGAGGGCCCGGCGGCATCCCCGGACGGCGGTGGCTGGACACCTGCAAGCATACGAAGTAGTCACCACATTATCCCCGGACCCTGGCATCAAGCCGCGGGCAGGTAAGCGCGTACCTGTACCACTGGTAGGAGCGGACCAGGGGCCACGACTTGTTCCTCGCCACTGGGGCCCGGCTCCCTCTTGCCAGGACCCGGGAGGCGGCAAGTTGGGGAGCCCCGCAATCTGCTTCCGGGCCACGACTTGTTCATCGCCACCGGGTCCAGCCCCTTCTTGTCGGGACTCGGGAGGCGGCAAGTCGGGGAGCCCCGCATCTACTTCAGGGGCCACCTCTGCGGGTACAGGCCCCCAGGCGCCGAGGGCTCGGGGGCTGCTGCAGTTGAGGCAAGCGCCGCAGCCTGCCCGGTTCCAGCTGGAGTTGCACCGCACTTGCAGCCTGGCGACATCGACAACATGGTTATCCAGCAGGCACGGTCAAGCTTTTCAAGAGATTGAAGCAAAACTTACAGTGTCGACTTCTTCTTGGCAGCCTTCTTCACCCGCCAGGCCCGCCGAGGAACGCTCGTCGCTGATGGCGAGGCTTGGCCGGCCGATGGAGGGGTTTCCGCCACGGCAATTGTCACCGCCGCGACGTCGGAGGGGCCTGTCCCCACCCTTCGGGTTCAGATCCGGGTGGTGGAGCAGGAAGACTGCAAGGGGGTGCTGTTAGTGTTTCGGCATCATTGGAACTTGGTAACTGGCCAAAACAGCAACTCCGTACTGGAGGACTCGACTTCTTCGGCCTTGCGTTTGGCATCTGCCGCTGGCCCTTCGCACCGGTGGCAAAGTGCCGGCCAACTCCAAGCTCTGGTGGAGGAGCTCTCCCGGCGCGCTCCCCCTCGGTTCCTTCACTCGCCGGCGAGTCCACGCACTCGGAGGACTCGCCGCTGCCTCGAACCGTAGCAGGGCGAGTTGTCTTGGTGGCAACGGCGGCGGCCGGGCGCGGTCCTTCTCGGCTTCTTCCCCTGCCCGGGCTCGCGCATTCGGCGGACTCGTTGCGGCTTTGAACCGCAGCAAGGCGAGCCTTCTTGCGGCTGCGGCCGCAGAGGGAGGAGGTGATACGCTCGGGGAGGTCCGGCAGCGGCGGGTGGCTGCAGTAAACTCCGAGTGCCCCTGCAGAAAAGTTTTTCAGTACACCATCGGCGCAGTAACAGATTTCTTCAGTAAAAGAAGTCGAACACTCACCGGCGGGGGCGGATTTTGCGCGGAGTACAGAATGGGCACGTATGGCACGGGGTCCACGTCCAGCAGCACCCGCTGAACTCGCTGGAGCGCGACTTCGTCGAGTACCTCTCTGTGCACATACGAGAAGGGTCACGGGGCCGGTGTACTCGAAGCCCAGATTACAGCACTGCTGGATGGGTTGGACGCGGCGCTTGTAAAAGGAGAACATGACGGAGGCGCCGGTCACCCCCTCCTTCTTCAGTGCATCGATGGCCTCCAGCAGCTCCTTGACTTGAATCATTTCCATGCCGGGGGGTTCAAGGTTCCCTCCCCCCTCACCACGGGCGGTTTGCTCGACTTCGTCGGCAGGGGGGGAGCATGGTTTCGATGTAAACCAGAGGTTTTTCCACCCAGGAAGGTTGGAGGGAATCTATATGCAAGGTATTTCTCGCCGGCCTGCTGTCGCAGTTGGATGCCGGGCCCCCTACCACGGCGAGTTTTTTCGTGGTTGGCTGGGGTTTCCGCGGAAGAGGAAGCGGAATAGATCCCAGTGGGGTTCAATTCCGAGAAATGCTTCACAAAAGTGGATGAAAATGGAGATTGGCAGATGGAATTCGGGTTGAGGTGATGGAGCTCAAGCCCGTAGTAGTAAAGAAGGCCGCGGAAGAAAGAACAAGTGGGGAGGGCCAATCCCCGTTCGGCAAAATGGAAGAATGTGACGATTTCGTCGACATTCTCCATGGGGAAGGTTCACGGAAGAGGGGCGCAGTTAACAAGGTTTTTCTCTTGGAGCAACCCCTCGGAAACCAGTTTGTTCAGATTGTTAAGGGAGCACTTACTGTGTGACCATTCCTCGGTTGATGGTTCTGCCGCTTTCTTCTTCCCTCGATCTCCGACTTCTTAGGCGCCATCTCCAATGCGCTATGCCACGAGATGCTCGGGGCTGCAGGGAGAGGGCGGGGAAGCTGGAGTAGGAGGATCTCCTTGGGCAGTGGCGGCGGCGTTCGGCTCAGATTGGGGTTTTGGTGGTTTTTGGCGGAATGCGAACTGAAAGCACAATTTTCCCTCCTATGGCCGCGGGGTTAAGTAACCTGCGGGATGGGGAAAAGTTACTGTTCAGAAGACCAAGAGTCGTTTTGTGGAATATTTCGAAGGTGAGGGGTCACTTGGTGGTCTGATTAGATTGAATATTTGATTAATCATTTTTTCAGGGCCAATTAGCCCGAAAGAAGGGGTTTTTCGAATCTTTGGTCTAATTGCATCATTTGTACCATCACTTTGGTCTCCCCTTACAGTGTCATTGTTTAGCCTGTATGCCACGATTTTTTGGACCCTTATCTCCAATTTCGTGGGATTTGGATTCAAGGCTCGGGGGCTGCGGGGTACGTGGCATCGACTACTTATTTTTCAAGTTTCTTTGAAGGATAAGGAGGATTACAAATTAATGGGACCCTCAGCCTGATTCTCCGATTCAATCCGAGGCTCGGGGGCTACTCCATATGGAGTGCGATTTTTCAATCGCACACCATAACAGAACTAAAATTCGGGGCATGAGCACCTCATAGCTTCGATGCGGCCAAGGAAGTACTCGAAGCAGGGTTTCAAGACGAAGCTTCAGAAGCAGTCGAAGACTGCTTCGAAAGTACTCGATAAGCCTGCAGTACTCAGCTACGAAGAGCTCGGGGGCTTGTCAGACCCGGGGCTATCGGGCTGGGCATGTAGCGTAGTCTACGGAGGTTTAAGAGATTAAGTTCGTCTTATCTCTTATTCATTTTGTTTATCTTTTATTTATCCCGTTTAAATAGGAGATAGAGCTAACCAACGCGGAGAGGATCTATCCGAGATATGTTCTGGTAGGATCCCTCAGCAAAGGTTGGTTAGCATCTTTGTAACCCTGGCCTCTCGGATATATAAGGGAGGTCAGGGACCCCCTCGAAACAGAAGATCATTAGGTCATTCTATACAGAAGGCAATACAAGCCATACAGGACGTAGGGTGTTACGCTCCGTGCGGCCCGAACCTGTCTAAGTCTTGTGTTCCTTGCACCTTCGAGTTCCTGATCTCGGCGTCTCCTCACCCAAAACTTACCACCTTGGGTATATCCCACGGTGGGCAGCCGGTTAAACACCGACACGTACGTCTGTAGCGCGACTACAAAACCCATACTCCTGGTTGCCTAGCAACACGTATTCCTACACGTCGAACAAAGTAACCAAAAGAAGCAAATACATGTGGTGGGGGGTATGTCCACTCCTCGGGCCAATTGGTTACTCGGCTTACCGCTTACCATATTTCACGGCATGTGGGTAGTACTTTCAAACACTTAACCACCGCTACCACACACCACGACCTTATCAAAATTCATCAATACAGACGGGGTATCATCTTGACCATGATACCTCATAAAACTCCCGTCTGTCATCCTTATAATTATAACAAAAATCTAAATAGCACAATTCCTATATCGCGCGAGTGACAGAAAATCACTCGACTTCTACCGGTCCTATTAGCATAGCATTTAAACGATAAGGACTCGGTACAATACAATGGATTCCTAGGATTCATGCATCTAGGGTTTCACCTCAACTCCTAGACTTAATGCAAGATATATATAAATAGTATAATTTGTAGTGTAATAAAGTAAGGGTTATGTCCGGGGCTTGCCTTCGTTGGTGGGGTTAGGGTTAGTCAAATTAATTTCTTCCGAACCTTGGTTCGGGGCTTCAGAGAAATCCGCGACGAGATTCCCGGGGTCTTCAGAATAATCTCCTTCTTGTTCCGGAATCAGCTGATAATCCCCGTCAGCGAGAGTGGTCGAGTCTATATGAGATGCAAATTTACAAGTTATGGAATGCATATACTTTTATGTTATTTCACAATAAAGTTGCAATCCAAATAAAAGAACATTACATTTCGACAATCAACTTAACTACCCTGCACTGGGCAGTCATTTATCGAGTATTAACTAAACTAACTAGTCATGTTAAGCAACAGAGGGTTTACCCTAAACATCCAACTAACTACATTAAGTAGCACACCTGGTTACCATAAGCAACAACTAAACACACTTAGCAATCTCCATTTAATAACTAAACATTGTAATTAACCTTAAGTTATTATTTAATTATAGCTAACTTTGGATTAATTAAACAAATCTTAATTCAAAAAATAAATTAATTAATATTTATGAAAATTATCCTAAGTAAGTTTCATTGAAATTATATTACCCTAGATTTTTCAGAACATTTAGTACAATACTAAATTACAATAGTTAACTTAATTAAACTACATAGATAACTTGAATGAATTTTACAGAGCAAAATACTTCAAAACAGGAGCTACAAAAATTACTAAGCACAGATTGATATTAGATATATTTACTGTAGTTTTATTGGATTTTTATTCTAAAAGGAACTAAGCCACCAAATTAAACAAGATCAATATTAAAATTTCAAGATACAATTATAACAGGAGTTTTACACTAAAACTAGGGTTCAATTTTAAGGACATCATAAACTACACAAGACTAGTATTCCAGAAAAGTTTCATAATTTTTCATGCATAATAATTATTATTTATGAATTACCTTTGAATTTAAGCTTGAATTTTATAACTCAAGTTATATTAGGTTTCTGATTCTCAAATTTTTATGATGGATCATACTTATAAATATCAAGTTATGGTAGAAATTTAATCTCTAAATATGCACAGATGCTTTTGCAATTAATTTGTGAAGCTTTCATGAACATATAACAAAGGTAACAAAATACTCTAGCTAGAGGGCTGATCTATGCCTCAAAAATTTACACAAGCCTACTCAAATCATATACAACATATGCTCCAAAACTCAACAACAGCAGGGCTATAGATCATAAGATTCAATTAAAACATCCCTTTACTTGTATTTAAAATACAGAACAAACTATGCATTTTCATAACTTGACTGTGAAATAAAGGTTGTAGAACTCATCATAAGGATTCTAACCCAACAAGTTTGGTATTTTTCTGATTTTTCTATGAATTTCTACATATTTTTAAACTTCACTGATTTGAAAGAGAGGGAGGGACTGAACTTTTGCGTTTAGACCCCTAGACAAACTCAAATCGTTGCAATCCAGTCCTAGCTGCCATGGCCGGCGGGGAGAGCCCGGTTCCGGCCAAAATCCGGCGATCCCCGGGGTCGGCGGCGAGGGGCAAGGGTAGAGGAAGCATTAGGGAGTCGAGGGCTACCTGTAGAGGGTCTCGGGGAGAATGGAGAGGGCCGGTGGCGAGCTGCCCACGGGAGCAGTAGCTCCGGCGAGCGGCGGCTCGAATTCCAGCGAGCTCGGGTGGGGAATGGGGAGGGCGCGTGGTCTAGGAGCTCTAGGGTGAGGAGGGGAACCAATTCCGAGACTCAACTCGAGGAGAGGAAGGTCGGAAGGGGGAGCTCGACGTGGAGCAGAGGGCGGCGGCAATGGAGATAGGCGGCGGCCGTCGGTGTACACGCAATTGAGGCTTGGGCTGCTTGGAATGGATCACCAGGAATGGGAGGAGTGAGGAGGGAGGTAGCATTGCGGCTTGGGGTGGCTACTAAGGGCCGGCGGTGGATGAGCAGGAGGTGGCCTGCGACCAGTAACGCTGGCAGTCCGAAACAGGAGGGAAAGCGAGGTGGCACGCGGGGAAGAAGACAACGGAGAGGAGGTAGAGCGATGGAAGATCCTCAGGCGACGTGTGGGCTTGCACAGTGGCTGGAGGTGGAACCTAGGGCGCGGCACCGGCGATGGGCGGCGGTGGCAGAACGGAAGCAGAGGGTGACAGAGGAGGAAGAAGGCAGACAGGAGTCAGAAGGACTGATTTGCAAATTTATAATTTTCCAAGGACTCCTCTGTAAAGGAAGAATTCCCATTGATACAAAAGCCTAGTGAGGAAAGTGTCTAAAGCAAAGTTGTAAAGAATTTCAAACCCTACAATAATGCTTTAGAGTTCAAGTCCAAAATCCCAAAGGATATAGTTTTATTTTAAACTTTTGAACACAACTCAATTTATAAATTTTGTGTTATAATTCAAACGAAATGCTTTAATGTTTGGTGTCTTTTTGTAAGATTGCCTGCAGTAATCATGACTAGTTCTTTTTACACTTTAGCCCTTACGTAAATCTGAGTTTTACTTTTATCCTTTAACCATTTCACATGTAAACCCTTATACCTTTGTGTTAATTACACATAGGTCCTTAGTTTTATACAAAGTCTATTTCTCTTAGGTTTTAACTTCATATTTGTACTTTTCTTTTCTATAGTCATTTGAATTTGACATTTAAGAGCATTTTCACACAATTGCAAATAAGAACTTATAAATTCATAATTTACAATTACACCCCTAGTTCTCTATACAAACCCTAATATACATACAACACACTAATCCCTAGTGTCTATATTCTAATTACAGGAATGTTACAAAAGCAACAGGTTTACCTCCTTGTATGAGCACTCCTCCAATACCAATCCCGCATGCATCACACTCAAGCTCGAAGGTCTTCTCAAAATCAGGAAGTTGCAGCAATGGTGCTTGTGTAAGCATCGATTTGAGAGCATCAAAAGCTTGTTGTTGTGCTGGTCCCCATTGAAATGGCACTCCGTTCTTTGTCAACCCATGGAGAGGTGCTGCAATGGTGCTGAAATCCCGCACGCCGGTAAAAACCTGCAAGACCAAGAAAACTTCGAACCTGCGTGACCGTAGTCGGAAGTGGCCACCTTGTGATGGCAACAATCTTTGCCTCGTCCACCTCAATGCCCTGCGATGTAACAACAAAACCAAGAAAAGACACACGATCGGTGCAAAAGGTGCACTTCTCAAGGTTACCAAATAAACGTGCATTGCGCAAGACATTAAAAACAGCACACAAATGTTCAAGATGTGCATCATATGACTTGCTGTAAATAAGGATATCATCAAAATAAACCACCACAAATTTACCAATGCAAGCATGTAAAACCTCGTTCATCAATCTCATAAAATTGTTGGGTGCATTAGTTAAACCAAAAGGCATGACTAACCATTCATAAAGACCGAACTTGGTTTTAAAGGCAGCTTTCCATTCATCCCCTAAAGCCATACGAATCTGATGATATCCACTACATAAATCAATCTTGGAGAAAATAACAGAACCAGTCAACTCATCAAGCATGTCATCCAAATGAGGAATAGGATAGCGATATCGAATGGTAATGTTATTGATGGCTCGACAATCAACACACATGCGCCAAGTGCCATCTTTCTTAGGAATCAAAAGAACAGGAACAGAACAAGGACTAAGACTCTCACGAATGTGCCCATGGTCCAGAAGGTCTTGGACTTGTCGCTGAATTTCCTTAGTCTCGTCGGGCTTGGTCCTATAGGTGGCACGGTTTGGAAAGCTCACCCCTGGAATCAAATCAATCTTGTGCTCAATGTCTCGCACAGGTGGTAATTCGGGGGGTAGCTCCGACGGGAAGACATCCATATACTCCTACAAAAGGTTAGCAACAGCATGTGGCAAAGCAATGGACGCGACCTCAATGGAATATAAAGCATGTTTGCACACTAAAGCATAGCAAGGTCCAGTAGAGGCAAATAACTCATCAAGATTAGATCTAGTTGCAAACAAAATAGGATTGTTTAACTTAATAGATTGCTGATTTTCAGAATTGAAAACACCCTTTTGTTTAGCATTATTCTTTTTCTCATTCTCAAATTTCACAATTTCAGTGGGAGTCATTGGCAACAACACAATTTTCTTGCCCTTATGCATGAGAGTATACTTATTAGATCTACCATAGTGAATAGCATCAGTTTCAAACTCCCAAGGACGTCCATAGGCACCACTTCAAAATCACCAAAGTCATGGTAAGACCCAATTGAAAAATTTATCCTTACTATTTTTCTTACCTTTACCTTACTGTTGTTGTTAAACCATTGAATGTGATAAGGATGTGGATGCTCCCACGTGGTCAAGCCAAGCTTCTTGACCACCTCAACATTCATCAAATTATTGCAGCTACCTCCATCAATGATTGTATGCACACGGCAGTCCTTGATGATAGTAGCATGTTGAAAAGGTTGTGACGTTGGCGTTTATCGTCCTCTCCCACCGTGGCGCTCAAAGCTCGGTGCACAATTAAGGTCCTGTAGTTGTTGGTCGTACATGTACCAAGAACCTCCTCAGCACCATCATCGGAACCTGAAATATTAGCTACAATAATATTTTCATCTTCAATATCAGAAGCACTAACATACCCACCGTCAGCAGTAGCAATGATGGTCCATTTGCTAGGGCAATCTCGCTGCATATGGCCAAACCCCTGGCAGCTGTGGCACTTGATGTCGGATGTGCGACCAGTGGAAGTGTTAGCCTTTGCTGCAACACCAGGAGGCGACTGGGACTTGCTGCTGTCTTGTCCCTTTGATGTTGAAGGTGCGGTGCTGCGTACAACAACAGTGGAGGAAGGTGTGGCCGCACGTACGCTCGAGGAGGGTGCCGCTTTGGCTGGCACCGGAAGCTACCGTGGCGTGAAGGTGTTGTTCCATCGCTGCTGTTGGTGACCCTGCAGTTCTTTTTCTGCCAACATAGCAAGTTGAAACAAATGTTGTATAGAATGATATTCCTTATAATCAACTATGTCTTGGATCTCACGCCGCAAGCCCCCATAAAACCTAATAATCTGGTCTTCCTAATCCTCAACTACCCCACAACAAAGCATATCTTTCTGCAACTCTTGGTAGTACTCTTGGACAGACATGTCACCCTGATCAAAGCATTATAATTTCTTATGAAGATCACATCTATATGATGGAGGAACAAATCTAGCAGGCATCTTTTCTTTTAGCGCAGTCCATGTCTGTGGGGCATTACGTGCATTGACAAGTTCATTCCACCAAATGATAGCAAAATCTTTAAACTCACTAGTGGCTTGTCTAACTCTATGACGCTCAAGAACAAGATGGGAGCTAAATTTCTGTTCTACCATCATCTCCCAATCCAAGTAAGTCTCAGCATCATAAGATCCATAAAACGATGGAATAGAAAACTTAATCTTAGCATAGGATCATTATCTTGCTCAGAAGCATGAGGACGACGTCTACCATTACCTCCCATACCTTGATGATGACGTAGAAGGCGACAGCGCTGCTGTGCATCAACCTCGTCGTCGTTGAACTCATCCTCTGTGTCTTTGTGAGCAAGGCCGCCGGATGCAGGGACGATGGGGGGTGGAGCATGGTGGGTAAAACAAGCCTCCGCCGCGTCCAGCCATGCGGCAAGACCATCAACACTTGTATGAATCCTCTGAAAGGTGGCTATTGTAGTGGTCTAGTACTTGTTGAAAGTATCAGTCATCGCCCGCATCATGTCTTTTAGTTCCATATGGACATGCACTCATTATCGTCCGGAGGTGTAGAAGGAGAGGTCTCGTCCATCGGCGCCTTTCCTACCATAGTTAGAAAAAAATTGAAACGAAGGCAAAAGGTTGTGAACCCTACGACTACACTCTCTGAAGTGGAAGTGGAAAAACAGGTAGTAAGATGCGTCTTACCCCGCTCTTACTAGTGTCTGACCAGCACTGCAGGTAGCAAATGGTGACCAGTATGACAACACGAAGAGAGTGGGTGTGATTGCAAAGGGTACCTGTTTTGAGAAGGTGGAGCTTGCGGCCTAAATGCAGTATATGTATGTGGCACACAAGTTAGTAACAGATAGCAATGCTGAATAAGTGTCCAAAGAACTTGACCTAGTTGCTGGCCTAAAAATGTATTAGAACAGTGGTGGCAGCAAACAAGGAACAAGGATCAAAGATGATGAACAACAAAGGCAGAATCAGTAGGTATCCAGCAGCGCGCACAGAAAAATAGCAATTTACCCCCTGTTTTGTCTTTTAGCACTAGTAGGAATCAAATTTTTGTTTTTTTCTTTTGTTTTTTGATATTTTTTCTCAACCAGGGGCACAAGAGAATGAACAACACCAAATATCACCTCAAACCGATGAAAGATGTGATCGGTACAAATTTAGGAGCGTTTGGGAAAACTGGTGCTGGAACTTCCGAGCCCGAATCAAGTGCGTTCCTGATTTTTTTTGAATTTTTTGAGAACGCCGAACCCGGCATAGCCGGAGAATTGTATGTGCAACTTTTTGAGAGCTTTCTGGGAAAAACAATTCACCTCAATTGGAGTTCCTAGCAAAAAGTTATGCCCATTTTAAGGAGGACCCTCCGAATTAGGTGTTGTGGCGGTGGAAACTGAATCGGATGCGAATCGGTGGATCGGTGGTGGATGGAAAATTGTTTGTAGATTGATTTTTTGGTGGAGATGACAGCGGATGGAAGAAACAAAACTGAACTAAAACAAATCTAATCCAGCAACCAAACTCAACCTAGGACATGAACTCAAAACTACGGACTCCGAAACTAAATTGTGCAAAAGGCTGAGCGAGGGTTGTAGGTCGGAACGAGTAAAAATTTTTGTGGCTTTTTTGTAGACTATAGGATGGAAACAAAACAAATCTAAAGGCACACGAGTATACCTCACGGGCAAGCTGATAACTGATACCACTTGATAGGAAGATGAGTCCCGATAATCCGAGAGGTACGGTAAACTTGATTGGTGGAGAACTCGACGTTGATGATCCAAGGCTCCGAACAAACAAAATCTCACAATCACTACACCACTGCTCCATTGGTTATCACCTATGTCACACGAATGACCTCACCATGAAGGCTTATCTCTGCAAGCGCAATCAAGAATATAAGCAAGAACAGGAGATGCAAACCCTAAAGAGGCGATAATGAAGACTTGATTACGAGATCGAGTCTGACAAACCGATGAACAGCCATACTATTTGATGACAGATTGAATCTAAGCAAAACCCCCCAAACCCTAAAGATGTGATGGCTACTAAATAAAAGAGAGTTAGGGGCGTGCAAGTCCTCTGGACGCAACCCTAACGGGCTCCAACATGGTACACGGGCCAACGGCCCTACAGACGGTGACACAGCACCGTGACAGATTCTGGACGCCCACTTGTGTTGACGATTCCTATCAACTCAGAAGGAATTTTAAGGACCATGCCATTGGAAGCTCTATGGAATTCTGGTTCCAACCATATATAGAACATCCAAATCTGAATCCATATGTGGCCAGGGTTTCAGTTTTGGTGAAGTCAGGTTCTGGAATTCGAGGTGGAGTCGAAGTCGAGTTGGACATGGACTCCTCCTTGATGTGGATGTCCTAGCTCCTCCTCCTTGACTCCTTGGCCTTCTCCAAGTCCTTTCTGGTCCTCTCCATTGTTCTTAATCAATAACATATGCATGGAACTAAGCATAAGTTCTGAAAAATAATTGACAAGGTTAGAACGTACCTGGAGATCCAATTGTCACGCACATGCTTTAGTGATCGGTCCTTGCATTGTATGCAAAGGAGAGATGTCCTCGTCAGAAAGTTGGGACGCTGCACTGACTAACCAGCAAACTAAGCTTGCTGCTGCTGGTTCTGTTGGTTGGGGCGCTGGTATTGACTCTGCCCGTAGCTGATACTCTGTCCTCCAGTGCGAAAATGTGTCCCTTGCGGGGGCGTGAAACGAGGGCGGCAGTTGCTGCTGCACTGCCCTGATGACTCAAACTTTCTCTTCTATGCAACCATTTGCTTGTGAGCATGTTCCACCATGATAGCATTGTCCACCATCTTCTGGAAGTTTTCAAAAGTATGCACCATTAGCTGATACTTGATAGGACCAATCAGACCATCCCTGAAGTGATTCTGCTTCTCTGCATTATCAACTACATCTGTGGGAGCGTAGTGAGATAACTGGATGAACTTGTCCTAGTACTCATTCAAAGACATGGCTCCCTATTTCAGCGAAAGGAACTCTTGCTTCTTGAGCTTCATCAAACCTTTGGGGATGTGTTGCTTCCTGAGCTTGTTCCTGAACTCCTGCCACATGCCAGGTGATGATGTTGGAGGTGTCATGAGCTGCGGTGTAAGCATCCCACCAATCTACGACGGTTCCTTCAAGTCGGCCAGAAGCATAAAGGACCTTCTCCCTGTCAATACACTGGACGATGTTCAGCATCTTCTCCACTGTCTTGATCCAATCATCAGCTTGCAAAGGATCAAGTGACTGAGAAAATGAAGGAGGTTTGTAGCTGATGAATTCCCTGTGCCTGTCTCTTGTTGGCGGTGGTGGAGCTTGGTTCATCTCTTCCTGCATGTTGGCGATAGTGTTCGCCATGTTGGTTAGCAGGTGAGTCTGGGCAGCAAGGAACTGCTCCATCCCTGCTGGTGGTGCTTGGTGCTGTTTCTTGCCGTGGCACTACAGGTTGATCAACTCCTGACCCAGACCTGGTGTTCACCATCTGATCGGTTAGAAAAGTAAGACTCATAAAATTAATCATCAAAAAAGGATAGGAGCAAGGATAAGATAAAGATAGTAAAGAAAGTAGACAACCCCAAACTTTACTAAACTATCTTTCTTTATTATAAACATGACATAATTGTGGCCATCACTCCACAATTTATCACAACCATTACAAAGATCCAAATCAAATTGTTCTACAAAACCAAGCACACAAGCACATTAACTAAATTAAACAAACTATAAAGACCGTTCAAACTAGCGATTACATAAAGACTCTTAAAGACACTCCTAACTTAAACTTCTAGACCTATCATCTCTAACGATAGTGGGTGCGGTAGCCAGGGGCTCCGTAGTGAATGCGCTTGCGAGGAGGTGACTCTGGCAGGTACTCAATGGACTTGTCACTATCGTACTCTAGGGGTAACTCCAGATCTCCCCTCAACTGAGCTTCCAGAATCGCTTTCTCCCTGATCGTCTTCCTCAGCTTCCTCTTGACCTCCTACGTGGTATCCATGAGCAAACTTCCTTCCCCAGGGGGTGGGGCAGGAATCTGCGCACTAGTGGCACCCTTCATGCGGCATGGGAACTGCTGAAACTCGGTGCCCTGGAGCTCATCCCGATAAGCATGGCAGAGATAGTAGAGAGCTCTTCTGGTAGCTTCACTGGTCCATGTGTCCAAAGTTCTCCTGGGCACGTCATCGAAGTGCTTGTAGTACTCCATCCAGCTGCCATACCTCTCATTAGGAACACTAATCACCACTACCACTAACCACTCCTCCTGCTGAGCATTCTTGTACAAGCAAGCTTCACAACGTGGCATCAGTGGGAAGCCCATTCTCTACATGGCCCTCCAGAGAAGTGCAGGGAATGGACCTTGGTCAAAGTCCAAGTGATGTATCTGCTTCTCGTAATGGGGCTCTGGAGGCGGTGGGTCTGCTGCATCGGCTGGCTCTGGATCATCATCTGGATCCTCGTCACCACCATCGGGTGCAGCTGGGTCATCATCACCATCTTCAGCATTGTCTCTTCCTGCGGCACCTGAATCGGCATCGTATCCTCCTGCAACTTCCTCATTGCTGTCGCTTGTAGCGTCAGGGTGGTCCTTGGGCAGCTCCATGGTCTCCTCCTCAGTGTCAGTGTCCACCCAGCCTCCTTCGTAGTAGCCATAGTAGTCATCGACCATCACGAACTCGTGCAAGTCCTCCGGCTGCTCGGGCTCCTCCTGGTCGGGCACTTCCTGATGATGATGGATCGGATGAGCCGGTCCACGGGTGCTCTTGCGGGTGGTCTGGCTGGTTCTGGCCATCTGTAGCAAAAGTGAGGATAGCGCAAGATAGAGGATGTTTAGAAAATGCTATAGGTGACCTTCAAGCAAGAATGAGTTTGGAAAACATCAACACACTTGAGAGGCAAGCATGAAGTCAAGGATGAGATAATAGTGATATAATCAAGAAATAAGCAATTTTTGAAAGCAAGCAAGCAAGCAAAAGCTAGGTTACTAAGCAAGATAAGCCTGAAAATTCGACCATTACTAACTAGGTGTCACACCCGGTTTGGAAAAGGTAACCGAATGCAACCCATATGTGCGCCAGGATCAAGTTCCGCGCATACAGTAGACATCATAAGCGAATATCCGAAACAATGCATTAATGAAATAGAGTATAATAATACTTTATTACATGACCGATAGTCTTAATTTTAAATGAATAAATAAACATCAACAAATGGCAGCGGGCTTCAACTTCACAGTCAGATGACTGGGAGACATACGCCTAGTATTCTTCGAAATCTTCGGGGAACATCGGATAATTATCTTATTCTGAGCAGCATTGTTTTTAATAAAGCAAGTGTGAGTACACTTATGGTTGGTACTCAGCAAGTGGAGTAAATTATATGACATGCAAGGCTATGATCAAGAAAAAGCTGATATGGTTTGACTGCGATAAGTATTTTTAGTTGGTCAAGTTTTAATTTAGGCAAGCATTAGCTAAGTGTAAATATATACCAACCCTTAAACAAACTATCTGAGTTAGATTATTCCACAACACAAATAAGTAAGTAAATAAACAAGAACCATCGATTTAGATCATCTTTAAGTTCAATTATCATGTGAGTGTCCAAGCCGCTCTTAACCGTGAGCACGGCTGATATATCCATTTCCACTCTGCAGAGGTTGTACACTTTACCCACAATTCGTGTTTCCTTTGATGCCCGGGTTTGCAAGGCCCTTAAATACTTCCAAGGTGAGTGGCAGAGATTCACTACGAGGCCTTTACAAAGATTTCCTAACTTGCAATGGCCCGCTAAGATTTCAGGCCGCAGTGGTCATAACCCTCCCTAATGAGGAAGACGCCTTATCTAGGATCATATCAACACCTCAAGAGGACCGAGCTGTACCCCATCAACGTACTCCCCTCTTGCCCTTTCGGTAAGACTTTTACAAGTTAAAGTTTCTAATTAATTTGTCAAGACCAGAGCCATGTAGTATTGTGGTTGCACTGTTTTCCTAGGCGGTTCTCCATATTCCAGTTAATCCAATAATCTTATTTATCACCAATCCAATATTCTAGAACATGAGTAAACCAGTATATCATAATGTCCAAGTTATCCAACTAACTTCTAAGTAAAAGCAACTAGCGTAACTACAACATAAATATAAATAACCCTGGTTTAATCAAGGAAGTTCAAATGAAACTAGGCCTATCCTTAACTTGGGATCCATCCTATTCTAAACACATGCATGCATATAAAGTAAAGGTGTATTTGTAATGTTATTGGGACTGAAGCATGATCAAGAACCACTTGCCTTTGTTAGCAAACTGCTGCTGCTCATGAACATCTTCAAAGCTCGGCTCTTGCGGACCCTCGAACTGTTGTATCGTCTATCGTAGCACATAAATACATACAAGCAAACAAATATAATAAATAAGAAATAGTACACCAATCAATATAAATAGAACAAAATAATGTAATAAAGCTACTGCTTATGTTGTAAGGATCGCATGAGCGCAAGAATCAATGAAAACGGATTTAAAATGGAGAAATTAGGGCTAAAATATGATTCTAGGGGCTTATTTGTGAAAGATTTGAAACTAGAAGGGCTCTAACAGAAGAAATTGAGGGCTAGATCATAATTAAACCATAGACCTAGGGGTTAGATTGTAAAACAGAAGGATCTAGGACTGCGAGTTCTATATTTGAATAAGTCAGGGGCCTAACAAGAAGAACAAGGATCTATTCGTGAATACTTTTGAACTAACATGGACTGTGGGTTGATTTCCAGAAAACTTAAGGGCTAAATTGCAAAAACACCATGGGTTGACCGGTGTTAGATCTATTTGACTCGGGTTGGATTAGATTCAAACCGTTGGATCTAGATCCAACGGCTCGGAACGCGGGGACTGTGCGGAGCGGCAGCGTGCGGCGGAGCTTCACTGGGAAAACGCGATGACGCATTCTCGGCCACGGCTAAGGCTTGGATCTAGACTGGGAGATAGCGCGCGCGATGGCGATTCCAATTGGGGGGGTTAAGAAGGTGAGGCGGCGGCTATAGACGGCTGCCGGCGGTGAGAGGTGGCGGCGGAGCGAGCTCTCGGATGCTAGGGATTAGGGCTGCGGAGGTGGCGGCTGCGGGTTGAGGCTGCTAGGGCTGGTCCGCGCCTTAAATAGGGGCAGCGGTGGCTCGTGGGCGTGCGGGCCCGAGGTCGAGTGCGGCGGGGACGGCGCGGGGGCGAGCCGGACTTGAGTTCGAGTCCGGATCCGGCGCAGGGGAATGAAGAAGGGCCTTGTGGCAGAACCAACCTGAATTATACCGGCTCAAGTACGCGAGTCCACTTCCGAGGGCTCCAACGTGCTTCAAACGGTATAATCCCTTGGCCTGTCGGGTAACGTCCCGATAAACCACCGATACACAGGATCAAATAAGGTTACCTCACACGAAGGTGAGTCCAGAGATACAATCACCAACACATTTTATATTACAGACACTTACATTATAAAAGTTTGCAGAGTAACATAAGTACTAGAGTGCTAAAAGTTATTACAAACCATTTAAAACATTCAAGTTTGTAGCAGCGGAATTCAAAGTACGATAACTATACACGTCGCTAGTATCAACATCATGCTAAGCCCGAGCATGACATTACTCGTTAGGATCGGTGCTGGCCGGGGACGATTCCCACTCCACGGACCAACCATTAGGCAAAGCAGAAGGCCAAGGCATAAGGTAAGCAGGTCCTTCAGAGACATTACCTGAAACAAAAGTATATAGCAAGGCTGAGTATACTAATACTCAGCAAGGCTTACCCGGGGTTGGGTATACTTAGCCCATAACTAGACCATGCAGGCCTTGCAAAAGTTCTGGGTTTAGTTTTTGCTGAAAAGCAATAAAGAGTAGGTCCTTAATTTATATTTTAGCTTTCAGATTCTAGTTCTTTTAACCATTCTAGGTAAGCACCTATAACTATTTCAATCATGGTACAATTCTTTAACCAAACATCAATTGTGATAATCATAACGTTGCTCTTATTACTCTATGTGGTAAAAGAGATAAGCAGTCTCAATCTTCGTGAGAGGCGGACGATTCTGAATCGAATTTTAACCCTTGCAAGGTAAACCTAACTCACACGCTTGGAACACCAACAGGTCGTTCCGAAGCAACCGTTTGCCTTTCATTCCGGGTCGTGGAACAAAGCCACCACAAGCGACTGCTGGACTATACGCACATCCAATGTGCAGGACATACGTCTGTAGCGCGACTACATGACCGTATTCCTGTCTGCTCTGCAGAACGTACTCTCACAGTCGGTGCGTGTAAACATAAAATAAAAGTCGAGTGGTGGGGGACGAGTCCACTTGCCGGGCCGATTGGTTACTAGGCTTACCGCTTACCATATTTCGCGGCATGTGGCTAGTACTTTCAAACGCTTAACTGCCACTACCACACACTGCGACCTTAACCAAATTCATCAACACAGACGGGGTACCACTTCTTTCCATGAAACTGCACATAACCCCGTCCGTCATCCTTATAGTGATTGCAGGAATGAAGGTAATCAATTCCTATATCGCGCGAGTGACAGGAAATCACTCGACTTCTACCGGTCCTATTAGCATAGCACTAGTCGGACTCAGGTTCTAATGTTCAGTACATTGGTTCCTAGCAATATGCATCTAGGGTTCCATTACAACTCCTAGACTTAATGCATAAATATAGATAAATAAGCATAGGTTGCAATGTAAAGAAAATAATGGGATATGTCCGGGGCTTGCCTTTACTGGTGGGGCTGGAGTCAGGGATGTTAGTATTATTATCTTCCGAACTTTGGTTCGGGGCTTCAGATAATCCCTTGGTGACGTTCCTTTGGTCTTTAGAAACATCCTCTGCAGACTCCTGGGAGATCTTGTAGGTACCGCTTGCGAAAGTAGTCGTATCTACATGCAATGCAACATTACATTCAAAGTGTGCACATGAAATTATTTTACCTTACGATAAAGTTGCAATCCAACACTCATTTAACATACTACTCATATAACGATCAAAAAGATCAGAAACTAACTTGGGTAGAGCTTTAGTTGGACAACTGATTAAAATTGGCTATTTGTTAAAGGTTACAACAGAGTCTATTGGAAACAACAGGGTTCAGCCGATGGAATCAGCAAAGGAGGGAGCTGTCTACTTTGCCTTAGGAAATCGGCTGATTTCTGTTTAAAAGAGAAATCAGCAGGAGTGGTCTCTGGGTATGATCAAAGGGGATTAACCGATTTGGGGTTTACCTGAGGTCAAACCGGCTGATATGGAGGGGAACGTTGAAGGTACAGTACTTCAAGGATAGAAAAAGGAAGGATCTTGCCGATTGGATTAGCAACATGTTTTTGGTCTATCCGATTGGATGTCTATTGGTGCTAGCCAATTGGCCAAAGCTGTATCGGCCGTGCTTAACAAAGACTCTTACTGTGGTAACTTGCCGATCTGCGGTGGTGTGCTTCGGCAGGGGCAGCCAATATGTCATCTAACCGGATGTCTAGCTGATCCCGGCGTGCATCGGCTTAGTCGATTTGTGTTTTTAGCAAACTAGTCGATCTGTGAACATCGGCACGCTAGTCGATCAGTGTATGCAACTATTCAATATTGGAAGTCGCTGATTGTGTAACAACTACTCGACTCGTGTAGCATGCAACTATTTGATTGCGTATTGGTAAACTAGTTGAGAGTGTGAACATCAGCCGAGCTGATATGTGCGTATGTACTAGATTTGTGAATCGGCACAATGTAGCCGATCAGTGTATTGGTAGACTAGTCGAACTATGTATTCGTATGGTTTGGCCTCGGCGTGTTCAGTCGATTGGTGGGTCGGCTGTGTAGCTGGTTTCCATCCTTAATGTTCTTCTATATCTACTGGGCAATATCAGCCGTGTAGCTGATTGTCCTACTCTGCACTAACGGTGCTTAACTGAGATGTGCTTAAGTGTTATCCTAGGTAACTAGGTGTGGTTGCATCGATTTGATTACATCAGTACAACAATTGAGTGACATCGAGCCGATGGGGCCATCTAAACTGGATCCGTTACAAGAACCAGGTGGAATAGGACATTAACATCGAACTTAAGCTGATGAGACTACAAATATGGAACTAGACTAAAGAGAATGTGGCCGATGGGCTGGTGCTGAGGAGGATATGTTTTACAGATGTGCACCCGATTGTAGTGTGGTTGAGGGTATGTGGCCGATAGGTGTGTGTCCTATGGGTATATAGCTAAAGCGGTGTGTGGCCAACATCTCAGTCGATAAATCGACTGACATAAGTGTGCTGATAGAGGAGGTTAACCAAACATCGCAATAGTCTGCCACAAGGGCAGCAAATACATCAGGCATGGTGCACAAATTAATTTCAGTCAATCTATTGCAAGGACTTTGGCTACCAAGAGCTAAGAGCTAATCAAGTTTAGCGTCATACAACCAGCTGGTTAAATATAAATCAAATGTTTCACTTTTAGATTAGACATCTCATATGTTTTAGAGTTGCACAACAAGTCTAATTAAGATTCAAACAAGTGGCACAAGAAACATATTGCAACAACAAGCATACATGACTAAATATAGCTTTAAGTGGTTCATAAATTATTCCAAGTCCCACATCATGACACAAGTGTCACAAGGTCTCAGGTATGTTAGCTAAGTTGTATTGGGGTTACGAGCTAGTTTTAACAAGCATACAAACAATACCATGCTTAAGCAATCAACTTTAAAGCACATGCTCAGAATCTGAGCAGCCGCACAGAGACACTTGTTGTAACCATAACTCATGTTATAATTATCCAACAAGGGTAACATGACTTACTCAGAAACAAGAATTAGCTACTGAAATTAATAGGTAGGAAAGCACCTCTTAGTAACACTCAAAAAGCAAAGTATATCTAGGAACCAAATAAATGCAACAACTTGACATGCAGCAAGGATCCGGTAGCACAGATTAACTTGCATGATAACACACTGATAAGGAGTGTAAAAACAATTTACCAGCATTTATTGCCAATCTAAAGTATTTATTTTTAGCCTCAACAAGACAAACTGAACAAAAATAGATTTACAAACATGCACATAGTTTCTGGGCACGAAATTTTTACAGTGAACTAAACATGTTGAAGCCAAACTAAGGTAAAATTTTCAGCATTAATCATGAAGGAATGCAGCTAGAATTAAATTATGAACTCTCTATCAATATACAACAAAAAGTACTCGAATCCTAAGTAAATGAACAGTAAAGTACTCGAAATTTTTACACAAAGCTACTAATGAACATACAACCTAGGTTCCAAAATTCAGCCACAACACATGCATATAACATGAGATACAAATAAAACACTCATTTCCTAATATTTAATCTACATCAGAAAATATACACGTACAGCTCAAACTTCCTAAATAAAAGTAGTCGAATTTTACTTAAGGATTCAGACAAAATTGGTTTGGCATTTTTTTGATTTTTCTATGATTTACTACGATTTTTCAAAGTTTCAGCCAAAGATTTCAAAAAGGTCCAGCGCGATACTGTTTATCTGAGTCAGGGTCTGTGCAGATAGGTCCCTGGAACTATTCCTATTGTTGTATGGGGTCCCTGGTCGCGATTTTTGGAATAGAGAGAGCTCAGGGAGTTCGATTCCTACGATGGGGTGCTTCCCGGAGGCGAGGGATAGGTGGGGGAGCATGAGGGACACGAGGGCTACCTTTGGATGGGCTCGGTTGACGCCGGGGTGGCTGGAGGAGGGCCGACGACGGTGACAGTAACTTGCTAATGGTGGCAGTGGTGCTCCGGCGAGCTCCGGCGAGCGGAGTTGATGGGGAACAGGTGGAGGAGCTTCAAGGGGCTGGGGGCAAGCGATTTTGGGGGTCAGCTCAAGGGAAGAGAGGCCGGAGGGACGAGCTCGGCGTGTGATGGTTGAGCAGCAACAATGGAGGACAACGGTGGTTTCTGGTAGTGCGACCGTGAGCTAGAACCGGCCTTTTATAGGCTGTAGAGATAGAGGAGAGTGGAAAGGGCGCAATGCCGCGACCCTGGGTGGCTGCGTTGGTGCGGTGGGCGGCGAGCAGAAGTGCCGGCGAGACCGGACGGCACTGGCAGTATCGCAGGCAACGTGGTACTCGGCGAGGGGGCCAGCAAGAAGAGCTAGGGCGGTAGCTGGGCTAAGGAGCGACACGTGGAGTGGCTAGAAGCTGGAGGTGGCGCCGGGGAGCGGCCGAGGCTCAGCACATGGCCGGGGAAGTGGCGCTGACACCGACGGCAGAGGAGCAGTGGGCGAAGCAGAGGAGGTGCCAGAGGAGGAAGAAGAGAGGAGGGGGTCCGAGGGGCTTCGTTGGAAAAAGCAAAAACCTCAGGGACTGCACTGTAAACAGAAATTTCCCATTGATCCAAAGCTCAAATGAAGAAATGGTCAAAATAGAAGTTGTAGAACTTTTCAAAACCTATAACTTTGTTTTAGGGCTCGAGTTCAGAAACCTAAAGCACACTGTGTTATTTTACCATTTTGCTCTCAACTTAAAAATTACATAAGTTTTGTCCTAATGGTATAAATCTTATGAACTTTTGGGCTTATTTGCAAGCATTTAAGGCTGGTAATGATTACTTTTACCTTTTTCACTTTGATCCTTGGTAATTTCTAAATATTACTTTTATACTTCAACTAATTTACATAAAAGGACTTGTATTTTCATAAATTATATAAACATCCTTATTTTGAAATTACCTCCCATCCAAAAACATTTTGCAAAAACAACCCTAGGCTTTCTGTAATTATAAAAATACCCTTTTTATGTGCATTTAAATTTTTAAAAGCTTTACTTAAACACACATAAGCTTTACACTACAAGCACATACTTCACACTAACAAATAATGTGCCTAATTTACAAGGACTTGAACTGTCACAGCCTTCCCCCCTAAAAAGAATCTCGTCCCGAGATTCAGGATGAAAGACTCTTAATGAAAAAGAAGCAAATCACCCATCAAAAACGGCAGGAAGCAATTACACCGGAGAAGATTGATGTTGATGGTAAAAGCCGTTGGAGTATGACGAGATGAGTATAACAAGAGCATGGATAGATTGTACATGGATGAGTATGATGAGAGAAGAGAGAGAAAGGTGATCAAGTTCTCATAGAGCTAAGATCACAACATGAGGATGATAAATATCGACGACATTCATCACAAAACTTATGGATAGCAAGTGAGGATAGTCCGAGAGATTGATAAGTGATGTTTGAAACATTCTTGCTCAGAGTTTATTACCTGAATGATTTGGATGATGTTGATTGCAAAACATGACTACTTATACTAATGCAATCAAGGAATAATGACAAAATGCTCCAATTCAGAGTGCAATGCTTGGTATGTAACCATGAACATGATACACTATGGTAATGTATGGTGATTATGATGGTGCAACACAAGGATGGAGGATTTCATGCACGATCTAAATGGTGCATATGACACACTGCAATTTCCATGATGCTGACCAAATGATGCATACACCATGATGCAAGGATGATGATACTTGCAATGTATGCACGAAGCATGATGCATACCCTCATGAGTTGATGGCGCACATGATTCTCGCTCTACAACCGTTCTTTCGTAACGAACACCTGGGTAGGTCTATATCCTTGGGCGAGGATCAAAAGTTAGGACACTAGTAAGGTTGCACAAGAAGAGTTTGCAGTGGGGTTACGTCACATATACCTAGTCACCAGTGCGCTCCTAATGGCCTAATCATGTGACTGCAGTGCACATGAGGCCTTAGTTTCCGACACGGCATCATGGTCATGTGATTAAACACCACCACAAAAGAGGAATAGCAACCCTATAGTGCCAACAGCAGCAAGAAAGACTTAGGAAACCGAAGACAACCTAAAGTTGTACTGGAGGCGTACCCGTTAGTTAGTCTACGGATTTTCGATGACGATGCAACACCATGCACTGACCAAAGATGGTATGTGTTATGATGCATGACTTTTGCCGAGAGAACTATATTCAAGAAGTAATTATTGTCATACATCTTTTTAATTTATTCCAAATCATCTGAGCAAAAATCGAAGGTTACTCTCCAATAACATAAGGTACAACATCAAGAGAGGGTAGATAGATTACTGAATGATGGATTGAAGGGTTTGATGATAATCATCAAGGTTTAACCATCAAAGGAGAAGTTCAATGGTTCTGCCGAAATAGATTTAAAGCAAAAATCAAGGATTTGATTTGGCTGTCAAGCTAAGATCGGTGATAGGGTTCAAACATAACCCAATCCACTTGATTCACAAAAGACTGTCTTAACTCTAAGTTAGTCTAGCATATTACGTTAACTCCTACAACACAAAGTCTAGGCAGGCATTCAGATACAAGCATATGTTTCAGTACATCAACGTAACAAGCAAGGCAATCAAATCAATCTAAGATGACATGATGCATGCACGTACTACACGTCCTCACAAACAAAAATAACTGCCAAGTAACCTTGGTCTTACGTGGTTAATTACGGTGGCATCATATAGATACGTCTCTCTCTATAATATCTAGTCGATAGATCCTAACCGTTCAGAACCTATCGAATCGTGATTAGCATACCTGCAGAAAACCATAATATATCCAATGAACCTTTCATGCCAGCATGTCATGAAAGCGTTCCCAAACATTACTGTTCACTATAGAAACAGCATCTCTACAATTACCGCCGTACAGACAACGTTAACATACGTTATCGAGATAACGTATTCACGGGGGTACCGCAAAATTGCGGGGTATGAACTGCGATCGCCATACCCTGCGCCAAACCATATACTCCCAATGTAGTCAATCGAAGTTGGTACATTGGCAGCATCTCAAGTAGGCCACTGCTTGAGAAACAGCGTTCGGTTCGCATCACCGACGGGAAGGCTAACTCCCCAGTTAGCTGAGGATCCTTACCTTCTTACTTACCAACGAAGGTGTCGTTACAGAATGTAAAGTTGGGTTGTGCATAAATTTAAGGTTTAACAAAAGTAGTGCTGGAAGTCAGAGTTATATACATATACTATAGCCACCTGTACTTCCCATATTAACATTACCCTAGGCTTTACGTACTAAGCACAATCCTTAACGAATCCAACGCGGCTTTACCAAACATTTTGTTGGTCAAAACTTTTATACTGAAAGCATTTTTAAGGTAAAATGTATCTCCAGAGTAACCTTATAGCTCTGATACCAGCTGTGGCAAACCAACCTGAATTATACCGGCTCAAGTACGCGAGTCCACTTCCGAGGGCTCCAACGTGCTTCAAACGGTATAATCCCTTGGCCTGTCGGGTAACGTCCCGATAACCACCGATACACAGGATCAAATAAGGTTACCTCACACGAAGGTGAGTCCAGAGATACAATCACCAACACATTTTATATTACAGACACTTACATTATAAAGTTTGCAGAGTAACATAAGTACTAGAGTGCTAAAAGTTATTACAAACCATTTAAAACATTCAAGTTTGTAGCAGCGGAATTCAAAGTACGATAACTATACACGTCGCTAGTATCAACATCATGCTAAGCCCGAGCATGACATTATCGTTAGGATCGGTGCTGGCCGGGGACGATTCCCACTCCACGGACCAACCATCAGGCAAGCAGAAGGCCAAGGCATAAGGTAAGCAGGTCCTTCAGAAGACATTACCTGAAACAAAAGTATTAGCAAGGCTGAGTATACTATACTCAGCAAGGCTTACCCGGGTTGGGTATACTTAGCCCATAACTAGACCATGCAGGCCTTGCAAAAGTTCTGGGTTTAGTTTTTGCTGAAAAGCAATAAAGAGTAGGTCCTTAATTTATATTTTAGCTTTCAGATTCTAGTTCTTTTAACCATTCTAGGTAAGCACCTATAACTATTTCAATCATGGTACAATTCTTTAACCAAACATCAATTGTGATAATCATAACGTTGCTCTTATTACTCTATGTGGTAAAAGAGATAAGCAGTCTCAATCTTCGTGAGAGGCGGACGATTCTGAATCGAATTTTAACCTTGCAAGGTAAACTAACTCACACGCTTGGAACACCAACAGGTCGTTCCGAAGCAACCGTTTGCCTTTCATTCCGGGTCGTGGAACAAAGCCACCACAAGCGACTGCTGGACTATACGCACATCCAATGTGCAGGACATACGTCTGTAGCGCGGACTACATGACCGTATTCCTGTCTGCTCTGCAGAACGTACTCTCACAGTCGTGGCGTGTAAACATAAAATAAAAGTCGAGTGGTGGGGACGAGTCCACTTGCCGGGCCGATTGGTTACTAGGCTTACCGCTTACCATATTCGCGGCATGTGGCTAGTACTTTCAAACGCTTAACTGCACTACCACACTGCGACCTTAACCAATTCATCAACACAGACGGGGTACCACTTCTTTCCATGAAACTGCACATAACCCCGTCCGTCATCCTTATAGTGATTGCAGGAAGAAGGTAATCATTCCTATATCGCGCGAGTGACAGGAAATCACTCGACTTCTACCGGTCCTATTAGCATAGCACAGTCGGACTCAGGTTCTAATGTTCAGTACATTGGTTCCTAGCAATATGCATCTAGGGTTCCCATTACAACTCCTAGACTTAATGCATAAATATAGATAAATAAGCATAGGTTGCAATGTAAAGAAAATAATGGGATATGTCCGGGGCTGCCTTTACTGGTGGGGCTGGATCAGGGATGTTAGTATATTATCTTCCGAATTTTGGTTCGGGGCTTCAGATAATCCCTTGGTGACGTTCCTTTGGTCTTTAGAACATCCTCTGCAGACTCCTGGGAGATCTTGTAGGTACGCTTGCGAAAGTAGTCGTATCTACATGCAATGCAACATTACATTCAAAGTGTGCACATGAAATTATTACCTTACGATAAAGTTGCAATCCAACACTCATTTTACTACTCATATAACGATCAAAAAGATCAGAAACTAACTTGGGTAGAGCTTTAGTTGGACAACTGATTAAAATTGGCTATTTGTTAAAGGTTACAACAGAGTCTATTGGAAACAACAGGGTTCAGCCAATGGAATCAGCAAGGAGGGAGCTGTCTACTTTGCCTTAGGAAATCGGCTGATTTCCGTTTAAAAGAGAAATCAGCAGGAGTGGTCTCTGGGTATGATCAAAGGGGATTAACCGATTTGGGGTTTACCTGAGGTCAAACCGGCTGATATGGAGGGGAACGTTGAAGGTACAGTACTTCAAGGACAGAAAAAGGAAGGATCTTGCCGATTGGATTAGCAACATGTTTTTGGTCTATCCGATTGGATGTCTATTGGTGCTAGCCAATTGGCCAAAGCTGTATCGGCCGTGCTTAACAAAGACTCTTACTGTGGTAACTTGCCGATCTGCGGTGGTGTGCTTCGGCAGGGGCAGCCAATATGTCATCTAACCGGATGTCTAGCTGATCCCGGCGTGCATCGGCTTAGTCGATTTGTTTTTAGCAAACTAGTCGATCTGTGAACATCGGCACGCTAGTCGATCAGTGTATGCAACTATTCAATATTGGAAGTCGCTGATTGTGTAACAACTACTCGACTCGTGTAGCATGCAACTATTTGATTGCGTATTGGTAAACTAGTCGAGAGTGTGAACATCAGCCGAGCTGATATGTGCGTATGTACTAGATTTGTGAATCGGCACAATGTAGCCGATCAGTGTATTGGTAGACTAGTCGAACTATGTATTCGTATGGTTTGGCCTCGGCGTGTTCAGTCGATTGGTGGGTCGGCTGTGTAGCTGGTTTCCATCCTTAATGTTCTTCTATATCTACTGGGCAATATCAGCCGTGTAGCTGATTGTCCTACTCTGCACTAACGGTGCTTAACTGAGATGTGCTTAAGTGTTATCCTAGGTAACTAGGTGTGGTTGCATCGATTTGATTACATCAGTACAACAATTGAGTGACATCGAGCCGATGGGGCCATCTAAACTGGATCCGTTACAAGAACCAGGTGGAATAGGACATTAACATCGAACTTAAGCTGATGAGACTACAAATATGGAACTAGACTAAAGAGAATGTGGCCGATGGGCTGGTGCTGAGGAGGATATGTTTTACAGATGTGCACCCGATTGTAGTGTGGTTGAGGGTATGTGGCCGATAGGTGTGTGTCCTATGGGTATATAGCTAAAGCGGTGTGTGGCCAACATCTCAGTCGATAAATCGACTGACATAAGTGTGCTGACAGAGGAGGTTAACCAAACATCGCAATAGTCTGCCACAAGGGCAGCAAATACATCAGGCATGGTGCACAAATTAATTTCAGTCAATCTATTGCAAGGACTTTGGCTACCAAGAGCTAAGAGCTAATCAAGTTTAGCGTCATACAACCAGCTGGTTAAATATAAATCAAATGTTTCACTTTTAGATTAGACATCTCATATGTTTTAGAGTTGCACAACAAGTCTAATTAAGATTCAAACAAGTGGCACAAGAAACATATTGCAACAACAAGCATACATGACTAAATATAGCTTTAAGTGGTTCATAAATTATTCCAAGTCCCACATCATGACACAAGTGTCACAAGGTCTCAGGTATGTTAGCTAAGTTGTATTGGGGTTACGAGCTAGTTTTAACAAGCATACAAACAATACCATGCTTAAGCAATCAACTTTAAAGCACATGCTCAGAATCTGAGCAGCCGCACAGAGACACTTGTTGTAACCATAACTCATGTTATAATTATCCAACAAGGGTAACATGACTTACTCAGAAACAAGAATTAGCTACTGAAATTAATAGGTAGGAAAGCACCTCTTAGTAACACTCAAAAAGCAAAGTATATCTAGGAACCAAATAAATGCAACAACTTGACATGCAGCAAGGATCCGGTAGCACAGATTAACTTGCATGATAACACACTGATAAGGAGTGTAAAAACAATTTACCAGCATTTATTGCCAATCTAAAGTATTTATTTTTAGCCTCAACAAGACAAACTGAACAAAAATAGATTTACAAACATGCACATAGTTTCTGGGCACGAAATTTTTACAGTGAACTAAACATGTTGAAGCAAAACTAAGGTAAAATTTTCAGCATTAATCATGAAGGAATGCAGCTAGAATTAAATTATGAACTCTCTATCAATATACAACAAAAAGTACTCGAATCCTAAGTAAATGAACAGTAAATTACTCGAAATTTTTACACAAAGCTACTCATGGAACATACAACCTAGGTTCCAAAATTCAGCCACAACACATGCATATAACATGAGATACAAATAAAACACTCATTTCCTAATATTTAATCTACATCAGAAAATATACACGTACAGCTCAAACTTCCTAAATAAAAGTAGTCGAATTTTACTTAAGGATTCCGACAAAATTGGTTTGGCATTTTTCTGATTTTTCTATGATTTACTACGATTTTTCAAAGTTTCAGCCAAAGATTTCAAAAAGGTCCAGCGCGATACTGTTCATCTGAGTCAGGGTCTGTGCAGATAGGTCCCTGGAACTATTCCTATTGTTGTATGGGGTCCCTGGTCGCGATTTTTGGAACAGAGAGAGCTCAGCGAGTTCGATTCCTACGATGGGGTGCTTCCCGGAGGCGAGGGATAGGTGGGGGAGCATGAGGGACACGAGGGCTACCTTTGGATGGGCTCGGTTGACGCCGGGGTGGCTGGAGGAGGGCCGACGACGGTGACAGTAACTTGCTAATGGTGGCAGTGGTGCTCCGGTGAGCTCCGGCGAGCGGAGTTGATGGGGAACAGGTGGAGGAGCTTCAAGGGGCTGGGGGCAAGCGATTTTGGGGGTCAGCTCAAGGGAAGAGAGGCCGGAGGGGCGAGCTCGGCGTGTGATGGTTGAGCAGCAACAATGGAGGACAACGGTGGTTTCTGGTAGTGCGACCGTGAGCTAGAACCGGCCTTTTATAGGCTGTAGAGATAGAGGAGAGTGGAAAGGGCGCAATGCCGCGACCCTGGGTGGCTGCGTTGATGCGGTGGGCGGCGAGCAGAAGTGCCGGCGAGACCGGACGGCACTGGCAGTATCGCAGGCAACGTGGTACTCGGCGAGGGGGCCAGCAAGAAGAGCTAGGGCGGTAGCTGGGCTAAGGAGCGACACGTGGAGTGGCTAGAAGCTGGAGGTGGCGCCGGGGAGCGGCCGAGGCTCAGCACATGGCCGGGGAAGTGGCGCTGACACCGACGGCAGAGGAGCAGTGGGCGAAGCAGAGGAGGTGCCAGAGGAGGAAGAAGAGAGGAGGGGGTCCGAGGGGCTTCGTTGGAAAAAGCAAAAACCTCAGGGACTGCACTGTAAATAGAAATTTCCCATTGATCCAAAGCTCAAATGAAGAAATGGTCAAAATAGAAGTTGTAGAACTTTTCAAAACCTATAACTTTGTTTTAGGGCTCGAGTTCAGAAACCTAAAGCACACTGTGTTATTTTACCATTTTGCTCTCAACTTAAAAATTACATAAGTTTTGTCCTAATGGTATAAATCTTATGAACTTTTGGGCTTATTTGCAAGCATTTAAGGCTGGTAATGATTACTTTTACCTTTTTCACTTTGATCCTTGGTAATTTTTAAATATTACTTTTATACTTCAACTAATTTACATAAAAGGACTTGTATTTTCATAAATTATATAAACATCCTTATTTTGAAATTACCTCCCATCCAAAAACATTTTGCAAAAACAACCCTAGGCTTTCTGTAATTATAAAAATACCCTTTTTATGTGCATTTAAATTTTTAAAAGCTTTACTTAAACACACATAAGCTTTACACTACAAGCACATACTTCACACTAACAAATAATGTGCCTAATTTACAAGGACTTGAACTGTCACAGGCCTGACAAGCGTACCTCGCCTGTCAATGTGAGAGAGGGAAGGAGGGAGGGGGCGCGGGCGTGGGCCGGGGGCGTGCGCGGCTGGGCCGCTGAGGCACGCATGCGACTGGGCCGGGGAAAAGAAGAAGGCCGGGCCAGCTAGGCTGCGGGGGGGAAGGAAGGGAAGGGAGAGAGCCGGGCCGGCTAGGCCGTGCAGAGAAAAAGAGAAGGAAAAAAAGAAAGAGAGATGGGCCAGCCCAAGAAGGAGAAAGAGAGGGAAAATAAATGCTAACCAAATGCATTTGAATTTGAATTTGAAGTTTAAATTCAAATGAAAAACAATCAATAAAATAATGCAATGAGGCATGAAATACACAAATCCTATGTTCCCTTATAGTTCTTTTTATAGATAAATAAAATATTATTAAGTGGAGGTAAATGTTCTAAATTTAGAAGAATTGGAAAGAAACCTTATGAATTCTAAATAGAATCTAGCAAAGTTGATTTAAACTCCTAGTTTGAAAATTAGGGTGTTACACTAGGCTAATGTCCTACAACCAACATTGCTCTGATACCACTTCTGTCAGACCCGGGTTGGGAAATAAAACCGAATGCATCTCATATGTGGGCTAGGATCAAGTTCCATACATATGATAGATAATACAAGTGTATATCCAAAATAATGTCATAACGAAAGATGTTTATAACTAGCAGCGGACTTTATTACATGACCGAAAATCTTAATCTTAAGTGAATAAATAAATATTTATAACTAGCAGCGGACTTCAACTTCACAGGTAGATGACTGGGAGACATACGCTTGGTACTCTTCAAAATCTTCAGGGAACTCCGAATAATTATCTTGTTCTGAGCAGCATTGGTTTTAATAAAGCAAGCGTGAGTACATTTATGGTTGGTAGTCAACAACTTGAGTAAATTATGTGACATGCAAGGCCAAAATCAAGGATAAGCTGACATGGTTTGACTGCAATAAGCATTTTTAGTTGATCAAGTTTTATTTAGCAAGCATTAACTTAATGTAAGTATATACCAACCCTTAAATAAATAAAAGAGATAAGATAACAACATTATGAACAAAGAACCTCAATTAGATCTTTTTAAGTTCAATTATCATGTGAGGGTCCAAGCCGCTCTTAACCGTGAGCACAGCTAATATATCAGTTTTCACTCTATAGAGGTTGTACACTTTACCCACAACTCGTGTTTCTCTTAATGCCCGGGTTTGCAAGGCCCTTAAACACTTCCAACTTAAACACTTCCAAGGTGACTAGCAGGGATTCAATACGAGGTATTTACAAAGATTCCCTAACTTATGACAATCCGCTAAGGTTTCAAGTCAAAGCGGTCATAACCCTCCCTAATGATGTAGTGCCTTAGCCAAGGACCACATATCATAAAGCCTCAAGAGGACCGAGCTATACCCTGACGATGCAACCCCTCTTGCCCTTTCGGTAAGATTATCATAAGCTAAAGTTTCTAATTAATTAGCCAAGACCAAAGCCATGTAGTATTGTGGTTGCACAGTTTTCCTAGGTGGCTCTCCATATTCCAATTAATGCAATGATCTTAATTATCATCATAGAAGTATTCCCGAACATGAGTAAACCGGTGTAGCATGATTTCAGGTTATCCAACCAAAGTCTAAGAAATAGCAACTAGCGTAGCTACAACATAAATATGATAACACAGGTTTAATCAAGTAAGTTCAAAAGAAATTAGGCATATCCTTAGTTTGGGGTCCATCATATTCTAGACACATGCATGCATATAAAGTAAATGTGTGTATTTATAAAGTTAATGGAACTGGAGTATGATCAACGACCACTTGCCTTCATCAAAGAACTGCTGCTGCTCGGGAACATCTTCAAAGCTTTGCTCTTGCAGACCCTCGAACTGCGCACCGTCTATCGTAACACACAAGTACATACAAACAAAGAAATACAATAAATAAGAAATAGTACACCAAACAATATAAACGGAGCAAAATAATATTATAAAGCTACTGTATACATTGCAAGGGTTGCGTGAGCGCAAGGATCGATGAAAAGGGAGTTAAAACGGAGAAGTTATGGCTAAAACATGATTCCAGGGGCTTATTTGTAGAAGATTTGAAACTAGAAGAGCTCTGAACAAAGAAATTGAGGGCTAGAACATAATTGAACCTTAGATCTAGGGTTCAAATTGCAAAACAAAGGGGCTAGGGATGACGGGTTCTATTTTAGAAAAGGACAGGGACCTAACCAGAAGGAAAAGGATCTATTCATGAATACTTTTGAACTGTCGTGGACTGCGGGTTGATTTCGATAGAACTCAGGGGCTAAAGCACAAAATAACCTAGGGTTGACCAGTTTTGGTTTATTTGACTCTGATCTAGATCTAATCTAGACCGTCGGATCTGGATCGGACAGCTACGAAGTGGCGCGCGCAGGGTGCCGGTGGCGGGCGGCTGCGGCTCGTCGGAGATTCGCATAAACACGACTTCAGCCGCGGATTCAACTTGGGTTTGGCCTAGGAGAAAGAGAGCGAGGAGGGGAATGCGTACATGGGGTTAAGATGAAGCGCCGGTGGCCGGGGAAGGTGGGCGACGGTGAGGTGCGGTGGCGAAGCTCTGGCGAGTAATCATGCACGTGGGAAGGCGGGAAACCGAGGGGAAAAAGGGCCAGCGACGATGACCACCTCCACACGGAGCTTCTGTGGCGGGCGGGGGCGACCGAGCGACGGCGGAGCAGCGCGATGGCAGCGTGCCTGAGCTTGGCATCGAAGGCGGCGGCGCGAGCGATGTTTTGCGAAGCAAACGGCGGCGGCTGCGGCTTTGGCGGGTTCTAGGGCACGCGGCGGGGGAAGGCCGAGACGTGGGCGGACTCTGATGTGAGTCCGAGTCGGACTCGTGCTGGTGGTCGGGGACGACCCTGACGGGTGGGCCCCGCCTGTCAGCGTGAGAGAGGGAGGGGAGAGGGAGCTGGCACGTGCGGGTGGGCCGTGGGCCGGTTGCTGGACTGGGCCGCGCGGTGGAGGGAAGAAAGAAAGAGAGCTAGCTGGGCTGGGCAGCGAGGAGGAAAAAGAGAGAGGAAAAAAGAAAAAGGGAGTGGGCTGGGCTTAAAGAGAAAAAGAGGGAGAAAAAGAATTGCATTCAAATGCATTTGAATTTAAATTTGGAATTTAAATTCACATGGAAGACAAATAATAAAACAATGCAATGCGGCCTGAAATGCACAAAACTTATATTTTGTTATGTTTCTTTTTATGGTTAAGTAAATTACTATTAATTCATGGTAAATGCTCTAAAATCAAAATAATAGAATAAAAACCTTATGGGTCCTAAACAAAATCTTGCAAAATTTATTTAGGTCTCTAATTTGAAAATTATGGTGTTACATGGCTTGACCTTGTGGAAATGTGGAGGAATCCCAAAAAATGGTATTTCTCCATATAACCCAAGACTTCTCCTGAACATGATACTTTGGCTACTTGTCTAACATATATTCAGTATATGATGTAGATGAGTTGTCAAAACAACAAAGATAACCGAGGGAATGTTTTGTTACATCAAACAACTGGCTCCTGTAGCTACCCAGTGTTTTTTGAAAATTTGGTAAGTTAGCCATGTAGATGTGCCTTTCATTCCTTATCCAGATGTCTTCTTTATAGATATCCATTTTCTGGTAGTAAGTAGATATCCATTTCGTTCAAGTGAACTTTCTGTTCTATCATATTTTAGCAAATAATGTTTCTGGTTCCATAAGTTGCCAAGATCAGTTTGTATAACGCCCACTGTGTTGTCCTGTCGTGCGGGTAGGTTACAAACTGCTGGAGTTATCTCAGGTTCCCTCTCATATGTGTGTACCAGTATCTGATTGCAATATGACGATTTTATTCATTAATTGTGCTTGGGGGTAGATTTTGAAGATTGCTACTTGAGTAAAATGGCTGCCACAGTACTTGTTTATGATTTATCTATTTGAGTTCATGTCTTATATGTATTTTTTGACTACTGCCACAAGGTTGCTGTGACTCGTAGTACCGTGAACCATTATGATAGTTTGTGTGACATTAAATTTGCTGGAAATAGTTTCTATCTAGTTTACATAGCAATCTGAAAATACATAATGCCGAGGCTGCTGTGAGATTTGGTAGTCAGTGGTTCCAATTTTAAGCATGGACTTCCTTTCTATTTTATTTGTTTATTACCTGTTGCTTTTTTGCATTCAGCTTATGTGCATACTAGTATGCATCTATGTGTCAATTCTTGTCATTTTTTATTTTCAGTGACAGATTATTAGTTCTTGGTGCAACAATAAAAATGTCCAATGTTCATGGTCTTTCTTAAATTTTTTCCTACTATGAAGTGTTGTGACCGATTAAGTAATCTTACTCCATATAAATATTTTTTTAGGAGGAAGAGAATGAGGATGAGGATACAAAACTTAATGCGTTTGGTTTCTTCAAATTGTGCCACTTCAGCAAGAAAAAGGATGGCTACGCACCTGCTGTACAATCAGCTATTATAAATCTTCTCTCTGATGGTGCTATTTTGACTTGGATATTTTAGACTGCCCCATGATCCTAAACAATATTTGCTGCTTGCTTGCTAGACTCAAATGGAAACCCAACTGTCTGCACAACCAACACAAGGTGAACAACCCTAATATGCGGTTCAAGTTGTCGCTAATGTGCTTGAGCACAACAACAAGAAGAGTGTGTTCCTTCAGAATGTTGGGATGCAGACTAAGCGACCAAGGATTAGTGCACAACTGGAAGTGGAGAAGAGGGAGAACGCTGAGCTTCAGTTGATTGTCAGCAACCAGCGTGAACAAATGGAAGGCTTGTCAAAGCAAGTGCATGAAACTGAACAGACAAGGATAGGGGACAAAGAGGAGATGAGCAAGAAGCAAGCTGAGTTGGAGCCCAAACTTGGGCTTGTTCTGCCTCAAAATGGACCACGTTGATAGACATGATGATATGTTAGATGTTGCCGAAACCAATCTTTTCATGTTGCAACCTATACGTTGTTTTGGTGCTGGAGTGAGGCACTAGTGGCTTAATTTGTTTCTGGTACTTGGTTTTTGGTGTTGCAGGTCCTGTTGGTGTTCTGCAACTTTTGCTGCCTTTGCTTTTAGAATCAAAGAGCAAGTTGTTTCAGGTGCTGCAGGGTCCTGCTAGTGTGGAGGGGGGAACTTGGACCTACAAGCTGGTTGTTGACTTGTTGTGGTTGTTGGTGCTTGAAGTTTTGCTGCTTATGTTGTGTGATGCTTGAAGTTTTGCTGCTTGAGCAAGTTCTGCTACATAAACTTTTGTTGCCTGCTGTGGAACTATTGTTTGATTCTAGAAGCAGAGATATACTCTTTTGAATCTGAGAGTGTATCTGTTATTAGGCTGATAAGCATTCTAATTGTATGAGTTATTGAACCTGAGATTGTATAAGAAACTGGATTGAATTTGGTGGGCTGAAATTTTAATAGGCCTATTTAGTGGGCTTTTTTAGTGGGCTTTGATCTGATAGTGGGTCAATAGAATGGCCTAGTTCTGAAATGGGCCAGTTGTAAAAAAATAGTGGGCTGCTGTTAAAAAATAATGGGCCACCGTTAAATAATTAGTGGATCGTCGTTAAATAATTAATGAGCTGCTGTAAAAATTAATGTGCTGTCAAAAAATTAATGGGCCGTCATCCGTGACATCAGCTGCCACGTTATCATCCACGTCAGCCGCCACATCATTGCACACGTGTCACCGACCACGTCACCACGCCATGTTTAATTGTTGGGCCTGGGCTGGACTGCACAGACCCAAAAGCATTCCATGACGGTTAAAAAACGTCATAAATTGCGCTGATCCGTGACGATTTCGAAGAAAATGTCGGCAAATTTAATCTGTGACGCTCAATAGATGATGGTGAGTAAAATCATGACGGACAAATTTTTATGATGAATTTTCAGTGATCTATGACAAAATTGTTTCATCATAGAATAAATAGATTCTTGTAGTGACGTTTACGATTCCAGCCGTGATGAACAAGATGTCTAAGAAAATGGCAAACTATCGAGTACCAAGGCTGCTGTTGCGCGAAAAAGCGTGGTGGGCAGGTGCCCACGATGTTTACTGGAGTGTGCTGGTTAGCGTCGTGAATGCCGCTCATAACAAAATTGTTTTGACCCTATGATGCTATTTGCTTGGACATGTGTCGTCGAATGAGGAGGTGGGTAGTAGGTGCCCAAGCAGGCACGAAGTATTTTCCGCTGGGATGGTTTAGCCTATTAGCACAGATACCACCTGGTTAACTGGAAACAGTATCAATGTGTAAGGAGTTTGGGGGTTTAGGAATCCCTAATATTAGGGACCTAAATATCTACCTCACTACAGGAAAATAGGATATTTTCGTCGGCCAGAAGCCGACGAAAATAGGCCAATTGCCGACGAAAATAACTATTTTCGTCGGCCAACCGACGAAAATAGGTCGGCGAAATAAACTCGACGAAAATAGGCTCTTTTTCGTCGGCAGCCGACGAAAATAAGTGTGTTTTCGTCGGCCACGGAAAACGACGAAAATAAGATCATATTTTCGTCGGCCTTAGCAACCGACGAAAATAACTATGACTATTTTCGTTGGTTTCGTGGGCCAACGAAAATACATCACGTATTTTCGTCGGCCATTAGCCGATGAAATTAATATTTTTATTTTCGTCGGCCGTCCAAGCCGACGAAAATATTCAGAGTTATTTTCGTTGGTCAGTCTGGCCGACGAAAATACTGGATAGTGTCAATTATTTTCGTCGGCCGTGGCTATCAGACCCGGGGCCACGGGACTGGGTACATAACGTAGCTTAAGAGATTAAGTTCGTCTTATCTCTTATTCATTCTGTTTATCTCTTATCTATTCCGTTTAAATAGGAGATAAGTCTAACCGATACAGGGGGAATCTACTCGAGATATGTTCTGGTACGATTCCTTACCTGGTGTTGGTTAGTATCTTTATAACCCTGGCCTCTCGGATATATAAGGGAGGTCAGGGACCCCTCTAAAAACAGACGATCTCTAGGTCATTCTACACCAAAGGCAATACAAACCATCACACAGGACGTAGGGTGTTACGCATCTTGCGGCCCGAACCTGTCTAAGCTTTGTGTTCCTTGTACCTTCGAGTTCCTGATCTCGGCGTCTCCTCACCCAAAACTTACCACCTTGGGTATATCCCTCGGTGGGCGGCCGGTTAAACACCGACAGCTGGCGCGCCAAGTAGGGGTGCGCGTCGAAGATCCACCGGCGAGCTCGATGGCATCTTTCAAATTCACCAGGTCAGTTCCCTCTCAGGGTACGACATTTGTTTTTAGCTCGTGGGTCTGCATCGCAGATGGTGTGGGCGATTTTTGGCGGTTCCTCGTCGACATGAAGCCAAAGATCTTCGCTGCGGATCCCCGCAGCGACCTTGACAAGTTTGTCAATGGGCTCGACAACTTGCCGATCCTTGCTTCTGCAACAAAGATTGAGGCGGAGACTGCTCCAGGCTCGACTTCATCTAGTGTTGCGGCGACTTTCCTTGGGTTGGATTCGTTCCAATCTAAGAATTTGCGTAACCAATCTTAACTCGGTTCACGCGATGCAACCACTGATCTTCAGGGGGCCAACGTCTCTGGGTCTCTCTATGCGCTAGGGAGGGACCTGGATTCTCTACTCCGAGGCGCCAGTGATCTAATGATCACCTCCATGCCGGATGGGCACATTGTCCATTGGAGGGGCATGGCGTCCTCCGATCTACTCGAGGTGGATGGTCGACTTGTGGCCCATCTCGAGCCTTTGCCTTTTCAGGAAGGTAAGCTGTTGGCTACCGCGGCGGTGGAGTCGACAGAACTAGTCGACACGGGCTCCGATGAGCTCGCCTCCCGCTAGGTGCTAATGGCAGAAGAAGGCGAGGACGATGAGGATCTTCCCATCGTCGACCTTGCAGCAGTCTCCGAAGATGAGATCACAGCCAACGCCGGCGACAAGAACGACACCGATCGTGAGGCACGGAGGGCCAGGAACAGGGCCCGCACAATCCGGTGGAGGAGGGCCAACGAGCGTAGGCAATCTATGCACCGCGAGCTTGACCCTGAGTTCGCCGCTGTAAGCGAACGGGGTTTCAGGACTCGGGTGGCCAATATCACCAGGGTGACGGCCATCCTCGAGCGCAGTCATGATCCGAATATGCGTCAAGCACTCCTTTACGTGCAGAGGGCTTGGATCCAGCTGGATCAGAACAACCCAGCGTCCGCCATCAGGGAGGAGCGTGTGGGCGAGAGTCGGAGCTAGGCTCACAGCCGAACGGCCGGCGGCCGCCCTCGACACCAGCCCAGCCATGACAACGCTCGTGGGAGCCGGGTCCTTGGCGGGAGGCAGCAGCCACCGCAAGGGGGTCACCCGCAACAGGCAAATCATCGACTTCCTCTAGAAGACCTGCGCCAGCACATCAATGAAGGTCGCGACGCACGGACCGTGATCTCCTCCAGGTGCAAGGTCCGCGAAGAAGTCGAAACCGAAGGTACTGACTGTAGTGATCGATTCCCAGCTTTTTCTGCACATTTCAGCAGCTACAAGTACCCAGAGGGCTTCAAACCGATCGGCATCACTAAGTACGACGGTAAGCAGGCTCCTCAGCAGTGGCTTCGTTGCTACTCCACGGCCATTGAGGTTGCAGGGGGTTCCAACATCACCAAAGTTGTCTATTTCCCGATGGCTTTGGACCCTGTGCCGCTCACCTGGCTGGAGAGCCTCGGCAGTAACTCCATCGACTCCTGGGAGCGGCTCAAGAGGATCTTCATCGATAACTTCCAGGGAGCAATTGCCCACGCGGGTACTCGTCACGATCTTGCTTAGTGTAAGCAGGAACCTAACGAGCTCCTGCGGTCTTACACGCGTCGCTTCTTCGACGTTCGCACCACCATCGTGAACATCTCGGAGGATGACATCATCGACTAATTCTACAACGGCATCACCGACCCGGGCATCTATAGAGATTTCGGGCGAAACAGGCTGAAGATTGTTGCGGGCCTTCGTGATATGATGCACGATTTATCCGAACAGGAGGAGAAGATGCGGGAGCGGTTCCCACAGTGCCAAGATAGCAATCTGAGGTGCCCAAACGACAACCGCAACAACAAAGGCCAGCGGGACTTTTTGGGTCCACCCCGGAAGCGTAAGCCAGATGATATCATCGCGGCTATTGATCGTCCTTTGCGGGGCAAGGAGTCAACAACGCAGGAGGAGTTTGAGAAGCTCCTACAGAAGAAGTGCCCGTGGCACCCAGGTGCCAATCATGCTGCTATTGACTGCTATAACCTTCGGAGGATGTTCAGCAACTCCGGTGGTGGAAAGAAGAACAAGAAGCCTGTGGACAAAGAACCCAAGGACGACGATCAAGAGGACCACGGGCGCAACCCGAAGTTTCAAGACGCCTCGAAGGTCGTCAATGTCATCTTCGGGGGAGATGAGGATTTTGGTTCCAAGCGGGACCAAAAGCTGCTTCTCCGGGAGATTTTGTCCGTCGAGCCGGCGGTACCACGACCACTCCGTTGGTTGGAGGTCCCCATCTCGTTCTCTCATGACGACCAGTGGATGAGCTTTTCGGAGCCCGGTAAGTTCCCCTTGGTCCTGGATCCTGTGGTGGCGGAGGTCAAGCTCACCAAGGTCCTCATCGATGGCGGGAGCGGGCTCAATCTCATCTTCATCAGCACTCTGAAGAAAATGGGCCTGGATTTCAAGGACATGTTGGTTCCCAGCAAGTCCCCCTTCTACGGCATCATCCTAGGTAACGCAGCACACCCGCTCGGTACGGTAGTCCTCCCAGTCACCTTCGGCACGCGGGAGAACTATCGTACTGAGTTCATCAAGTTCGAAGTGGCTAACTTCGAATCTTCTTATCATGCGATATTGGGTCGTCCGGCACTTGCCAAATTCATGGCAGTACCGCATTATGTCTATCTGCTTCTTAAGATGCTAGGACTCAGTGGAGTGCTCACCCTCCGTGGTGACTTAAAGAAGTCGTACGACTGCAATCGGGAGGCGATCCAATACGCTTCGACTACTCGCGTGCCAGATGCTTCGGGAGAAGTATTCGCGGCCGCACAGCAGCTTTCCTAGTCCGGGCTGGAGATTCCCTCCAAGAAGGCCAGTAAGTCGAGCATCCAGTCGACTGATGACGTGGTCCTCAAGACGATTCAGCTCCAGGAGGGAGATTCATCTAAGACCGCAATCATCGGTGCGGGCTTAGGTGACAAATAGGAACTCGCGCTCATCAGCTTCCTTCAGGCTAACCGAGACATATTCGCATGGAAACCAGCGGATATGCTAGGGGTGCCCAGGGAGTTGATCGAGCATGCTTTGAATGTACACCCGAAGGCTACGCCCAAAAAGCAACGCCTGCGAAGGTTTGCCCACGATAAGCGTGAGGCCATTAAACGGGAGATTGCTAAACTTCTCAAGGCTGGATTCATTAAAGAAGTAATCCACCCAGAGTGGGTAGCGAATCCCATCCTTGTAAAGAAAAAGAACAATAAATGGAGAATGTGTGTCGACTACACTGATCTCAACAAGCACTGCCCAAAGGACCATTTTGGGCTGCCGCACATTGACCAAGTTGTCGATTTGATGGCTAGTTGTGTCCTTCTCTATTTTCTTAATTGTTACTCAGGTTATCATCAGATCGCACTCAAGGAGGAGGACCAAATCAAGACTGCGTTCATCACCCCGTACGGGACTTATGCCTACAAAACAATGTCCTTCGGGTTGAAGAATGCAGGAGCAACCTATCAGCGTGCGATCCAGATGTGTTTCGCGGATCAGCTGCACCGGAATGTTGAAGCTTATGTGGATGACGTCATCATCAAGACCAGGGCGTCCAGCAACTTGATTGTAGATTTGGAGGAAACATTTAGCAGTCTGCGCAGATTTCGGTGGAAACTCAATCCCACCAAGTGCATTTTTGGAGTACCTTCAGGGAAATTGCTTGGGTTCATCATCAGCAACCGGGGCATCGAAGCCAACCGTGTAAAGATCATGGCCATCACTAATATGGGGGCTCCGGCCACAATCAAGGATGTGCAGAAGTTAACAGGTTGTATGGCAGCCTTGAACAAGTTCATCTCCCGACTCGGGGAGAGAGGACTACCCTTCTTCAAGCTCCTGAAATGCCAGGATAAGTTCCAATGGACGGAGGAGGTCGAGTGGGCCTTGCAGGATCTGAAACATCATCTTCAGTCACCTCCGATCCTTTCGGCACCGTTGCCAGGGGAGGATCTACTACTTTACATCGCGGCAACAACTCATGTGGTCAGCAGTGTCATTGCGAGCGAGGCGAGAAAGGCCATGCGTTTGGAGTGCAGAGGCCTGTCTACTTCGCCAGCGAGGTCCTCTCCGAATCCAAGGTACGGTACCCAGCTGTTCAAAAGCTTTTATATGCAATCTTAATCACATCAAGAAAGCTACGCCATTACTTCAACGAGTACAAGATCTCTATGATTACGGACTTCCCGCTGGCGGATATCCTTCATAATCAAGATGCCACGGGGCGTATATCCAAGTGGGCAGTGGAACTGGGGGCTTTGTCAATCGACTTAGAGTCACGCACTGCAATCAAATCTCAGGCTCTAGTTGATTTCATGGCTGAATGGAGGGAGAATCAAGTCCCAACTCCAGCCGACAAGCCAGAGCATTAGACCATGTATTTTGATGGATCCCTCAAGCTCGACAGCAGCGGCGCCGGAGTTCTGCTTATCTCTCCACGGGGCGAGCAATTGAAGTATGTCCTTCAGATCCTGTGGGCGGTATCCAACAACGAAGCCGAGTATGAAGCCTTGCTTCATGGGCTTCGTTTGGCGATATCACTAGGGATCAAATGACTACTTGTTTATGGTGATTCTCTCCTTGTCTTTCAACAAGTCAACAAAGAGTGGGACTGCAACAAGGAGACGATGGATGCTTATGTACAGGAAGTGCGCAAGTTGGAAAGCAAATTTTCTGGCTTGGAGGTTCACCATGTGTTACGGGAGCACAATGTTGGTGTGGATATCCTGTCCAAACTGGGGTCAACACGTGCTCAAGTTCCGCAGGGAGTTTTCGTCCAGGAGCTCAAGCAACCATCCATCAAGCCTTCTCTGCAGGTAACCATCGACTCGGGTTCCCAACAACCCGATCGAGAGGTTATGCTGCTAGGGGAGGATTGGCGAGAGGCTTTTATCGACATCATCCGAGATCAAAGGCTACCAGCAGGAATTGACGCCAGAAGTGCGGAGGCAGCACGTGTCCTGCGCAGAAGCAAGGGTTTCGTCCTGGTCGACGGCAAGGTCTACCGGCGCGGCACTCGGTCAGGGGTTCTCATGAAGTGTGTCACCAAAGAGGATGGCTATGACATATTGCGGGAGATCCATGAGGGCGTCTGCGGCAACCATGCGGCTTCAAGAACGCTGGTGGGGAAAGCATACAGGGCCGGTTTTTGGTGTCCCACCGTAGTGACCGACGCGGAGGATCTCGTGCACACGTGCCAAAATTTCCAATTCTTCGGCAAACAGACTCATGTTCCAGCTCACAGCCTCATCACCATACCGCCATCCTGGCCTTTTGCTTGTTGGAGCCTCGACATGATCGGGCCCTTCACGACGGCGCCAGGCGGTTTCACCCATGTTCTGGTGGCTATCGACAAGTTTACCAAGTGGATTGAATACAAGCCGATAGGCAAGCTCACACCAGATCGGGTTGTCGACTTCATCTTGGATATTTTGGACCGTTTTGGCTTCCCCAACACCATCATCACGGACTTGGGATCAAATTTCACGGCCAACCAGTTCTGGGAGTTCTGCGATAACACTTGCATCGAAGTCAAATATGTATCGGTCGCACACCCAAGGGCCAATGGGCAAGTCGAAAGGGCGAACGGCTTGATAATTGACGGCCTCAAGAAGAGACTTTATGATGAAAACAGCAAGAAGGGAAGCAAATGGGCGCACGAGCTGCCACATGTTGTCTGGGGGCTTCAGACTCAGCCGTCCAAAGCCACAGGACAAACGCCTTTCTTCCTCGTATACGGATCTGAAGCTATTTTACCAGCCGATATCATGTGGAAGTCTCCAAGGGTCGAAATGTACAATGAAGGCGAGGCGGACGAGGCGAGGCAGTTAGAGCTCGATTCTGTGGAGGAAGCTCGCTGCACCGCTCTTGTTCAGTCAGCTCGATACCTGCAGGGCATCCGGCGATATCATGATCGCAACATCAGGGAGCGGTCATTCAGTGTTGGTGATTTGGTCTTGCATCGCATTCAGGACGAATCTGGCCTACACAAGCTCAACTCAAGGTTGGAGGGCCCGTTCATCGTCAAGCAAGTTACAAGGCCAGGATCTTATCGGCTACAATATCCTGAGGGCCAGGATGTCCCGAACTCCTGGAACATTCGGAACCTGCGCAAGTTCTACTCATAAGACAAGGCCTGGTGATAGCTGAATCCCCGGGAGCTTGGAAGATTTCTTTTCCTCGAATCAATTTGGAGGCTATGAGCCACAAGATTTGGTTTGAACATTCCTTCTTACGCGCATGACGGCCACGGTCACGTGCAACACTTATGTAAATCGACTTCTTGTCATGAATGTTGCGGGGGCTACGGCCACGCTCACATCATTTCGACTTCATTCTCTGACGGAACCCTCGGCTCCGTCTAACTCGTCTACATATCGATTTCCGCCGTGACCTTGGATGCTCGCACGCGACAGCAGTTGCATTCTTCCCAACATAATCGACCCGTTCGACTGGTTTATTCCCAGTTTGTTGGATGAGCTCGTGCAAAGAGCTGCCTTGACTACATCCTGCGTGGTTGCACCCAGAGTAGTCTCGTCCCTGCCAAGAGCACGGCATACCAGCGGCGATGCCCGCACTCGCTACCAGCAAGTCCGACCCGTCCAGAGTCGATGCACTCAGGGTCGATGCACTCAGGGTAGTTTTGCGGAGCGCACTCCTATGAGGAGCAACCCCGACTACGTCCAGAGTCGATGCACTCAGGGTAGTTTTGCCTTAAAGCCTGGCATTTGCGCGACGATGCTCGCATTCTTCTCTAACAGTTTCAGACCCACGACTTCGGGTTGTGGACAACTTGTTAGACAAGTTCCTACATGGAGCTATGGCTACCTTTAGGGTCATCGGACCCAGGGTAGTGTCTACTACTTACGCCTTGTAAGCCTGGATGCCAATTCAGCCTAGGCACATACACAAGTAGAGACATCAAAAGAAACCATATATATACAAGGAAACGGATACTTGTTTCAGTATCCTAATCCTGCATTACACTTTGAACTATGCGTTCTGACACAAGTTGGGCCTCTAGGAGGTATCTGTCGAATTGCTCCTCAGTGCAGTCTGCCACCATGCCTTGAGCAAATAGCTCTAGCTTCGCGCTCGGCAGGAAGGACTTCACGATGGTGAGGGCGTTGTTGACACATGTGACAGGTGCCTCGGAAAGGAACTTCATCACTTTCTTTGGGGCCTCACGGAGACGCTCTAGCAGGGGCCGGGGGTCTGCTTTGCCTTCCTCTGGTGGATCCACCACGTCCACCAGCTCCTGGGCGGCCCCCCTGATGCTCTCGAGTTCTTCACCCAGCATCTTGATTCGCTGAAGGCTGTCGACGAACTATCGCTCAGTGTCGCCGATCACCTTCTGCAGCCTCTCGACGTCATCTGTACGGTGATAGAGCAGGTTCTTCACGTCAGTAAGTAGCTCCTCTTTACTGATTAAGATTCTCCTAAGCTCTGTGGTGGTAAGCTTTTCAGAACCCAGGTTGAGCCATACAGTGCAAGTACCCAAGGGGAGCAATGGTTTACCTTGGTGCGCTCTCTTTTGCTCCCTGAGCTGCTCCTTATGCGCCTCGAGCTCCTTCTTCTACTCCTCGAGTTGTTGCTGGAGCTCGGCGTTGACTTTCTCAAGATGTACATTCACCGTCTCCTCGTTGTCAAGGCGCTTCCTCAGGGCAGCGAGTTCCTTGCGGTCGCGGGCAAGGGTCTTCAATTCCTCTGCCTGCTTCCGGGAGTGGGCGATCACACTCTGCATAAAAAAGGGGAAATCCAGATTAGCAACTCGATATAGCCACGGGTAGAAAGGCTCTCAGGTCTTACCATGGTAAAGTCATGCGCCTTCTTGAGGTTCTCTACATTGTCGTCCGTCAGCAGCAGGTCATCTGCCAGGTCGGTGGCAACAGCATCTTAGCCACCAGACCCGGCCAGCAGCAACTCAATGGGTCTCCCGGAGGCTTCCGCGACTTCTTCAGCAGTCCGCCGCTGCGCACCTGCAATCACAAATGTTCTCAGCATACAGCGTGTTGATCCCGGCAGCTAGCCGGGGCGGTCAGATGCTCACCTGCGCCATCCGTCGGAGCGGCGCTAGGGGCCTCGACTTGTTTCTCGCCACCGGCCCCGGCCTCGACTTGTTGGAGCTCGGGAGGCAGCAGGTCGGGCAGCGTCGTGTCCATCCCAGGGACTGGCTCTGCAGGCGTTAACCCTTCCGGGGCCGACGGCTCGGGCACTGACGCAGCCGCGACTAGCCCCGCGCTTGATGATTCCTCCCGGGTCGAAGGCCCGGGGGCTGGGGTAGTCGAAGCTGGCGACAGCTGGAGGTCCGCGGCACTTGCAGCACTTGCAGCACCACTGAAGTCGATGTTAGTCAACACATAAGTCGAAAGATCAAATCATTTGCTGTGCAACCAGGGGCAGACTTACAATACAGATTTTTTCTTAATGGCTCTCTTCATCCGTACGGCCTGACGCGGCGTCCCTGTTGCTGGTGGTAGGGTTTCACCAGCTTGTGGTGCGGTCCCCGCCACGGTAATGGTGACGGCGGCGGCAGCCGCCGGGCTCGTCCTTTCTTCTTCGGGCTCGGCCCGGGCGGAGAACGCGGAAGGACTACAGGAGGATGTTATAAATACAACTCAGCTTTAAGGTACCGCATTACAACAAACCAGTAGGCTCTTACCTGGTGGATTCGAGTTCCTGCGCCTTGCATTTACGCACCAGTCGATGGCCTTGCGACACCAGCGGCAAAGCGCCGGTCAACTCCACGCTTTGCTCGGAGGAGTTGTCCCGGCGTGCTTCTCCTTCGGCTCCTTCCCCCGCCTGCGAGCTCACGCCTTCGGTGGACTCGCCGCAGCGTTGAGCTGTAGCAAGGCGAGCCCTCTTGGCCTCAATGGCGGCACTGGGGAGGAGGTGGTCTGGTCGGGGGATGTCGGGGTGCGGTGGATAGCTGCGGTACAGCTCCGTGTGTCCCTGAAGAAGTTTCTTCAGTTAAGTAAATGGAGTAAATGAGGTTATTTTCAACAAAAAGAAGTCGAATAGTCACTGGCTTGGGTGGATTTCGCACGGAGAATAATGTTGGCACGTATGGCACGGCATCAACGTCCAGCAGCACCCGCTGAACCCGCTGGAGCGCGGCTTCATCTGACAACTCCTCTGCGCACATGCGAGAAGGGTCAGCGGGGCTGGTGTACTCGAATCCCAAGCGATGGTGCTGCTGGATTGGTTGGACGCGGCGTTTGTAAAACGCGAACATGACGGAGGCACCGGTCACCCCCTTTTTCTTCTGTGCCTCTATGATCTCCAGCAGCTCCTTGACCTGATCCATCCCCCCGCCGGAGGGTTCGAGATTCCACTCTCCCCTCACTACAGGTGGTCTGTTCGACTTCATTGGGAGGTGGGGAGCATGGTTCTCGATGTAAAACCAATGATTCTTCCATCCGGGAAGGTTGGAGGGGAATTTATAGGTAAGGTATTTGTCGCTGGCCTGCTGACGCAGTTGGATGCCGGCGCCCCCCATAATGGAAAGATGCTTTGATGTGGGCTGTGGCTTGAAACGGAAAAGGAAGCGAAAAAGATCCTAGTGGGGTTTGATTCCAAGAAAAGCCTCGCAGTAATAGATGAAAATTGAAATGTGGCAGATAGAATTCAGGTTGAGGTGATGAAGCTCAAGCCCGTAGTAATACAGAAGGCCCCGGAAGAAAGAACAAGAGGGGAGGGCTAATCCCCATTCGGCAAAATGGAGAAATGTGACGATTTCGTCAACATTTTCCATGGGGAAAGGTTCACGGTAAGAGGGGCGCCAGTTGACAAGGCTCTTCTCTTGCAGCAACCCCTCGGAAACTAGCCTATTCAGATCGGTGAGGGAACACTTACTGTATGTCCACTCCCCGGTCAATGGTTGCGCCTCCTTCTTCTTCCCCTCGATCTCCGACTTCTTGGGCACCATCTCCGATTCGCTTGCCACGAGATGCTCGGGGGCTGCGGGGAGAAGGGTGGGGAGGTTGGCGTGGGAGGATTTCTTTGGGGGGATTGCGGCGACGTTTGGCCCCGATTAGGGATTTTGGTGGCTTTTGGCAGGATGCAGATTGGAAGCACAGTCTTCTCTCACTGTTGCCGCGGGGTTAAATAACCAGCGGGTGGGGAAAAGTTACTGTTCCGAAGTTTAGGAGTCACTTCCGGGAATATTCCGAAGTTGAGGGGTCATTTGGTGGACTGTATGGATTAAATATTCGATTAATCAATTTTTCAGGGTTCGTTAGCCTGGAAAAAGGGGTTTTCCGAATTAATGATCTAATTCCCATCTTCTGTACCATCACTTTGGTAATTTCTCAAGTTGTCATTTTTAGCCTGCATGCCACGGTTGTTGGATCCTTATCTCCAAATTTTGTGGGATTTGGATCAAGGATCGGGGGCTGCGGGATACGTGGCATCGACTTCTTATTTTTCAAATTTCTTTGAAGGATAAGCAGGATTACAAACTAATGGGATCCTCAGCCTGATTCTACGATTCAACCTAAGGCTCGGGGACTACTCCATATGGAGTGCGATTTTTAAAATCGCATACCATAACAAAAATTCAGGGCATGAGCACCTCATAGCTTCGATGCAGCTAAACAAGTACTCGAAGAAGGACTTCAAGATGAAGCTTCAGAAGAAGTCGAAGACTACTTCGAAAGTACTCGATAAGATTGCAGTACTCAGCTACGAAGAGCTCGGGGCTTGTCAGACCCGGGGCCACGGGACTGGGTACATAACGTAGTTTAAGAGATTAAGTTCGTCTTACCTCTTATTCATTCTGTTTATCTCTTATCTATTCCGTTTAAATAGGAGATAAGGCTAACCGATACAAGGGGAATCTACTCGAGATATGTTCTGGTACGATTCCTTAGCTGGTGTTGGTTAGTATCTTTGTAACCCTGGCCTCTCGGATATATAAGGGAGGTCAGGGACCCCTCTAAAAATAGACGATCTCTAGGTCATTCTACACCAAAGGCAATACAAACCATCACACAGGACGTAGGGTGTTACGCATCTTGCGGCCCGAACCTGTCTAAGCTTTGTGTTCCTTGTACCTTCGAGTTCTTGATCTCGGCGTCTCCTCACCCAAAACTTACCACCTTGGGTATATCCCTTGGTGGGCGGCCGGTTAAACACCAACAGTGGCCGACGAAAATACTGGCATCTCTTACAAACAGCAGCTGCAGCCACCTGATACATATCAAAATTATCGACAAAAAGCAGATGCAGCTAACTGCTTATGCATATCCATAATCCATCAACAAACAATCAGAATTATGAAATACATCAACATACAATCACCAAATACATCCAATAAATACAATTAAAGAACGAGAAACGATGTCACGTGATGTTGATAACCTCCAAAGCAGTTACTTAACATACATATCCATAAACAGTTATAATATATCCATAACATATCCAAAAGCAAAGTAAAACAAGTTATCCACCGAAAGTAATGCGATGTCTAGACTTTCGACACGCTCCCCTGCTAGGCCTACGTGGCAAGTGCAAGAGCCTACAACGCGAAAACACAAATCAAGGAGGAGGGGTAATATTATGTCCGCTGCCGCAGTCACCTCCAGAAATGTTACGCGCTGCCGATGGTGGCGTGGACGGGCTGTCAGAAACTCCTCGAGGATGAGTACTCGTCGAACCCTGATTATAGAAAAAGTTAAATCTATTTAGTACGCATATGTAAGACAATTTGAGCATTGCTAGTTATATGATATAATTACCACTTGTAGAGACGGTACACGCACATATGGTACAAAAGTCGGCGGTGGAGGAGGAGGCGAAGGAAGAGGTGGCAAATTAAATTGTGAGCCAAGGGTAGCCGCTAGCATTTCCTAAAAACCGATAGTAGATGAAATATCTTTATAGCAATGAAAAGTGCATAAGAACTTGAAAAAATATCAAATTTGCATAGTACCTTAATCTGTCGTTGCTGAGCGAAAAAACCTTGTATGTACTCGTGTTGTTGCCTTGCCCACTCCTCTTGCCTCTGCATCGCCTCTCTATGCTGTCTTATCTCCTCCTGCAGTACACTTTCCCTTTGACTTTCCCGTTGGTAGCCCTGAGAATTCTGAGTGGACTGGGAACACCTTGCCTCACTCAAAGCACCACTTGTATCAATAATGCCATTCAACATGCTGAACCTGCCATGTTTCTTCCCTCCCCCACTTGAGTATAAGGCACCAACATCCACATCACTCCTCCTCCAATCGTACTCATCCCCATGACGTGCCACCATTTCATCACCATATCTCGTCTACCATTCAGGCAACCAATAATAAGATTATATTCAAATCATCGCTTAATTGAAATCAAATTATTTTACTAACCAGAGTCTGTGTGGCATTCTCACTGCAGAGCAACTCTGACTGTGTAGGATCTGCGCCGTGGTGGCCTCGAATGTATGTTTCAATATAGCTTGGTGCCACCCCACTTTGTGCCTCCTGACAAAGAAGAAATTGTGATATTGCAAGTAAGCACATAATAAACACATACCATTCGACGAGCCAAACGAAGATGTCCATCAGCCCCATATCTTTGTGTAACCCGTGGTCCTGCTTGACAATTAGCTCTCTTCATTCCAGATTTTTCCACAAAGCTAGGTGAAGCCCAATAAGCAAAAAGTGCTCGCCAAGCATCCAGACACTTTCTCAACCAAGGCAAACCGCTAATATCAACTTCAAGGTACTCATCCTCTCGAAGATATATCTCAGAAGCACCCAATTTCTTGTTCATGACTTGCAGCTTTATTTTCTTGTAGTATAAACAAACGCATTGTATATGAGCATTGGACATCATGTCCCTTACCACCATCGTCGCTGCCTTCTCAAACACAGAACGAGCCCTATCTTGTAGGCACTGCTCATCCCCCTCCGACAAACGATACCTCTCCTAAAAAGAAAAATTAATTCATTAGACAACTCATAAATGAATCAAATAGATAGTAGTTATACAAGTTAGACAAGTTATGATAAAAAAGTACCCAGAACTCATTCCAAACTCTCGCTGTCGCCGTGACGCCCTGATCATCCGATTGCATCTTATAATGCTCCCACTTCAATGCAGGCGGAAGCACACCTCCAATTGTGACCATTCCTAGGTAGTGAAACCGACAAAGTGTTCCCAATGTTGCATTCACAGGTCTTAACCTATTTCTTCCCTCCCAACAAATATCGTCCCACTGCCTGCAATTAGAACATGACATCCATCATGTTTCTTACTTGAACTTTATAATATATTAAATGAAACAATCACAACAATAAAATATATTACTTACCAATCCCCATGTGGCCTTATATGTCGACGATTTGCCGGATTGGTTGCTGCAGGAGTCATCACATTGTTGACTCTAAATCTAAATGTGGTGTATTAGTTAGCGAGCTCATACAAAATTTTTCATGAAATGATCGTAAGTACCTGAACACAGGTTGTGCAGCAGTATCCTCCTCTTCCTCCTCCTCTACCTCTTCTCTGTCCGAGCACCCATGTCCCTCTCTACTACCTCCATCTCCATCGCCATCCACATTCACGACATATTCTTCCTCATCCGCACCCCCACCTTCCTCTTCTTGCTGTTCAAATACAAGTATATATTTATTGTTATTAAAAATTAAATTACACATGCAAACTACATATGACTTACTTGCATAGCCTCATCTAGACATCGCTGAAGTGCACTTCTTCGGCTCAGATGAGAACTGCTACCTCTAAAGAGACAAGGCCTATCCGAAGATGCAGAGCCATCATTCTTCTTTCCCTGACTCCTTGAAGACGAGGATACATCCTTCTTTCCCTTCCCCTTCAGAGAGTGCACAAATGACCTCATCCTAAAAAAAATAAAATATGGTTAGTTAATATCATATAAAGCAATGGTAAATATATGATAACAAGTTTCATAACAACAATTAGCAAATAAAACACTATTAAGAAAACTACATATGACATCACATTACATGTTAAAATTCCGCGGGGTCAAATCAAAAACCATACTAATTATACTTTCAGCAACATTGCGCTCTTGATGCATTACATCTAAATTATGTGGAAGGATCAGAGCAGTAGCATAAGGAAGGCTCCAAATAGCAGCTATATGAGTCCAATTATGCTCCACTTTGACACCTTCAAACCCATCGTCTGTGGCAATTAACCGACAATGGCTTGCTACAATCTCCTGACCGGTCAAACGCTTGGGTGGACCCTTAGTAACGATTGTGTCCTTGCGAAAGACATCTCGTTGAGTCCTGAACGGGTGATCATGAGACAAGAACCGACGGTGACAGTCAAAAAAGCAGAATTTGCACTATATTTCAAACGAAAAGCATCCGTATCACCCATGCATATCGGACAACATAGACGACCGTGCGTGCTCCATCCCGAGAACATTCCATATGCAGGGAAATCATGAATAGACCAAAGAAATGCTACTCGCATATTGAAGTATTCCTTCCGACTGCTGTCATATGTCCTAACTCCATTCCACAAGTCATGCAGCTCATCAAGCAATGGTTCCATGAACATATTCAAACGCTTACTGGGATTGTCAGGGCCAGGTATAATGAGCATCAAAAAAGCATACTCATCTTTCATGCATAATGATTGTGGAAGATTGTATGGACTTGTTATCACTGGCCAACATGAATAGGGGGCAGCATTTGAGTTAAAGGGAGTGAAGCCATCAGTGGCCAACCCAACACGCACATTCCGGGGGTCACTTGCAAAACTTGGATCATAATGGTCGAGGGCCTTCCAAGCTGTACCATCAGAAGGATGGCTCATGCATCCTGTATTATTACGAATTCCCTCTTTGTGCCATCTCATATGTTTTGCAGTCTTCTGAGATAGGTACAACCGTTGAAGCCTTGGTTTCAATGGTAGGTACCGTAACACCTCAACGGGCACACTTGTTATCTGCACACTTCCATCTTTTTTCACCACCTTCTTGTATCTGCACTTCTCACAAACCGAACAGTACATGAGATTTTCATTGTTCTTCCAAAATAACATGCAATTGTTCTCACACACATGGATTTTTTTATACGGCATCCCTAAACCAGCTAACAACTTCTTTGAGTAGTAAAAGTCTTTCGGGAACTTGTGAGGTTTCGGAAGCATGTCCGAAATTAAGTCAACAAGATCATTGAAACAACTTACTGAAAGGTTGTACTTGGACTTTATAGCCATTAACCGTGTCACAGCAGCAAGCTGTGACAAAGTGGTGGCCCCATGTAATGGTTCTTTTGATGATGCAAGAAGACCAAATTATTCCGGTACCTCAGCAGCATTCTCAACCTGTTGGACAAAATCATCCATTATTGCATCCATCCTATCTTCGTTTTCTTCAAACCTATCAACTAGGTTGTATGGCTCCTGCTCCTGTGACTCCCCATGCTCATACCACCTCTCATAATTCGGCATGAAACCCCACTTGCATAGGTGACGCTCCATATCAATCTTGACTTGACGAGAACAATTCTGACACTTATTACATGGACACTTTGCCAAACCACCGCCAGGAGACAAGGAAAATACATGATCAACAAAAGCTTGTGTGTTGACCATCCACTCTCGCGTAGGCATTCCGTTACTTGTCCAACCATCATACATCCAACTTCGATCGTCTCTCATTTTCTCAAACTAGCTACTTCATAATGAAAGTGAGAAATGTTACTTCATTAACGATACTAAGCAAACAATAATTATCAAGAAAATGTAACACAAATATTTTAAGGGTAATACAGTTTCTGGCCTTAGAGTAATGGACAACAATGCATCACTAAATTTAATAGTTATTGGGTCAGTTCAAAACTAGCATGAAACAGAACGGGCAAGCATACCTATGAGCGTCGGTGGCCCGCGGGGGCACAGCATGGGGCCTCGGGGGCGGTGGCGGGCCGCGGGGGCATGACGTGGGGCCTCGGGGACGGCGGCGGTGACCTTTTTCTAGTTAAGGTAGGCGCGAGGCGGGCAGCGGCGACCTTCTGCAACAAGTAATGGAGATATAAAATTGTGCCAATTCACTTAGTTTCATATATGTTATTATACTCATTCTGGCCAGACTAGTGTCTTTGATCTTTCCTTTAGGTTGAAAAAGCTGAAAGATTGACCTAAATATTAAAAATTTGTGGGAGCATCTGTGAAAATATTGTGACAGTTCATGTGCTTGTAAGTTAGACATATATTTTGTTAGTGTGAAATATGTGTTTGTTTGTATAAAGCTCATGTATGTTTGTGTGAAGCTGTTGAAAATTTAAAGTGCAAGTAAAAAGGGTATTTTTGTAATTACAGAAAAACCTAGGGTTGTTTTTGCAAAATGTAATTGGATAGGAGGTATTTTCAAAACCAGTGAAGGGTAGTTTTGCAAATATGTTTTTCTTAATTTATGTCTTGTAAAAATATATATTTATCCAAAAGTTTCATTTGAAATGCGTGTGTTGAAGTGTGTAAAAATTTTGGGTAATGTGGTGAAAATAAGGGTATTTATGTAATTTTATAAAAGTACAAGTCCTTTTATGCAAGTATTTGATTTACAAAAGTAACTTTCAAAATTTACTCAGGACTAAAGTGTAAAAAGTGCAAGTCATCATGACATGTCTATCCAATCATTATGACGAGTCTATCCCGTCATCATGACGTGTCATAAATGCTTGCATTTAGGTCCTGAATTTTATAAAGTTTCACTCTTTAGGACAAAAGCAATTTAAATCCGATTTTTGTTCAAAGATTCACGTGTAAAAATATAAGTTTTGAGTTTTTGAACTTGAGCCCTAAAGCAATGTTGTAGAGTTTGAAAAACTCTCCAACTTTCGTTTTGGGCATTTCTTCATTCGGGTTTTAAATCAACGGGAAATTTTGTTTTACAAACAGGTCCCTGCAGTTTTCAAAAATTGCGCATAAGTCCTTGGCAAATCTCTTTTCCCCTTCTCCTCTGTTCTCTTATCCCTGGCACACTTATCACTTTTCCACCGGCGGCAGCAGCACCAAAACACTTCTTTTCTTCCTCTGTTCTTCTTCCCGTTGACCCCTTTTCTCCAATCACGGGCGCTCGGGCGGCGCCACAGGAGCAGGTCGGGCTCGCGCGGTGCAGGGCGAGTGCGGGCACGGCGGAGCGCTGGTGGGGCTCGGGCGTTGAGCGGCCCGAGCGGGCGGCCGCGGCCCGTGCGGCAGTGCGCGGGGCCAAGCGGAGGAGTGCGAGCGGCTGGCGCAGGCAGGCCGCGGGAGTCAGAGGTGAGCGTTGGGGCGGTGGCAGCGACAGCAGGCGGCGGGCGCTCGAGGCTAGACGGGCGCTGGGCGAGCGGCCCCAGGCGCGCGGCGCTGGCGGCGCGGGAGCAGCGCGCGGCCAGGCACTGGCAAAGCCCAAGGCGGCAGCAGCTCGGGTGTGGTGCGCACGGGCGGCCGCGGCTCGACGCAGTGGCGGGCTGGCGGCCAGGTGCACGGGTGGCAGCGACGCAAGCGGAGCGCGCGGGCGGCACGTTGGCACCGGGAATGCTTCAGGCGTGGGCAGCAGTTGCTGTGCGTGCAGACAGGCCTGCGGCCCAGAGCAAGCACAGGTGGTCGGGCGAGCTAACGCAGGCAAGGTGGCTCGCGAACGCGGAGGGCGCTGGAGACGCGATTGGCGGCGCGCGCGCGAGTGGCTCGGCCGCAGGAGGAGCAGCGTGCACACAGCCGGAGGTGCGCGCGAGCAGGAACGCGCAGGCGTGGGTGTGGACGCTGCTCGCGCAGGAGGCATGACGCTGACGCGTGAGCGGTACGCGGGCTCCAAGCGGCAGCTGGGCACTGCAGGACGGCGCGAGCAGAGGTGGTTCGGCTCGGCGCAGACGCGCGGCAGCGCCGGAATGGATGCGAAAGCCGGTGCTGGCGCGAGCGTGCGCGCGGTGGCGCGTGGGAGTTGGCGATGTGGGCAGGTGTTGAGCGGCCGGAGCCGAGTGGGCCCATGGGCACGAGCAGGCAGTGCTGGGTGCGACGTGCCGAGCAACGGCGCGCACAGGAGGAGTTGCGGTGGAAAGCTGTTGCGCGAGATGCAGGAACGCGTGGCCATATCGAAGACGCAGCTCAGGTGTTTGATGAAACGCGGATACGCGTGGTGCTGGAGAACGCGAGGGTCCTGCTGTTAGGCGAGGCATCAAGGGTGCAAGACGCCGTCGGGCGGATGTTACGACGGTGTGCAGATGCGGCGCAACAAGGCCGAGGCGACGCCGGTCCAGCAGATAAGGAGGAAGGAGGAGGAGCTATGCAGGGCAACGATGTGCAGAGCGGCGGTGTGCAGCGCATGATGGTGTTCCCGCTGGGCGAGCTCAGGCCGCGACCGAGTTGGTGTGCAGGAGGGTCGCGCGTGAGGGACATTAGAGGCCCTCGAGGAGAAGGCAACGGGCGAAGTCCGGCGGCACTGCGGACTGCTCGTGGAGAGTTTGGAGGTGGCCAGGTGCGAGCAAACCTCGAACCTCGTGGAAGCGGAGAGGCGCTTATGGCGCGGCAAGTTGGAAGGAGAAGTTACGAAGCGAAGGTCCGAATGGATTTGGATTAACACGTCCGCGGATGCGAACGAGAGTGTTCTACCGGTGACCAGCTCGACTCGATTCAGCAAGCGCGTGCGTGTACAAGACAACAGGCCATCTTCCACCCACGACAAGCCTTCCCGGCAAACTTCTTCGTCACCCATGGAATCTCATCATCGTCGAGCTTATCTTATCGCCAATTCTGTTCACCGCGGGAATTCATTTTCCGCTTGTTCTTCTCCACAACCAAGGTTTGCCCTGATCCACTAAATCTTTCTAATACCGGCGATTCCTTTGCCGGAATATCATTGTTGACTTCCTGTTATCTGTTTTCCTGAACCAGGGACTTAATTGCTTCATTTTAGAAGTTCTAGGGTGTTCTGTGTAAAGTTTTCAAAATCTTCTTTGTTTCAAATAAATGAACTTCTACATTTTATAGATTCTCGTAAGAAGTTCATAAAAGTACAAAATCAGTTTTGTTTGAAACCCTAGGTCGAAAACTACAAGTTGTATGTTGTGATCTTGGGTTGAAGTCTTTGATGAGTGGTCTAGGTCAAATGTTAGGGAATGAATGTTTTATTGTGCTTTATATTGTATGCTTGTGTTGTAGCTGAAAAGCAAGTCATAGGATATATGTCTTAAATAGAGATGTGTGATGTTTAGTTAGTCCTTTCATATGAGTGCTCATATCTCTGCCATCAAGACGTTATCCTTGTCTTGATTGCAGTCTCCTTAGGTCCTTTTCGTATAGAAATCCCTCTTGGTTCATGCGCATCTGCTGCTTAGCCTATACATCTTTGCAGTTATACTTCAGCGTCGGCTATCAGTTCAGCCGCTAAGCATCCATTTTCTTTGAGTCTATGATATTTCTGCGTAACTGCTGTCAGCCGATACATTTCTTGTGATATGCTTCTATCATCGGCTGGTTAGCTGAAAAGATTGTTACTTTTCTAGTATCGGCTACCGCCGATACAATTCTTTTGTCTATCCTACATCGACTGCACAGAGTCGATGTATCAGAGAGACACACACGATCTTAAGGTTCTTGTTATCGGCCAATCCAAGCCGATTCTAGTGGTTGTCCATATCGGTTATGGCCGATCAATCCTTAGTTGTCCCATCCTTATCCACACCCTTCTATCAGTCGATTTATCGACTGAGAGATCGGCTATATATATCTATCGGTCACATATCCTCAACCATACTCCAATCGGCTGTACGTCACTCAATTGTTGTGCTGACGTAATCGAGTCGATACAACCACACCTAGTTACCTAGAATAACACTTAAGCACATCTCAGTTAAGATAACTGCTTTAGGAATCATCCCTCTGCTAAGGTAATCGATGCTTTCATCGATCAATTAGGAAACCGATGTACCTTTCCATCGGCTAAACCTCTGTTGTTCCCAATCGGCTCTGTTGTAATCTTCAACGAGTAGCCGATTCTAGTTAGTTGTTCCCCTAAAGCTCTATCTAGGTTTAGTTCAGATCTTTTTGGTTGTTATGTGAATAGTGTGTTATATGAGTGCTAGATTGCAACTTTGCTGTGAAATAAAATAGTTTTGTGTGCACGCTTGAATGTAATGCTGCATTACATGTAGATACGACTACTTCGGCAACGGTGCCTATGAGATCTCCCCGGAGTCTACGGAGGATGTTTCTTAAGTCCAAATGAACGTCACCAAGAGATCAACTGAAGCCCCGAACCAAAGTTCGGAAGATATTGATATTTCTGACTTCAGCCCCACCAGTAAAGGCAAGCCCCGGGCATAACCCACTATTTTAATTACACTGCAATTTATATCTATTTACGTATTCTATGTATTAAGTTCTTAGGAATTGCTTGGAACCCTAGTTGCATAAATTCAGGGAACCGATGTACTGAACACTAGAACTTGAGTCCGACTAGCTGCTATGCTAATAGGACCGGTAGAAGTCGGGTGATTTCCTGTCACTCGCGCGATATAGGAGTTGTAATGTTTACATTCCTATTATCACTATAAGGATGACGGACGGGAGTTTTGTGAGGTATCATGGTTGAGGTGATACCCCGTCTATGTTGTTGAATCTGTTAAGGTCGCAGCGTGTGGTAGTGCGGGTTAAGTGTTTGAAAGTACTAACCACATGCCGCGAAATATGGTAAGCGGTAAGCCTAGTAGCCAATCGGCCCGAGGAGTGGACACACCTCCCACCACTCGTCTTGCTTCTTCTGGTTACTTATGTTCGACGTGTGGGAATACGTGTTGCAAGGGCAACCAGGAATACGGGTTTTGTAGTCGTGCTACAGACGTATGTCCTGCACTTTGGAAGTGCGTATAGTCCTGCAGTCGCTTGTGGTGGACCTGTCCACGAGTCGGAATGAAAGGCAAACGGTTGCTTCGGAATGACCCTGTGGTCTTCCAAGCGTTTGAGTTAGATTTACCTTGCAAGGTTGAATTTCGATTCAGGAATTGTCCGCCTCTCACGATGAATGAGACTGCTTATCCCCTTTACCGCATTGAGTAACAAGAGCAATCATATGATTATCAAAGATGATGTGTGACCAAAGTTCATACCATGCTTGCTTAGTTATAAGTGCTTATGTAGAATGGATAATCACCTAGAACCTGAAAGCTAAAAGTTGAAATTAAGGATCTACTCTCAATTGCTTTCCAGCTGAAAATAAACCCAGAGCCTTTACAATGCCTTCATGAGTCTAGTTATGGGCTAAAGTATACCCAATCCCGGGTAAGCCTTGCTGAGTATTAGTATACTCAGCCTTGCTAGTTTTATGTTTCTCAGGTAAAGTCTGTGAAGACCCTACTCTTCCCCTGCCTTGGCCCTGTGCTTTTCCAGAAGGTTGGTCCGTGGAATGGGATCCGTCCTCGGCCAATACTGATGATCTCGAGTGATGTCGTGCCCAAGCTTAGCATGACATCCGTCTTGACGATGTACTGTAATCATCGCGTATGTTTCCCGCTGCTTAAAACCATAGCTTTACAGTTGGTAATGTCTTTTCTAAATTTAGAACTTCGCACTGCTTTAAGAAACCCTTGTATTGTAATTTTCCTGTGATGTAAAATTTGAGGGTGAATGTATCTCTGGACTCACCTTCGTGTAAGGTAACCTTGTTTGATCCTGTGTATCGGTGGTTTATCAGGACGTTACCCGACAGGCCAAGGGATTATACCGTTTGAAGCACGTTGGAGCCCTCGGGAGTGGACTCGCGTACTTGAGCCGGTATAATTCAGGTTGGTTCTGCCACAAATATTTAATTTGTAAATGTATCTATGGTCTATTGATCTGCCTAATTGGATGTTCTGATATAATGTATGGAGCTAGTAACATGATCTTGAGCCAAAAATGTGTACAGTAAAAAATACGGCTACAGAGGGCCGCGCGGGGGCCTGCGGGGCAGAGGGGGCCGCGTGGGGCGGAGGCGGCGGCGGCGGCGGCCGCGGCGGCCGCGCGCGCGAGGGCCGCGCGGGGCGGAGGCCGCGAGGGGCGCGCGCCCGAGGTGGTGGCGGCGGGGGTCGCGGGGGCCTGCGGGGCCGAGGCGGCCGCGGGGGCCGCGCGGGGTGGAGGCGGCCGCGGGCGCGTGGGCCGCGCGCCCGAGGCGGTGCAGGCGGCGGCAGCGGCCGCGTGGGCGCAAGGTGGCGGGGCCCACGGGGGAGCCGCGCGGGGCCGCGGCACGGCGGCGGGGGCAATGCGGGGCTGAGGCGGAGGCGACGGCGGCCGCGCGGTGCGGCGGCGGTGACGGCGAGGGCGGTGGGCCGGGGGGCTCGGGCGCGGGGGAGATGGAGAAGACGCGTACTCGATCTACTGTGCGTGTGGGAGCTAGACAGAGATCCAACGGCGCTATTAGAGCACCAATATTTTCGTCGGCCCGCTGGGCCGACGAAATTAGATCTATTTTTGTCGGCCCCAAACTGGCCGACGAAAACGGTCCCTTTGTTTCGTCGGCCAGAGAACTGCCGACGAAATTAGGAACTTTTGTTTTGTCGGCCACACAGAGCCGATGAAAATAATGTCACTTTTTTGTCGGCCGGCTCTGGCCGACGAAAATGATCCTTAATTTCGTCAGTCTTTTGTGTCCGACGAAATAAATTATATATTTTCATCGGCTTCCTTTGGACCGACGAAAATAGAATTGGCCGACGAAAATGATCGGTTTTGGTGTAGTGCCTGCTAGGTTCTTGGTTGAAAAGATACCAAGAGGGAGGAGAGAAGTTGTGGAGAATGATCTTACATCACAAGTATAATACTAAGAATCCAAATATCTTTCGTTCCAGGACTATAGGAGCCTCAAATTTGTCAAGTGGCTGATATGGGCAGCCCAAACTGTAAAGCTAGGTTATAGGTGGCAGGTTGGTAATGGCATGAAAAGTTAAGTTTTGGGAGGATAATTGGCTCGGCTCTTCAAGATTGGCAATTCAATACTGGAATTTGTATGAAATGGTAAATGAGATAACAAGGACCATCTCGAAGCTATGGGATGGTGTTAACATGAAATGTTCTTCTAGGAGAACAGTTAACGAAGGGCTTATGAATGACTTGCAGGAGGTAGTTCTGTTAGCCCCTACAATTACTTTTTATGGGGAAGAAGACTCGATGATCTGGAATCCAAATATCTTTCGTTCCAGGACTATAGGAGCCTCAAATTTGTCAAGTGGCTGATATGGGCAGCCCAAACTGTAAAGCTAGGTTATAGGTGGCAGGTTGGTAATGGCATGAAAAGTTAAGTTTTGGGAGGATAATTGGCTCGGCTCTTCAAGATTGGCAATTCAATACTGGAATTTGTATGAAATGGTAAATGAGATAACAAGGACCATCTCGAAGCTATGGGATGGTGTTAACATGAAATGTTCTTCTAGGAGAACAGTTAACGAAGGGCTTATGAATGACTTGCAGGAGGTAGTTCTGTTAGCCCCTACAATTACTTTTTGTGGGGAAGAAGACTCGATGATCTGGAAGTTTACTTCTAATATGGTGTATTCCTCTCAATCTTTATCAAGGTTATTAACTTCAGAGGAGTTGTCCAGGTTTATGTGTCGTCTATTTGGGCCTTAAAAATCCCTCCTAGAGTTCACTTCTTTCTTTGGCTGTTGTCCAAAAATTAAGATTTTGACTAGAGATAATTTGGAGAGGAGGAAGAAACTTGATGTTTCTTGCCTATTCTGTAGTGAAAAGGAGTCCGTGTACCATTTGTTTGTTGACTGTGCTATGGCCAAACAGGTCTGGAATGTGATTGCTGGACTACTACGATTAGATATGGGTCCATAATCCAATTCTCATATCTCCTCTATGTAACCATAATATATCTCCAATTTTCCATTATTGTATGTGGCATCCATATGGACACCACTATTTTGGTTTGTGCTCTTTTTATCTTGGGCTCTCGTGTAAAATGTATTCCTATTTATCTTGTACCCTTGGAATGTTAAGATATTCCAAGATGGTCCCCTAGCCAACCACATGAGCTGTTCCGGTATATCCATATTATCAATTAGATTCTTCCGCAACCAACTGGCGAAAGAATCTATATGTCGATGTGTAATCTAGGCCTCACACTTTTCTAGGAATTCGGAGCACAAAATCTTCTTATGTTCCTCGATATACGGATCCACCAAGGAGGATTGTTGAAGAACCACGTAATGCGCTTTTTTGAATGAGTAATCATCTGTACAGACATATGCTTTCTTTCCTAGTGTGCCCTTTCGACGTAGTATCCCCTCGCACAGCAATTCAGGAACCCCAATTTGTTTAAGGTCATCGATAAAGTCAACACAAAATTCAATGACCTCCTCTGTTCCATAGCCACAAGCGATGCTTCCTTCTAGACGTGCACTATTACGAACATATTTCTTTAGTACCGCCATGAACCTCTCGAAAGGGAACATATTGTGTAGGAATATAGGTTCAAGAATATCAATCTCTTTGACAAGGTGAACTAGGAGATGTGTCATAATGTTGAAGAATGATGGTGAAAATATCAACTCAAAGCCAACTAGACATTGTACCATGTCATTCTGAAGCTTTATGAGATTGTCTGGATCAATTACCTTGTGAGAAATTGCGTTGAGGAAAACACATAGTTTTGTGATGGTTAATCGAACGTTCTTAGTAAGAATCCTCCGCAACAAAACTAGAAGAAGTTGAGTCACACGTGGCAATCATGAGACTTTAGGTTTGTGAATTTATTCTCTGGCATATTTTAGGATTCCTTTTATATTCGAGGAGTATCTAGATAGGACCTTGATACTGCTCAAGCATTCAAACATGCTTTCCTTCTCTTCTTTGCTAAGAGTATAGCTAGTAGGACTTAAGTAGTGCCGTCCATTATCTCTCATTTCCGAATGTAGGGCATCTCATTCTTCCATACGTTGCAATTCCTGCCATGTTTCTAGGGTATCCTTTGTCTTCCCGTACATGGCTGGAAATCCTATCAGGTTGACGCAAAGATTATTCATGAGGTGCATCACGTTAATTGCATTGCAAACAACTAAGACTTCCCAATATGGCAGCTCCCAAAAAATAGATTTCTTCTTCCACATGGGTGTCATTCCATTTTTGCTCGGAGCATGTTGGCTACCAGGTCCCATGCCAAATACTACTTCTATATCCTTTACCATATCAAAGACGTGCTAACCACTATGGTTCATCGGCTTTGTACGGTGGCCTGCTTGCCTTTTGAAATGCTTGCCTCTTTTTCATACCGGATGTTTGACGATAGAAACTGATGATGACCCATGTATACAATCTTTCTGCAGTGAGTCAAGTATATACTATTAGTTTCATCTAAACAGTGTGTGCAAGCTCTATATCCATGTTCGTTTGTCTAGACAGGTTACTAAGAGCAGGCCAGCCATTGATGGTTACAAACAACAATGCTTGTAGGTTAAAGTCCTCCTGTCGGTATTCATCCCACATCCGTACACCTTCTTCGTGCCACAACAATAACATTTCTTCGACTAATGGCCTTAGTTACACATCAATGTCATTCCCAGTTTGCTTTGGGCCCGGGATAAACACCAGCATCATGATGAATTTCCGCTTCATGCAGAGCCATGGTGCAAGATTGTACATACATAGAGTCACAGGCCAAGTGTTGTAGCTACTGCCATTTAACCAAAAGAATTCATGCCATCCGTACTCAAATCGAACCTTATATTCCTCGGATCCATTGCAAAGTCTTTGTAGGTTCTATCTATTTTTCTCCACTCGGATCGATCAGCTGGGTGTCTCAACATTGCGTCTTCCTTTCATTCTTCTTTGTGCCATCGCATCAACTTAGCATGCTCTTCATTTCTAAGCAGATGCTTCAAACATGGTATTATAGGTACACTCTTCCTGGGATGCTCGCCCTCGACATCCCTAGGGTCCTCTATCCTGATCTTATACCGCAATGCACCGCATGCGGGACATGCATCTAAATTCTCGTACTCATCACCATGGTAGAGGATGCAATCATTTAGATATGCATGTATCTTCTATACCTCCTGTACCTCTAGTCCTACAGTGCAAATAAGTTGTTTGGCTTCGTATGTTGTGGTAGGAAATTCATTATCCTTAGAAAGTATATTTTTCAAATGTTTTAGCAATTCTTCAATCCATCTTCGCAGCCTGGGTACAACAACATGCGGTGGTCCTCAAAGATATGCTGGAACTTCATCCTCTCTTTTCACTTTCACAATCTTCGCCCGTATCGGGCAACACCTGCCCAAGATTGTCGGTGGGATCATGTAACGCCCGCATTTTTATCTTATTTAAATTACAGTACAAATCACCTGCTAAAAATAATTTTCAAAACTTTTTCGTCGTCGAGCTCAAATCGTTCCTAAATCTTTTACCGTCCGAGCTCTTAATCGCCCAAAACGTTTCCTGACGTTTCGCCGTCTGACATCCAAAATTAACCGCCATCCTTTTTCTGTTCCTCGACCCGCGTGCCGTGCCGCGTGCTCAACCCCGCGCTCGCGACCGTCGCGGCGAATCCCGCCGACCGCGCCCCCCCCTCCTTTCCTTTTTCCCTGTTTCTCTTTTCCCCCTTTTCCTTTTTCTCCTTTTCTCTTTCCTTCTCCTTCTCTCATCCCCCTTGCATGCGCAGCACAACACCGAGCAGAGCTCGACGCCGAGTGCCCGGCCACAACCACCCCCCCCACTGTCCACCTCCACTAGCACTACCTAACTCGACCCCTCCCCTGCGCACGCCGTGCCCCCTTGCCCGCCTCGGTGCTCGCGGTTGCCCCTGCGAGCCACGGCGGAGCAGAGCTGGCCGCCGCGCGTCGCCTCGCCATTGGCCGCCCCCCCCCCCGCACCGCACATCCCCCAGGCCGCCCCTCCCTGCTACGCGCCACCGACCACCCTGCGCGGCGACGACTCAGCGCCACCGTCGCCCCCACCGCCATTACTGACCGCCTCCGGAGCTCACCGGCCTCCACCGCGCCCCCCCTCCTTCCCACCCTCGCCGGCCTATAAATACCCCCACGTCGCGCCCCACCACCACCACAACCTCCACCGCCGCCCCTAGCCCTCTCCCCGGCCCTGCATCGCCGCCGCCGCAAGCACCTCCGCCCGCCGCTGCTGGCCACCGTGGGCAGGCCACGGTACGCCACCCCAGCTCGTGGTGATGTAACGCCCTAAAAATTTCAAACTTAAACTACGCGTTAAGGTGCCCTGACCAAAAATTTATTCGTCGTAAAACCCTGACTCTCTCCGGCCGACGCGAACCTGATTACCGTCTCATTCTGCACCACTCACGCGCTAGAGTAATTCATAAAAACGGTTCGAGATTAAAACCCTAACCCTAACCGGATCGTCATTCCGCATCGCTCGATGGCTGGCCGCCCACGCGCGACCGCCCGCCGCGATTAACGCCGACGCTCCTCGTGCCGCGCGCCAATCCCATGCGCGTGGCCGACCGGCCGCGGTCGCCGCCGCGACCGGCGCCGACGCGTTTCCCCCCTCTCTCCCCTTCTCTCCTTTCTCTTTTTCCCCCTCTCCCATTTCTTTTCTCCCTTTTCTCTCTTTCCTCTTTCTTTTCTCTCTTTTTCTTTCTTTTCCTCTTTTCCCTCCTTTCTCTCTTTTTCCCTCTCCTTCCCTCCCCCTCTCCCCTTCCCGGCCTCCTCTGCTGCGCGCCTGCACGCCGCCGAGCGCCACGCTGCCTCGGCCGTGCTGCGCACGCGCCCGCCTGCGCGCCCGCGTGCCGCGTCAACCGCCGCGACGCTCGGCCGCGACGTCGCGCTGCCCGCCGCTGGCACCGAGCTGCTGCCCCACGTGCACGCGACGGAGCTTGCGCCGCCCCGGCCTTTCCCTTGCGCGCGCCGCTGTGCCTCCTGCCGCTGACGCCGCCCTCGCCGTTCGCGCCCGCACGCGTGCCGAACTGTCGCGTCGCCCCGGCCTCGCCGCCCGCGCCGCCGCTCCACGACACGGGCGCCATTAAGGCTTCCCGAGCCGCTCGCCGGCCCTCTCCCACCGGCCACCACCGGCCACCGCCTCCCTTGGCCTATAAGTAGGCCGCCCGCACAGCCGCCCCTCCCCACGACCTTCACCACCGCACGGCCCCTCCTCTCCCGAGCTGCAGCGCCGCCGCCGCCTATAGCCTCGCCGCCGCCCTCGGTCCGCCGCCGCCCGGCCTCCACGCGCCACCCCGGCCCAAGGTGAGGCCGGGGATCGGTTCCCCTCCTCCCCCTCGTCCTTTTCCCCCACCCCCTCGCCGCCACCGAGCCCCGGGCCGGCCGGATTTGGCCGCCGCCGGTGCCCCCCTCCCCCTCCTCTGTTTCGTGCGGGGAAGAGGAGGAAGGAAGGGGCCTTTTTGCCTGAAGCCCCTCCTCTTTCCTGTAATACCCCAAAGGAACCCCCCCTCCTCTAATTACCCCCCCCCCTTTTTTCTAAAAAGCCCCTGCTCCCTCTAGTTTTTCGAACCAAACCCCTCGATTACGTAAACCTAAACACACTCGACACCTTTCAGCGTACCCTGAGTATTTCTAGGATTTACAAATAGGTCCGCACCCTTTCCAGATATTTACGAACAAGCCCTCGAACCCCCGTTTAACCCCTGAAACCGCCTTTAGCGTGTCATTTTATGTGCGAAACGACCTCCGATTGACCCGAAACTTTACCACGCCCTTTCTAGTATAGTTTTAGCCATGCCATTAAGAAACCACCCAGAGATATTGCCCCTGACTCCGTAACTAAAATATTTCCGATTCGAGCCTATCGGTGAAAGCTTTTAGTTCTTTCGCTTGATTGTGTGTCTGTTTGTTTGCGTCATAGGACACGGAGTGAACGACGAGGTTCCCGACCGCGACCAAGCAACTGAGGACCAGTACTGCGACCCCGAACCCGAAGGACAGTGCTCCGATCAGGACTTCCCGCAAGGGTTTGACGATGGCAAGTTCAATTCCGCCCTTTGATGCATATTTCTGTCCTAGTTTTTATAAACACGACCCAATGGCCTGTTTTATAAAATTGCATTGTTTTGCGTGCTGGAAACCCGGTAGGATAGCCACCCCTGTTTGAAGTAACCATACTTTGACTGCCTGATTTATAAAGAAAATGCGTGTGTGTGGGAAGGGATAAAATGTGGTTTTGAAAAGCGAGTTAGATGAGATGGATGGCATTTCTGTGTGAATTGCCGTTGGTGTGCTCGTACCTGTGTGGTTGAGCGTGGATGGGAGATATCCATCTTGTCACCCCTAAGGACCGAGTTGTTGTGACATCTCACTTAGCTTCTCGTAGTGCGAACCACTTGACCGTTGTATGGGCAACGGCTTGGCCTAACCCCACTAGTTAGTCTGATAGCCATCGGGAGAGCTGGGAGCAACGGGTGATCAAGGAGACGGGATAAGCTCTGTGTGACTTATGCCCCGGTTAAACCTCGGTGTTAGGTCGAATGACCCCTTGATAGATCCCGTGGTGGCTAGTCAGGTCTAGCTACGGTGGGTAAGGGCTTCGATGGGATCTGCACCGGCACCAAGGTGCTCGTGTTGTGGTACCCCGCCTGTGGGTAAAGTTGCACACCTCTGCAGAGTTAGAAATCTATTCGAATAGCCGTGCCCACGGTATTGGGCAGGTTACGGTGTGGTCACATAACTAGTGTTTCTCTCTGGGAAATGGTTGAACTGGTGTCGAGTTGTTTGAAAAGTATCCGGCAATGGTGCTGTGTGCTACGACGGACGGGGAGTCCGGTAGCGGCCTGAAACTTGGATCCGTGAAGATCGACATTGTGTGTTCTTAGACACCTGAAAACTTGTTTTGAAAAATGCTTTTAAACGAACCCTTGCATATAATTGTGTTTCCGCAAAAGAACCGTAACTTTATCCTTGGATTATCCTATGCATTTAACTCTGCTATAACCCCCCCCCCGTGGGTGTGATTGGACTTGCTGAGTACGTTTGTACTCACCCCGTTTTACTCTACAGTGGAGGATCCCGACTACATCCCCGAGAACGACGAGTAGGGTTCCGTCCTGCACCCAGTCTTGCCTGTGGATGAGGTCACCGTTGGAGCTCCGCATGGCGCAAGACTCTGATGATCCTTTGTTCGTAGCTAGTGTAGTTGTGTGGGTTCTGGTTGTAATCCTCGCGATAGTGGCGCTTCACTGCCCATTACCGCGTAGAGTTGTACGGTGATGTACCATCTGATGTAATAAAAGTGTTATCAGCCTCCTGGGACTGATAAAGTGACACTTTTAAGTCTTCCCTGATGGGGGGACGCTTCAGGTGGTATCAGAGCCGTAGACTGGCCGTAGGACGTGACCCTAGGAGCGAGACCCCTTTTCAGACCCTAAGACTTGTTCTAGCTTAGATATCCTTTTGCACGCACACTTACCCCTGGCTTTTACCCTGTTCCAGATGGCTGACAACGGATGGGTCAACGGAGTCTGTTACGCAGAGCCTGGCCTTCCTAAGTTATTGTTGCTCAGCCTGGAACGTGTTGGGGTTATGGAAACGCCGGAGTACGCCTACCGAGAATACATCTCCGGTGGCACCCTTCGGTGCGACACGATGATTTTTGTGGAGAGGAGCACCCGCTACCCTGATGTGGACCCTTGGTTCATCTCCACAAAGGGCTTCCGATTCCCCGACACCTACCGAAAGGCCGCCCGTAAAGCCCTACGCCGACTGCGTGTGCTCTATAGGCACCACCTGCAGCGGACTCCTATGGGATTTTTCCCACCCACTGAAGGTAGAGGACGCACTTGGATTGCCCGGATGAGGGGACTTGGACGAGAAGAAGAGGATCTAGAAGATACGGTCTCCCACCTGTCTATTTACCTTACGGGCTTAGATGCGCTCTGCAACGAGCAGGCGGCACAACTGAAGAAATTAATCCATGGAGTTGAAAAGTTAACCCAGGAGCTGGAAGAACAACGGACAAGAGCTGCCACCGCCGAGTATTCCTTAGCCGCCCTCCAAGCCCAGATGCAAGTATACGAGACCCGCAACGGAATAGGTGGGTGGATCGAAGAAGAAGAAGAGAAGAACCATGGGACCCATTGGGACAAGGGTACTCAGACCGAAACGAGATGGATCGTTCCTTCCAATAAAGAACGCTCTATCAGGACGAGGAAGAATCTCCATGATAGGATTAGCACCCTAGCAAAACCCTACCCTAATGACCACGTATCCATGAAAACTGTACACCCTTGTTGTAATAATAAATATCATCTACTCGCTTTTGCACCTGTACCATGTTGTTTACCCTACTTCTGTTTCAGATGGCTGAGAAGGATGGACCCAGGGCGATTGCCAAGCTGACCTGGATTTCCCAGCTCTTGATCAACACCTGGAGGACCTTGGCGTTACAGAGCGCCCAAGTACTACAGCCGGAGTATGAAACCATGGTACCCTTGCTGCAGGGTGATCCTGGTCATCGCCAGGAGCCAACCGCTACCCCGACATCCAGCCTGGCGGGCGACGCCACAGGGTTTAGACACCAGACACCTACCCCTTGGCCGTCAGGAAGCGCTCCGTTACTTGTGCCGGATTTTTGAAGAACACCTCGCCCACACCAGCGAAGTTCTTCCCGCCGGCCATCAGAACCAGTCTGGGAAGCGCGCATGAGAAACCTGGAGCGACGTCGCCCGAAGAGGCCCCTGTACCAATGCTAATACCTAGCCGCCCTGGACCAACTCTTTGACGAGCAAGCCAACCTTCTGAGGGAGCAGACTCACCGAGCCGAGCAAGCAGAACTCGCGGTGAGGATACAGCAGATCCGAGCCGCCCATGCCGAGGCGAGAGCCGTAGCCGCGGTCAGTAGCGAACTGTCGCCCAGAAAGCCTTAGACAGGCCCGAGACCGGCGTATGCAAGATTGGACCCAAAGTGGAACACCAGTCCCGGCGATAGGGGAAGACCACGTTCTACTCGGGACGCCCGTCATAGGGTGGGATCACTCTTGGGAGCACACGAGCCCCACCCGAGAATCCTGGAAGTTCTGCCGCCACGACGAAGGGGATGCGGCAATGCAACCCCTGACCGATGGGAACCCAGAAGACGGCGAGCGAGAACCTCACCCTGTCCGCCCCGGAAGAAGACACGCCACACAAGTAGAAATGATCACGCCAACCCAGTGATGCCCCAGCCTTTCTGTTTAAGACGTGCCCTTTTGCAAGACCCTGGCCGAGTAGCACGAGACGTAGTCGTACCCCTAAGTTGTACCCTCCCTGCTTATAAAATAGTTGGTGCTTGTTGCTTGTGATGTCGTGTGCTGGTGTGTTGTGTGCTGCTTATTTATATAGATATCGGCAGAAGGTAGATTCTGCCTTATATATACAAATTAAACACCTTAACCATCACAAAATCGTAAACCCCGATTTACCCAATCAACAGGTGACCCCCGGAACGTCGCGAGGGCCTCCCGCGGCCGGAACCCCGTAGCCGCTAGTGTCGGAGCAACATCCCGTTGAACAAGATCTTCCCCAAGGGGAACAAGAAGTAAGCCAGAACCGAGGGGGAAGTCAAGAGGAGAACAACTACCACCACCCCCACCCCTCGGAGACCTGGCGAGATCATCCATAACCAGACCCTCATACTGGAGACGCTGGCGAACGCCCTCATGAACCGGCAACCGCGAGGGCAGAATATGAACGACAAGCTGACGGCCTTTCTAAGGACCAAGCCACCAACCTTCGCGGATCCTGCAACCCATTGGATGCTGATGACTGGTTGCGAGTAATCCAGAGGAAGCTCGAACCATTCGAATGCCAGGACCGGGATAAAGTCTTCTGGCGGCCATAGCTCACCGGAACGGCATTATCCTGGTGGGAAAACTATTGTGCTGCAGCCGAAGACGCCTCTACCATCACCTGGGGAGAATTTGTAAGGGAGTTCCGCCGCTACCACATCCCTTCAGCCACTATGAAGCGCAAGGCGGATGAGTTCCGCGCACTTCAACAAGGAACCATGTCAGTAGAAGAATACACCCACGGTTCATAGAATTGGCCCGGTACGCGCCGGGAAGAAGTGAATGACGACGATAAGAAGCAGGACATGTTCAAGAAGGGGTTAAGCCCAGAGCTCCGGACCCTGCTTACTCCCCAGATCTATCCGGACTTCAACACCCTAATGAACAAGGCCATCCTCACGGAAAGGGCCAAGGCCGAAGAAAGAAAGGACAACAAACGCAGTTCTTGGAAAGTAAGGCTCGCCAACAAGACCGTTTCCAGAAGCCGAGAAATTCCAGCTATACTGCACCAGGAACTCAGGCCCCAATGCAGTATAGAACTCAGTCCCAGGTGACAGGATCACAGCCCCGCCTAGAAGCCAGAATACCTCGAGGGCCCCGCAAGCAATGCAAGTCAGGCCACCCCCGACAACAACAATGTTAGAGCTTGCTTCAACTGCCGAGAGACAGGGCACTTCATCGCCAATTGCCCCTACGCCAAGAATAAGCCGGCAACGTCGACCTTCTCCAACACGGTGAATGGGCCTAGACCAGCCCTGACCGGTGCTAACCGAGTGCCCATCCGCAACAACGACGGCAGCCAGCAGTGAAGCAGCAATCCTTTGGACGAGCCCGCGTCAACCACATCGACGCGCAGGAGGCTCAAGAAGCTCAGGGTGTAGTACTCGGTGAGTACTTAGTCAACTCAGCTCTGGCGACAGTATTATTTGATTCTGGAGCATCGCACTCGTTTATATCCTCGAGCTATGTGGAGAAACACAAAATACCTACATACTACTAAAAACACCCCTATTAACCCGGACGCCTGGAGGCGACATCAATTGCCAATTAGGTTGTTCACGGGTAAGGATCAACTTAAGTGGGGTAGACTTTCTAGCAGATTTGGTAGTACTTAAGCCTGGGGGAATAGACGTGATCCTTGGGATGGACTGGTTAAGCCGACACAATGGTCTCATAGGCTGCACCGACAAAGTGGTACACCTAACAAACCATGAAGGAGTACAAGTGATCTGCCGAACCCGAGATAGTAAGTTGATCCAATGGTATTTAGCATGGAAGCCAAGCCTTTAGAAGGAGTCCCGGTAGTAAGCGAATACCCAGATGTATTCCCCGAAGAACTTCCTGGCATGCCGCCAGAAAGAGATATAGAGTTTGTCATAGACCTCATCCCCGGAACATCCCTATAGCCAAGAGACCCTATAGGATGGCGGCCTCGGAATTGACGGAATTAAAGAAGCAACTAGAAGAACTGCAACGGATTGGTTTCATCAGACCAAGCTCGTCGCCTTGGGGAGCCCCAGTCCTGTTTGTCAAAAAGAAAGATGGGAGTATGAGGATGTGTGTAATTACCGGGCACTGAATGAAGTTACCATTAAGAATAAGTACCCCCTCCCTAGGATTGATGACCTTTTCGATCAGCTAAAAGGAGCTAAGTACTTTTCCAAGATCGATCTAAGGTCAGGATATTTCAGCTCAAGATTAGGGAAAGTGACATCCCTAAGACAGCTTTGTCACCCGCTACGGGCAGTTTGAGTTCACCGTAATGTCCTTCGGACTGACCAATGCCCCTGCTTACTTTATGAACCTCATGAACAAAGTGTTTATGGACGAACTGGATAAGTTTGTCGTAGTCTTTATCGACGACATACTTATTTACTCCAAGAGTGTCAGGAGCATGAACAACATCTGCGGGTAGTGTTGGAAAAATTAAGGATACACAGGCTATATGCAAAATTTAGCAAATGCGAATTCTGGTTGGAGAGAGTAGCTTTCCTTGGTCACATTCTAACCGCGGAAGGAGTAGCAGTGGACCCAGAGAAGGTTGAAGCCGTATCCAATTGGCAGCAACCGACTAACGTTAGTGAGATCAGAAGTTTTCTTGGATTAGCCGGATATTATCGGAGATTTATTGAAGGATTCTCTAAGATAGCCCGACCCATGACGGAACTTCTTAAGAAGGAGAAAAAGTTCGCTTGGACAGAATCCTGTGAGAGGAGTTTTCAAGAATTGAAGCGAAGACTGACAACCGCCCCAGTGCTGACCCTACCGGACATTCATCGGGACTTTGTCATCTATTGTGACGCATCCCGACAAGGATTAGGGTGCGTACTGATGCAAGACGGGAAAGTCGTTGCATACGCCTCCCGCCAACTCAAGACTCATGAGCAGAACTATCCGACCCATGATTTGGAACTAGCAGCCGTAGTGCATGCCCTTAAGATTTGGAGACATTACCTGATCGGGAATAAGTGTGAGGTTTACACCGACCACAAGAGTCTGAGGTATATCTTTACCCAGCCGGATTTAAATTTAAGGCAGAGAAGATGGTTAGAGTTGGTCAAGGACTATAATTTGGAAATTCAGTATCACCCCGGAAAGGCGAACGTAGTAGCCGACGCCTTAAGCCGAAAATCCTATGGGCCCAAGAATGACAACCTGCGCGAGGAAATGGCACGATTAAATGTGCACATTGTTCCTCGAGGTTCCAGCCATGTGTTAAGCGTCCAATCAACCCTAGAGGATAGAATTAGAGAGGCTCAAAGCTCGGATCAGGAGTTAGTAAAGATCTGCAATCAAACTGGAGAAAACAAAGCGCCAGGTTTCAGAGTGGACGATAAGGGAACATTATGGTACGAGGATAGAATTTGTGTACCCCAGAATGGAGATTTCCGGCACTTGATCATGGACGAAGCCCATAACTCGGCCTACTCTATCCACCCAGGATCCACCAAAATGTATATGGACATAAAGCAAAAATATTGGTGGAACGGAATGAAGGCGGATATTGCAAGATTCGTGGCTCATTGTGACACTTGTCAAAGGATAAAGGCCGAGCATCAAAAGCCGGCAGGATTATTGCAACCCTTGCCTATTCCGGTGTGGAAGTGGGATGAGATAGGAATGGATTTTGTAGTGGGACTGCCCCGAACACAGAAGGGACACGATTCCATATGGGTAATCGTGGATCGACTCACTAAATCGGCACATTTCATACCCGTAAGAACCACTTATGGTGGAGAAAAGCTGGCAAAACTTTACGTGGAAAATATAGTAAAGTTACATGGAGTGCCTAGCAGAATTGTCTCGGATAGAGGGACCCAATTTACATCTAGGTTCTGGAAAAGCCTGCACAAAGCCATGGGCACTAAGTTAGATTTTAGCTCCGCATACCACCCACAGACGGATGGTCAAACCGAGAGGGTGAATCAGATCATGGAAGATATGCTGAGAGCATGTGTCCTGACCTATGGAAATGATTGGGAACAGAGTCTGCCCTATGCAGAATTCTCGTACAACAATAGTTACCAAGCCAGCCTGGGCATGTCGCCATTCGAAGCTCTCTATGGGAGAAAGTGCAAAACTCCCTTAATGTGGTCGGAAGTTGGAGAACGTGCGCTAGTAGGGCCCGCACTCATAAAAGAAGCAGAAGAGAAAGTGGCGGAAATCCGCGAGAAATTAAAAGCAGCCCAGTCCCGACAAAAGAACTATGCAGACAAGAAGAGGCGGGAGATAAGTTTCAATCCGGGAGATTTTGTTTATCTCAAGGTCTCACCCATTCGGGGAACACGAAGGTTCCAAGTACACGGAAAACTGGCCCCCCGATACATTGGACCGTATCAAGTTCGGAAGAAAGTCGGAGCCGTAGCCTACCAATTGGAGTTACCAGAAGAAATGTCGGATATACACCCCGTATTTCATGTCTCGCAATTAAGGAGGTGTTTAAGAGTACCCGAGGGAGAACACGTGCCGGCGGAAACAATAGACCTGCAGCCGGATCTGCGATACCAGGAAGTACCGGTCAAATCCTGGACACTGTCACCAGAAGGACAAGGAACTCCGAAGTACGGATATGCAGAGTTCAATGGAGCAGACATGGAGTAGAGGAAGCAACTTGGGAACGCGAGGAGACCCTAAAGAAAGAATTCCCCCATCTATTTAGAAACCAGCCGAATCTCGAGGACGAGATTCATTTAAGTGGGGTAGGTTTGTAACGCCCTAAAAATTTCAAACTTAAACTACGCGTTAAGGTGCCCTGACCAAAAATTTATTCGTCGTAAAACCCTGACTCTCTCCGGCCGACGCGAACCTGATTACCGTCTCATTCTGCACCACTCACGCGCTAGAGTAATTCATAAAAACGGTTCGAGATTAAAACCCTAACCCTAACCGGATCGTCATTCCGCATCGCTCGATGGCTGGCCGCCCACGCGCGACCGCCCGCCGCGATTAACGCCGACGCTCCTCGTGCCGCGCGCCAATCCCATGCGCGTGGCCGACCGGCCGCGGTCGCCGCCGCGACCGGCGCCGACGCGTTTCCCCCCTCTCTCCCCTTCTCTCCTTTCTCTTTTCCCCTCTCCCATTTCTTTTCTCCCTTTTCTCTCTTTCCTCTTTCTTTTCTCTCTTTTTCTTTCTTTTCCTCTTTTCCCTCCTTTCTCTCTTTTCCCTCTCCTTCCCTCCCCCTCTCCCCTTCCCGGCCTCCTCTGCTGCGCGCCTGCACGCCGCCGAGCGCCACGCTGCCTCGGCCGTGCTGCGCACGCGCCCGCCTGCGCGCCCGCGTGCCGCGTCAACCGCCGCGACGCTCGGCCGCGACGTCGCGCTGCCCGCCGCTGGCACCGAGCTGCTGCCCCACGTGCACGCGACGGAGCTTGCGCCGCCCCGGCCTTTCCCTTGCGCGCGCCGCTGTGCCTCCTGCCGCTGACGCCGCCCTCGCCGTTCGCGCCCGCACGCGTGCCGAACTGTCGCGTCGCCCCGGCCTCGCCGCCCGCGCCGCCGCTCCACGACACGGGCGCCATTAAGGCTTCCCGAGCCGCTCGCCGGCCCTCTCCCACCGGCCACCACCGGCCACCGCCTCCCTTGGCCTATAAGTAGGCCGCCCGCACAGCCGCCCTCCCCACGACCTTCACCACCGCACGGCCCCTCCTCTCCCGAGCTGCAGCGCCGCCGCCGCCTATAGCCTCGCCGCCGCCCTCGGTCCGCCGCCGCCCGGCCTCCACGCGCCACCCCGGCCCAAGGTGAGGCCGGGGATCGGTTCCCCTCCTCCCCCTCGTCCTTTTCCCCCACCCCCTCGCCGCCACCGAGCCCCGGGCCGGCCGGATTTGGCCGCCGCCGGTGCCCCCCTCCCCCTCCTCTGTTTCGTGCGGGGAAGAGGAGGAAGGAAGGGGCCTTTTTGCCTGAAGCCCCTCCTCTTTCCTGTAATACCCCAAAGGAACCCCCCCTCCTCTAATTACCCCCCCCTTTTTTCTAAAAAGCCCCTGCTCCCTCTAGTTTTTCGAACCAAACCCCTCGATTACGTAAACCTAAACACACTCGACACCTTTCAGCGTACCCTGAGTATTTCTAGGATTTACAAATAGGTCCGCACCCTTTCCAGATATTTACGAACAAGCCCTCGAACCCCCGTTTAACCCCTGAAACCGCCTTTAGCGTGTCATTTTATGTGCGAAACGACCTCCGATTGACCCGAAACTTTACCACGCCCTTTCTAGTATAGTTTTAGCCATGCCATTAAGAAACCACCCAGAGATATTGCCCCTGACTCCGTAACTAAAATATTTCCGATTCGAGCCTATCGGTGAAAGCTTTTAGTTCTTTCGCTTGATTGTGTGTCTGTTTGTTTGCGTCATAGGACACGGAGTGAACGACGAGGTTCCCGACCGCGACCAAGCAACTGAGGACCAGTACTGCGACCCCGAACCCGAAGGACAGTGCTCCGATCAGGACTTCCCGCAAGGGTTTGACGATGGCAAGTTCAATTCCGCCCTTTGATGCATATTTCTGTCCTAGTTTTTATAAACACGACCCAATGGCCTGTTTTATAAAATTGCATTGTTTTGCGTGCTGGAAACCCGGTAGGATAGCCACCCCTGTTTGAAGTAACCATACTTTGACTGCCTGATTTATAAAGAAAATGCGTGTGTGTGGGAAGGGATAAAATGTGGTTTTGAAAAGCGAGTTAGATGAGATGGATGGCATTTCTGTGTGAATTGCCGTTGGTGTGCTCGTACCTGTGTGGTTGAGCGTGGATGGGAGATATCCATCTTGTCACCCCTAAGGACCGAGTTGTTGTGACATCTCACCTAGCTTCTCGTAGTGCGAACCACTTGACCGTTGTATGGGCAACGGCTTGGCCTAACCCCACTAGTTAGTCTGATAGCCATCGGGAGAGCTGGGAGCAACGGGTGATCAAGGAGACGGGATAAGCTCTGTGTGACTTATGCCCCGGTTAAACCTCGGTGTTAGGTCGAATGACCCCTTGATAGATCCCGTGGTGGCTAGTCAGGTCTAGCTACGGTGGGTAAGGGCTTCGATGGGATCTGCACCGGCACCAAGGTGCTCGTGTTGTGGTACCCCGCCTGTGGGTAAAGTTGCACACCTCTGCAGAGTTAGAAATCTATTCGAATAGCCGTGCCCACGGTATTGGGCAGGTTACGGTGTGGTCACATAACTAGTGTTTCTCTCTGGGAAATGGTTGAACTGGTGTCGAGTTGTTTGAAAAGTATCCGGCAATGGTGCTGTGTGCTACGACGGACGGGGAGTCCGGTAGCGGCCTGAAACTTGGATCCGTGAAGATCGACATTGTGTGTTCTTAGACACCTGAAAACTTGTTTTGAAAAATGCTTTTAAACGAACCCTTGCATATAATTGTGTTTCCGCAAAAGAACCGTAACTTTATCCTTGGATTATCCTATGCATTTAACTCTGCTATAACCCCCCCCCCCCGTGGGTGTGATTGGACTTGCTGAGTACGTTTGTACTCACCCCGTTTTACTCTACAGTGGAGGATCCCGACTACATCCCCGAGAACGACGAGTAGGGTTCCGTCCTGCACCCAGTCTTGCCTGTGGATGAGGTCACCGTTGGAGCTCCGCATGGCGCAAGACTCTGATGATCCTTTGTTCGTAGCTAGTGTAGTTGTGTGGGTTCTGGTTGTAATCCTCGCGATAGTGGCGCTTCACTGCCCATTACCGCGTAGAGTTGTACGGTGATGTACCATCTGATGTAATAAAAGTGTTATCAGCCTCCTGGGACTGATAAAGTGACACTTTTAAGTCTTCCCTGATGGGGGGACGCTTCAGGTGAGTGGAGGAATCGGTTCCCCTTGCCCCCCTCTCCGTTTTGCCCCTACCCCCGGCCGCTGCCGTGCCCCGGAGCCGCCGGAATTGGCGCCGCCGCTGGCACCCCTCCCCCTCCTCTGTTCCAGGCAACGGGAGGAGGAAGAAGGGCAACTTTGCCCTGAGCCCCCTGCCCTTCTGCCTATCTCATTAAGAGCCCCCACCTCTCTTTAATCCCCTTTTTCCAAATAAACCCCATGTTCGCTCTATTTAGGAAATGAACCCTTCCACTACACAAAATAATTATGGTTAAGCCCCTGACCCTTTTCAGAGTACCCTAGGTATTCCCAGAAATTCTAATCAAGCCCTCCTCTCCCAACAGTAATTACAAACAGGCCCTTGGATCCTTATTCATTCCCTAAACCCCTGTTCCGCCCATTATTTCATGCGCCAAAAATCCTCCGTTTGCCCCGAAACTTCACCACGCCATTTCTAACATAATTTCGGCCATGCCATCAAGAAATCCCCCAAAAATATTCTTTCTACCATTGTTTCTTAAGTTATTCCTGATTCGGGCCCGATGATAAACCTTTATTTCTTTATTGTATATTTGTTTGTGTGCGCCGTAGATCACGAAGTGACCGAGGCAGAACCCGTCGACGAGCAGTACTGCGAGCAAGAGTCCGAGGACTAGTACTGCGAGCCCGAACCTGAAGGACAGTACCTCGATCAGGACTTCCCGGAAGGCCTTGTGAATGGAAAGTCCAATCCCATCCTTTGATGCATATTTATCCCAATTTTATAAATGCAACCTATCGGCCTGTTTTATAAAGTGCATCATTTTATTGCAAGATATGGTTGGATAGCCACCCCTTGATTGCTATGACTATTCCTTGATGACCTAGGATTTGCTCTGTTAGACATTAACTACTGCTAGAGATGCTTATTACCTGTTATTCTCTTTATTATATTTTAAACCATGACCACAAGCGCTTTACCAAAAATAAGGGTACGAGTGTTTTAAAAGATAAAACGGGATTTTGAGAAAATAAAAGAAAGATATAATCTGACGAGATGGACGGCGTTTTCTGTGTGAAATGCCACTAGTGTGCTTGTACCTTTGTGGTAGAGCATGGTCGGTAGATGTCCGTCTGGTCAATATGGTCAATATAAGGATGAACTGAGGTGTCATCTTGCCTAACCCATTTATCGTACAACCACTCGACCGTTGTGTGGGCAACGGCTTAGCATAAACCCCACCTCTGCTAGCCAAGAGGAGAGCGGGTGAGCAACGGGAGACCATGGAGAAGGTATACGATCTGTGTGAGTTATGTTCTGGTTATGACTTTGTTGATAGGTCATTAACCCCATGGTAGCTTCCGTGTTGGCTAGTTAGATTCAGCTAAGGTGGGTAATGGCTTTGTTAGGATCCGCTGCGACATTAAGGTGTTCGTAGCACGGTACCCTACTTGTGGGTAAAGTGTACCACCTCTGCAGAGTGAAAAATCTATTCGAATAGCCGTGTCCACGGTATTGGACGTGTTACGGCATGGTCACTTCAATAGATATTTTGGAATGATTGGTTTTGTGGCGTGAGTTGTTTTGAAAGTGCCTGGCAGTCGTGCAGTAAGCTACTATGGATGTGGAGTCTGGTAGTATTAAAACTTGGATCCTTTGTGTAGGATCAACCCCACTTATTATTCGATTACTATAAAAATGTCTTGAGAAAACTCTTTTATTAAATGAACCCTTGCATGTGTAAAACCTCACTTTATCGCAAATGAACCCTAGCCTCATCCTTGATATACCCATGCATGATCTTTATTATTTCCCCTCCGCGGGTGTGGTTGGACTTGTTGAGTACCTTTGTACTCACCCGATATATATTTGTGGTTTTCTTCAGAGGAAGACCCGGACTTCGTTGTTGAAGACGTCGAATAGAGGTTGCGTCCGTACCCAACCTTGCCTGTGGTGTTAGCCCCCCGCAAGATGCTTCTGCTAGCATGTTACTCTGAGCCCGAGCTGGATCCCATGTGGGTCGTGCTTTGGTGTATCACCATAGCTGTTTTATTACTAATTATCGTTTGTATCGAGTGCCTGCCTCCTCGGAGGTTTGTACGGTAATGTACCATCTGATGTAATAAATGTGTATCAGCCTCCTAGGACTGATTTTTATATCACATTTAAGTCACCTCAGATGAGAGGACGCTTCAGGTGGTATCAGAGCCGTAGGTTGGCCGTAAGACGCGACCCTTAAGACCGAGGATATTTTCTAAGCCATTTCCTGCTAGATCTTTCCCCACTTAACTCACCTTTCCACACGGCACTTACCTTTGGCCCTTGTCTGATTCCAGATGGCTGACAATGGATGGAGTGACGGGATCTGCCCCGCAGAGCCTAGCCTTCCGAAGTTATTGCTACTCAGCCTGGGATACGTCGGAGTTGTGGACCCACCGGAGTACACTTACCGGGAGCACAACTTCAGAGGGACACTTCGGTGTGACCTGATGATCTTCGTGGGAAAAAGCACACTTTACCCCGACATGGATCCCTAGTTCATCTCCACCACTGGCTTCGGGTTCCTAGACACCTACTGAAAGGCTGCCCGAAAAGCCCTGCGACGCCTACGGAGGGAGAGGACGCTCATGGATTGCTCGGATGAGAGGATTAGGGAGGGAAGAAGAAGAACTAGAAGATACGGTTTCCCACCTGTCCATTTACCTCACCGGCCTAGACCGACTTTACAGTGAACAGACAAAACAACTGAAGCGCCAAATCCGTAGGGCAAAAAAGGCAGAGCAAGAGTTGGAAATACAATGCAGGAGAGCAATAGAAGCTGAGGCTCAAGCTGAGAGTTCCCTAGCCTCTCTCCGAGACATATGGCGAAGCAACGCTCAAGAAAGGGAACGTATCAAGGCACATAGAAGAGAAGCTGGATTACTGGAAGGAGAACCTGAGGAAACCCATTGGGATAAGAGCACTCAGACCGAGGAGGAGGTATTGGAGCAATGTCTTCCACCAAAGAAGCGACCTAACCGGATCGGGGAGGGATCCCCTTGGGAAGAGTAGAGTACCTAAGCTAGAGCTATCACCCTAGTAATAATGTATCCTTAGGAGATGTACCCGATCCTAATAAAGACCCGCTATCCTTCTTGTACCCTATCATGTGTGCAAGGCTTGTTCACTCTACCTTTGTTTTTAGATGGCCGAGAATGGGTGGACCCAGGGTGTTTGCCAAGAAGAACCTGGTTTTCCCCGCCTTTTGATCAACTCCCTGGAGCGCCTCGGTGTTACCAAGCGCCCAAGGTACTACAGCAGAGAGTACGAACACCTCGGCACTCTTCACTGTAGGGTGGTTCTCTCCATCGCCAGAAGCACCCGCCACCCCGTCATCGAGCCGTTGTGAGTGACTGCCACAGGATTTCAACATCGGGATGCCTATCCCTTGGCCATCAGAAAGGCTCTCCGTTACCTGTGCCAGATCTTCGAGGAACACCTCATTCCCACACCAATGAGGCTTTTTCCTCCGGTCATCAGGACGCAAGTCTGGCAAGCCCGCATGAGGAACTTGGAACGGTGCCGCTATCAAGAAGACCTTTTGTACCATGTGGTCGCCTACCTCATCTGCTTGGATAAGCTCTTCGATGAGCAAGCCCGAATCTTAAGGGAGCAAACCTACCTCAAGTAGTGAAGCCGTCGCTCATGAAAGCCTCAGGCAGATCCAGGATCGGCGTATGCAAGAATGGACCAACAGTAGAATGCCCATCCCGACAGTTGGGGAGACCCAAGTCCTAATTGGAACACCCATCACAGGATGGGGAGGACTTTTTGGGACCCTGCAAGCTCCACCTGAGGGTGCCGAAAGGACCACTGCAACCGTAGAAGGAGGAGCTGTCGAACAGCCCCGAGAAAACAGGATCCTCGAGGACGACGAGGAAGAGCTACTCATTCCACTGGAAGTTCGCTCCACCCCGGAAGACGACTCGCCCCGTGAGTAGTATGCCTTAGAGGTGCCCCAGGGATGAAGCCATCCCGGCCCCAAGCTTAGAGTTGTGCCCACCCATCTGTTGTCCCTTTGTACCCGACCGTGTAGTGCATGTTTTAGCTGTACCCTCCCAAGTGTTGTACCCCAGCGTAATAAATAAAACTAATTACGCTTGATGCTTGTTAGTCTGTGCGATTGCCGGCAGTAGGTGGAGTCTGCCTTTTCGAAAATATGCAAATAAAATATCACTTAATTCCAAATCTAAGTCTCATAAGGGTTTTGCCCAACCCACAGACGGCCCCCAGGCGTAACAATAGGGCCTTCCAAAGATAGGCACATGCCACTCCAAGTGCGGAGAGACAACAGGGTATGCAAGGACAAGCCCCCGACCATGAAGATCAGGAAGATCAGGAAGTGAGCCAGCAGGGAGGAGAAAGCCAAGTAGGAGCATGACATGCCCCACCCGCACCGGCCATTGACCTGGTGCAAGTGTTGAACAACCAAAACCTCCTACTGGAAGCTTTGACCAATGTCATTACCAACCCAAGGCCCCGTGAGCAGAGTACAAATGACAAATTGACAGCTTTTCTGAGGACCAAGCCACCCACCTTTGCAGGATCCTACAACCCCTTGGACGCAGATGACTGGCTGCGTGTTATCAAGAGAAAACTCGAACCATTTGAGCATGGGGACCATGACAAGGTCCGTTTAGCTGCTCACCAGCTCACTGGAACTGCTTTGGCTTGGGAGAACTACTGTGCAGCTGCTCAGGATGCCTCCACTATCACTTGGAAGGAGTTTGTGGATGAATTCCGTCGCTATCACATCCCAGCAGCCACCATGAAGCGCAAGGCAGATGAGTTCCATGAGCTGCAACAAGACAACAAGTCCATTGAAGAGTACACATACCAGTTCATAGAACTAGCTCGCTATGCACCGGAGGAAGTAGACAAGGATGAAAAGAAGCAGGATATGTTCAGAAAGGGTTTAAATACAGAACTTAAGAAGCTGCTTTCCCCATGCATCTACCCAGACTTCAACACACTGATGAACATGGCTATCATCACCGAGAGAGCCATGGCAGAGGAAAAGAGAGACAATAAGCGTAAGTTCCTAGAAGCCAAGGCTCGCCAGCAGGACCATTTCCAGAAACCGAGGCACTTTGGCCCTCCATTGACCAAGTCCCAAGCCCCTATGCAGTATAGGACCCAGTCACAAGCTACTGGCTCTCAAGCCCCTAGCACCCAGCTTAGACAGTTCAAGAGCCAGAACACCATAAAGGCCCCACAGAGCAATGCAAGCCAAGTTACTGCCAGCAGCAATGCCCGAGCATGCTTCAACTACCGTGAGACAGGGCACTTCATTGCCAATTGCCCATATGCCAATAACAAGCTGGCAGCATCAGCCCTCTCCAACTCGGTGAATGGACCAAGGCCAGCTTTATCAGGAGCCAATCGTGTACCCATCCGCAATAACAATACCGGCAACAACAACCAGCAGATGGGGCCGCCCCAGTAGTCCTTCGGACGAGCCCGCATCAAGCACATCAACGCGCAAGAGGCTCAGGACACTCAGGGCGTAGTGCTCGGTGAGTTTCTAGTCAGCTCAGTTTTGGCAACAATATTATTTGATTCTGGAGCATCACATTCGTTCGTATCCTCAAGTTTTATGGAAAAGCACAATATACCTACAGTACTACTAAAAACACCCCTATTAACCCGAACGCCCGGAGGTGACATTAAGTGCCGACTGGGTTGTTCTCGGGTAAGGATCATTTTAAGTGGGGTAGAGTTCCTAGCAGACCTAGTAGTACTTAAGTCTAAAGGTATAGATGTGATCCTTGGAATGGATTGGCTAAGCCTGCACAATGGCTTTATAAGTTGTGCTGACAAAGTGGTACACCTAACCAACCCAGAAGGAGTACAAGTAACCTGCCATACTCGGGGAAGTGGACCGGACCCGATGGTTTTTAGCATGGAAGCTAAACTCTTGGAAGAAGTTCCAGTAATAAATGAATATTTAGATGTTTTCCCGGAAGAACTCCCAGGGATGCCGCCAGATAGGGATATAGAGTTTGTCATTGACCTTGTCCCTGGAACCTCCCCTATAGCTAAGAGATCTTATAGGATGGCAGCCTCTGAATTGGTGGAACTAAAGCGACAACTGGAAGAGTTACAACAAAGTGGTTTCATTAGACCAAGCTCATCACCATGGGGAGCTCCGGTCTTGTTCGTCAAGAAGAAGGACGGAAGCATGAGGATGTGCGTGGATTATCGTGCACTAAATGAAGTCACCATCAAGAACAAATACCCCCTTCCCAGAATTGATGACCTCTTTGATCAGCTGAAGGGAGCCAAGTATTTCTCCAAGATAGACCTAAGGTCAGGATATCACCAGCTCAAGATTAAGGAAAGTGATATTCCGAAGACGGCCTTCGTCACTCGCTATGGGCAATATGAGTTTACGGTGATGTCCTTTGGACTCACCAATGCACCTGCTTATTTCATGAACCTCATGAATAAGGTGTTTATGGAAGAGTTAGATAAGTTTGTCATAGTTTTCATTGATGACATACTTATTTACTCCAAGAGTGTCGAAGAACATGAGTAGCACCTACGAGTGGTTCTGGAAAAGTTGAGAGCGCACAAGCTCTACGCCAAATTCAGCAAGTGTGATTTTGGCTTGAGAAAGTAGCATTTCTTGGTCATATCTTGACCGTGGAAGGAGTAGCAGTGGACCCTGAAAAAGTCGAAGCGGTCTCCAATTGGCAGCAACCAACCAATGTTAGTGAAATCAGGAGCTTTCTCGGTTTAGCCGGATATTACTGGAGATTTATTGAAGGATTCTCCAAGATAGCCCGACCCATGACAGAGCTACTCAAGAAAGAGAAGAAGTTCACCTGGACCGAGTCATGTGAGAGAAGCTTCCAGGAGTTAAAGAGAAGACTGACAACCGCCCCAGTACTAACCTTGCCAGATATCCAACGGGACTTTGTCATTTATTGTGATGCATCCCGTCAAGGATTAGGATGTGTCCTTATGCAAGGAGGGAAGGTAGTGGCATATGCTTCTCGACAACTCAAGCCTCATGAGCAAAATTACCCAACCCATGATTTGGGATTTGCAGCTGTAGTACATGCCCTCAAGATTTGGAGACACTATCTGATTGGGAATAGGTGTGAGATCTACACAGACCATAAGATCTTAAAGTACATATTCACCCAGCCAGAGTTGAACTTAAGGCAAAGGAGGTGGTTAGAACTAGTGAAGGATTATAATGTGGTAATCCATTACCATCCTGGTAAAGCAAACGTGGTAGCAGACGCCTTAATCCGGAAATCTTATGGACCTAAGGATGCCCACCTACAGTAAGAGATGACACGATTAAATGTGCACATCGTCCCCCGTGGTTCCAGTCGCAAGCTGAGTGTTCAACCCACTTTGGAGGATGAGATCAAAAAGGCCCAAGGTTCCGATAAAGACTTGATGAGAATCCGCATGCATACTGGGGAAAACAAGGCACCGGATTTTAGAGTGGATGACAAAGGAACCTTATGGTACAAAGATAGAATTTGCATACCTACGGAAGGAGACTTCCGACAGACTATTATGGATGAGGCCCACAACTCGGCATATTCCATCCACCAAGGATCCACCAAGATGTATGTGGATATAAGACAAAAGTATTGGTGGAGCGAAATGAAGGCGGACATTGCAAGGTTCGTTGCCCATTGTGATACTTGTCAAAGAATCAAGGCCGAACATCAGAAGCCAGCAGGATTACTGCAACCCTTACCCATCCTGGTTTGGAAATGGGATGAGATAGGAATGGATTTTGTAGTGGGTTTACCCAAGACACAGAAAGGACATGACTCCATATGGGTGATAGTGGACCGGCTCACAAAAGTCGCTCACTTCCTACCTGTACGGACCAATTATGGTGGAGAAAAGCTAGCCCGGCTCTATGTGGACAACATAGTGAAGCTGCATGGTGTGCCTAGCAGAATTGTTTCGGATAGAGGAACCCAATTCACCTCTAGGTTTTGGAAAAGTTTGCATAAGGCCATGGGCACCAAGTTGGATTTCAGTTTGGCTTATCACCCGCAGACCGATGGTCAAACAGAAAGAGTGAACCAGATTATGGAAGATATGCTAAGAGCATGTGTCCTTACTTATGGCAAAGATTGGGAACAAAGTTTACTATATGCTGAGTTTTCGTACAACAACGGTTATCAAGCAAGCTTGGGCATGTCACCATTTGAAGCTCTCTATGGGAGAAAGTGCAGAACTCCCCTGATGTGGTCAGAAGTTGGAGAGCGTGCCCTAGTTGGACCCGCACTTATAAAGGAAGCAGAAGAAAGAGTGGCCGAAATTAGAGAAAAACTGAAGGCCGCCCAATCTCGACAGAAGAGTTACTCAGACAAGAAGAGACGAGAAGTAAGCTTCAATCTAGGAGACTTCGTCTATCTCAAGGTTTCACCTATTCAAGGGACTCGAAGATTTCAGGTACATGGGAAACTAGCCCCTCGGTACATTGGACCGTACCAAGTACTGAAGAAAATTGGAGCTGTGGCATACCGTCTCGAGCTACCAGAAGGAATGGCTGACATACACCCAATATTCCATGTATCCCAACTGAGAAGATGTCTGAGGGTACCCGAGAGAGAACGGGTGCCGGAAGAAGAAATAACCTTACAGGCAGATCTTCTGTACCAGGAAGTACCTGTCAAGATTTTGGACACTGTCACAAAAAGGATAAGAAACTCTGAAATACGGATTTGCAGAGTTCAGTGGAGCAGACATGGAGTAGAAGAAGCTACATGGGAACACGAAGATGCCCTGAAGAAGGAGTTACCCCATCTATTTAGGAACCAGCCGAATCTCGAGGACGAGATTCATTTTACGTGGGGTAGGTTTGTAACGCCCGCATTTTTATCTTATTTAAATTACAGTACAAATCACCCGCTAAAAATAATTTTCAAAACTTTTTCATCGTCGAGCTCAAATCGTTCCTAAACCTTTTACCGTCTGAGCTCTTAATCGCCCAAAACGTTTCCTGACGTTTCATCGTCTGACATCCAAAATTAACCGCCATCCTTTCTCTGTTCCTCGACCAGCGTGCCATGCTGCGTGCTCAACCCCGCGCTCGCGACCGTCGCCGCGAATCCCGCCGACCGCGCCCCCCTCCTTTCCTTTTTCCCTGTTTCTCTTTTCCCCTTTTTCCTTTTTCTCCTTTTCTCTTTCCTTCTCCTTCTCTCATCCCCCTTGCACGCGCAGCACGACGCCGAGCAGAGCTCGACGCCGGGCGCCCGGCCACCACCACCCCCCACTGTCGACCTCCACTAGCGCTGCCTAACTCGGCCCCTCCCCTGCGCACGCCGTGCCCCCTTGCCCGCCTCGGCGCTCGCGCTTGCCCCTGCGAGCCACGGCGGAGCAGAGCTGGCCGCCGCGCGTCGCCTCGCCACTGGCCGGCCCCCCTGCGCCGCACATCCCCCAGGCCGCCCCTCCCTGCTACGCGCCACTGACCACCCTGCACGGCGACGACTCAGCGCCACCGCCGCCCCCACCGCCATTACTGACCGCCTCCGGAGCTCACTGGCCTCCACCGTGCCCCCCCTCCTTCCCGCCCTCGCCAGCCTATAAATACCCCCACGTCGCGCCCCACCACCACCACAACCTCCACCGCCGCCCCTAGCCCTCTCCCCGGACCTGCATCACCGCCGCCGCAAGCACCTCCACCCGCCGCTGCTGGCCACCGTGGGCAGGCCACGGTACACCACCCCAGCTCATGGTGAGTGGAGGAATCGGTTCCCCTTGCCCCCCTCTCAGTTTTGCCCCTACCCCCGGCCGCCGCCGTGCCCCGGAGCCGCCGGAATCGGGGCCGCCGCCGGCACCCTTCCCCCTCCTCTGTTCCAGGCAACAGGAGGAGGAAGAAGGGCAACTTTGCCCTGAGCCCCCTGCCCTTCTGCCTATCTCATTAAGAGCCCCCACCTCTCTTTAATCCCCTTTTTCCAAATAAACCCCATGTTCGCTCTATTTAGGAAATGAACCCTTCCACTACACAAAATAATTACGGTTAAGCCCCTGACCCTTTTCAGAGTACCCTAGGTATTCCTAGAAATTCTAATCAAGCCCTCCTCTCCCAACAGTAATTACAAACAGGCCCTTGGATCCTTATTCATTCCCTAAACCCCTGTTCCGCCCATTATTTCATGCGCCAAAAATCCTCCGTTTGTCCCGAAGCTTCACCATGCCATTTCTAACATAATTTCAGCCATGCCATCAAGAAAGCCCCCCAAAAATATTCTTTCTACCATTGTTTCTTAAGTTATTCCTGATTCATGCCCGATGATAAACCTTTATTTCTTTATTGTTTGTTTGTTTGTGTGCGCCGTAGATCATGAAGTGACCGAGGGAGAACCCGTCGACGAGCAGTACTACGAGCAAGAGTCCGAGGACCAGTACCGCGAGCCTGAACCTGAAGGACAGTACCTCGATCAGGACTTCCCAGAAGGCCTTGTGAATGGCAAGTCCAATCCCATCCTTTGATGCATATTTATCCCAATTTTATAAATGCAACCTATCGACCTGTTTTATAAAGTGCATCGTTTTATTGCAAGACATGGTTGGATAGCCACCCCTTGATTGCTATGACTATTCCTATATGACCTAGGATTTGCTCTGTTAGACATTAACTACTGCTAGAGATGCTTATTACCTGTTATTCTCTTTATTATATTTTAAACCATGACCACAAGTGCTTTACCAAAAATAAGGGTACGAGTGTTTTAAAAGATAAAATAGAATTTTGAGAAAATAAAAGAAAGATATAATCTGACGAGATGGACGGCATTTTCTATGTGAAATGCCACTAGTGTGCTTGTACCTTTGTGGTAGAGCATGGTCGGGAGATGTCCGTCTGGTCAATATAAGGATGAACTAAGGTGTCATCTTGCCTAACCCATTTATCGTACAACCACTCGACCGTTGTGTGGGCAACGGCTTAGCATAAACCCCACTAGTTGTTCTGCTAGCCAAGAGGAGAGCGGTTGAGCAACGGGAGACCATGGAGAAGGAATACGATCTGTGTGAGTTATGTTCCGGTTATGACTTTGTTGATAGGTCATTAACCCCATGGTAGCTTCCGTGTTGGCTAGTTAGATTCAGCTAAGGTGGGTAGTGGCTTTGTTAGGATCCGCCGCGACATTAAGGTGTTCGTAGCGCGGTACCCTACTTGTGGGTAAAGTGTACCACCTCTGTAGAGTGAAAAATCTATTCGAATAGCCGTGTCCATGGTATTGGACGCGTTACGGCATGGTCACTTCAATAGATATTTTGGGATGATTGGTTTTGTGGCTTGAGTTGTTTTGAAAGTGCCTGGCAGTCGTGCAGTAAGCTACTATGGACGTGGAGTCTGGTAGTATTAAAACTTGGATCCTTTGTGTATGATCAACCCCACTTATTATTCGATTACTATAAAAATGTCTTGAGAAAACTCTTTTATTAAATGAACCCTTGCATGTGTAAAACCTCGCTTTATCGCAAATGAACCCTAGCCTCATCCTTGATATACCCGTGCATGATCTTTATTATTTCCCCTCCGCGGGTGTGGTTGGACTTGTTGAGTACCTTTATACTCACCCGATATATATTTGTGGTTTTCTTCAGAGGAAGACCCGGACTTCGTTGTTGAAGACGTCGAATAGAGGTTGTGTCCGCACCCAATCTTGCCTGTGGTGTTAGTCCCCCGCAAGATGCTTCTGCTAGCGTGTTACTCTGAGCCCGAGCTGGATCCCATGTGGGTCGTGCTTTGGTGTATCACCATAGCTATTTTATTACTGATTATCATTTGTATCGAGTGCCCGCCTCCTCGGAGGTTTGTACGGTAATGTACCATCTGATGTAATAAATGTGTATCAGCCTCCTGGGACTAATTTTTATATCACATTTAAGTCACCTCGGATGAGGGGACACTTCAGATCACCATCTGCTGCCTCTCCTTTAGGCTCTTCCACTCCAATATCATTATCAAAGGCACTGAATTTAGTGTTGCCAGGAAAGTTGTTGTCATAATCTTCGTCTTCATTGTCTTCCATTATAACGTACATTGTATTATGTGAATTATCATTAACTATTATTTAAAAAATTACTTATGGATTATCTCTCTATATAACTATAAAAATATAGCTCACACTATCTAAATGGTTTCTATACAACATCTAATATATTATCTCTCATTTTATCTATGCATGATATGGTATTTTCAATTTATCTAACTTTATATATGCATGTAGAAAATATAACAAGTTTAATTTCTTTAACTTTACAAAATTCAAGATACATGACATCCTAATTTATCTATGCATGATATGGTATTTCCAATTTTTCATAGAAAACTATAGTATTTCAAATTCTTTTTGCATTATTTCTCTATGCATGAAAAATACTAATCTTTAAATTTATTTCTGTGTAATCATTTTTAATAACTTCTTCAACTAAGCAACATCGATGCATGCAACCTATTAAAAATATTTCCAACTCTAAATCTTTAAATTTCTCATTCTCTCTCCAACTCTAAACTCTCAATTTCTCTAATTCCAAAGCATGAAATAAGCAATACTAGCTATGAACGAAAAGAGGATGAAGTTCCTTACCTTTAGAACACATGGGTGGGTGAAATCTTCACAAAATCATGGAAAAATGGGCATGACCTCCCCCCTCCCTGTTGGCCGGCGCCATGAACACTGATGAGTAGCTTGCTATGTTCATGGCTCGGTCGGACAGGGGGACAAAGCCCTTTTATGCGGAACTATTTTGTCCTACTTGGTGGCTCCAACCGGGATAAAATATCCCTCCCCCCTTGGTAGACAACTAGCCGTTGGACCCGGGACTAATGCCTCCATTAGTCCCTGGTCCAACAGCGGCCAGGACTAATATTAAAGATGGAAGACCTGTTGTGTACTAGTGGAATGGCCGGTGCAGATCGGCATATGCTTCTATAGTGATTGGCACATTCTTCTATTCTAATTGGCACACTCACTAGAACACCCTATTCCGTTTGGGTTGAAACCAGAGAAGTTCTAATGGTGATTCACAAGACACTCACAGGCTAAAGAAGCTTCAGAAAGATATTCTAGCATCATATCAAAATATAGTTTATGGAAGGTCATTGTGGAGCTAAAATCAAGGATTAACTGAAGTTATATATGAACCTGACATAGTGACATTATGAAGAAGGAATAACTGAAGTTGTACATGAATGATTGATTATTATTAATTATAATCTAGTTGCTACCATGTGCAATCAAATAGCAAGAACAAAATGTGGGTCAGATCATCCTTACACATGCCTACCGTTCTAAGAATTATCCCTCCTCTGTCTTCCATGAATTTTAGTTTGTTTGTTATTGGATAATCTATGTGATTCTTTTGTAGATCTGAATGATACTTTTGTAAATATGATGCTTTTGTAGATCGTCAAATATCCAATAGGGAAATAAATGTTAATAAAATATGAGCGAAATAAACAATTCTCTAGGTATACGTTAACATGTTAGCTTACACTAAGTTCCAAACTTTTTCAGGTTATCGGTTGCCAATTGAAGTGGATACCTCATGCTTATTCACAAGTGCGTTCCACCAGTACAGCCATCTGTAGTGTCACTAGCACCAACTAACAAGCTCTAAAGTGTGCACCGGAAGAAAAGATCTTTCATCACTTGAAAAGCTCAAGAGATAACCATCGTACTGATACATGTATATGTATCTGGGACGACACTTGTTGAGTTTGTAGCACTACTAGAAAACGGGCTAAAGATCCAGCCCAAAAGTACCATAGGTTTCGCGTGGCCAGAAGCGCCGGGTTGTGGCATGTCACACCCGATTTATAAAGAACATAAATCGAGCAATCATATATGCGCCAGGATCAAGTCTCGCATATATACAACAGAATTATCAAGATATCACAACACATATCATGAATAACAATAATATAAATCGTAAATAAATTATTTTATTACAACCGAATCAAGAATCGGTTCAAGAGTTGCAGAAGTGTAAAATGAAGTACATGAAGAGCAGGGCAGCCACAAGGACATCGACTGGGAGACAAACACCTAGAAGTCGTCGAAGCCGCTGACGTAATCCTCCACGTTGCCGGGCGCTGAGCAGCAGTCGAAGATATCCAAGAGAACAGAAGAGTAGAGAGGCAAGTGTGAGTACAGACTCGTACTCAATAAGTATAACACCAACTATGAGGCTCTAAGGTTGGCTGACTCAACTGCATTAGCTTTTAGTCTTGGCAGAATTTTATTAAAACTATTTACTACCAGTGGATGAATTACCAATACCCGGATTGCATAAGAAATTAATCAATATTAATTAAGAACTACTGAGAACCATCCAAAAACCAACAAGATAAACCCCACTAAACAGACGGAGGATCTGGGCTGCTCATGACTGTGAGCACAGCTGATATATCAGTTTTACACTCTCGAGAGGTTGCACAACTTTACCCACAAGTCATGAGCTACGCTAGTTGTCCATCACACTTCCTTAGGTGAGATGGCTAGCAAGCACACTACGAGACCATTATAAAGGATCACGTTGGTAAGGTGTAACCGCTAAGATTTCTGGATCGGTGATGATGGGGCCCACCTCACGGGGGTACAAGCACACAGCACAGACCAAGCCGGAGGAGCAGGGACCATTGAAGCTTACCACCCCTCTTGCCCGCGCAGGTAAGTTATTCTCAAACCAAAATGACCTAATTAGTAAGTCAAGACCGTCCCATTCTAGTCTTGTGGTTGCGCGGTTGTCCTAGGTTGTCGCTCTATGAACCAGTCCTTATGGAGAGTGGCCAACCAAGCACTAAGCACCGTGCTGGCCCCCTAAACCATGTTTCTAACAAAAACATCTTTTAAAGAGACGTGAGCTGCTCAAGCACACAGCACAGAGGGCCACTCTCAGAGTTAAGTTGCATATAACCATTAATCAAATTAATTAAAAAGAACTAACAAATGTGTGAGAGCGCAGCACCTAGCACAACTAACCACAATGCAACCCAAGGTATATATATGTAAAGGATAAGGTGGCTAGGAAATCCTTATAGGCATACAGGATTAAAATGCAGTATGAAATTGTATTTAAAAGTGATAGGAGGTTCATATTATACTTGCCTTCCTCAAAACTCTCCTGCTGCTGCTCAAACTGCTCAGAAGATGGCAGCTCCTGGTACTGGTCCAAAGACTCCGCGTCTACTCACGACCGCAACGCCAAAACAGGGTCCAGCATATACACATACATGCAAATAAGGACAAAACATAAGAAATAGTACAACATTACATAGAAATAGCACACATAACTATGCTAGAACTATTCTACGCGTTACAATGATCGCGTGGACATAAAGAGCGCTTAAAACGGAGCTAAAACGCAAAACCTAGGCTAAAAACAAGATTCAGGGACCTATTTGTAAGAAAACTGGAGGTTCTAAGGGGTTCTGCGCAAAATCCGAGGGTCTAAACATAATTAAAGGCTAGACGCAGGGGCTAACACGCAAAACTTTTGAGGTTGGACTGCGGGTTTCTAAACCTGAAAGCTCAGTGGCTTAAACGAATAAAACAGGACCTCACAGCAAATACTTTTGAACTAGAGATGGACGGCGGGTTAATTCTGGGAAAAGCCGGGGGCTCTTTAGCAAAGCGACAAGACCAAACCGGTACACTTTAATCTGGGCCACCAGATCTAATGCCTACGGCCAAGATCTAAACTTAAACGTGAAGCGGTACACGCGTTTCTCACCCGTCGAATCCAGATCCAACGCTCCTGACTCTCCCTTCCCTCGGATCTAATATGGCGCGCTAGATCTAAGACTGACGGCTCAGATTCAATCGCAGGGGTGAATCGGTACGCGCGATCTGGGTCCCTTGGATCTCGATCTCATGGCTCAGATCTACCTTGGGCTCGATCTAATCCTGTCCATTCACCTCGAATCCTACGGCTCAGGCAAAAGGGCGCTCGGGGCGGCAGAGGAGGTCGCCGGAGCTCAGCTCCCGTGGCGGCGCCTTGCTGGCATTGGGCAAACTTGGCCGTCCGGGCCTCATCTGGGATGAGGTCAAGCCCTGGAGACAGAGCACGACGCGGTGAACTCATCTAGGCGATCAAGAAGGAGAATTGGGGCTCGGGTCAGTACTCCCCACGGCGGAGGGCGGCACAGGGTCACGGTAAAGAGGGGGACGTGCTCACGCAGAGGGAAGAGGGGACAGGGGAAGGGCGCGGTGTGCTCCTACCACACCGGGGTGCTGCGGTGATGGTTAGAGGCCGAAGATCGGTGGTGCCGAGGTGGAATTGTGGCGGCGCAAGGTTCGGTCGACGGCGGCGTTGCCCTCGGGTCGAGCGGCGGCACGGCGGCGCAAGGGCACGGGGAAGCTGGGAGAGGCAGTGGCGGCTGAGGGGGAGCGCGAGAGAGCGGCCGTGGTTAAGAAAAAGGGGTGGGGCGGCTTTAGCATGTGGGTCGCCGGGCAACGGATCCCGCACCTCCCGCGGGCTGTTGCAGCCTGCCCACATCCGATCGGGGCCAAGCTTCTAGAAGAGTCCAGGAGGGGGATGGCTCCGGCGTGCGGCTCGGGAAAGAGGGCCCAGAGGCGCGGCGGGGCGGGTCCACGGCCAGCGACGGGCGGCCGGCCGGCGAGGGAGAAACAGAGGAGGGGAAGAGGAAAGAGAGGGGAGGAGCTGACGTGCGGGCCCCGGCTGGCAGAGGGAGAAGGAGAGAGCGGGGGATGGTGGCGCGTGGGCTGGGGAAAATTGGGCTAGCGCGGCCCACGCGGGGAAAAGAGAGAGAGGAGTGCTGGGCCTCGTGGTCGGCTCGGGCCAGGGAAAAAGAGGGAGAAGAGGGAGCCCGCAAGAGAGAGAGAAAGATGGGCCGAGCGTGGCCCACGCGGGGAGGGGAGAGGAAAGGGGCCCGAGGGGGGGGAGAGAGGGAGAGTTTTGGGCTGCCTTTCTCCTTCCTTTCCTTTTCTTCTTTTCTTTTTTTTCTTTTCTACACTCAAACCATTCAAACAAATCTATATGAATTCAAATAAACTTGAATTCAAACCCTATAAACTCAACACAACGAAAATAATGCTCCAGCATGAATGCACAAACAAGTTGATCCTAAGATAAATTTTATTTTCTTATGTTATAAAATTACTTTAAATGCAAGATAAATTAGAGAAAACCCTAGAAATTTATTTAAGCCCACATAAATTCCTTAAAATTAGGGAAAAAATACATTAGGGTGTTACATGGCATGACTTGGTGCCTATGTAGCAGACATGAGCACCGGGTCGTGCCTCGGCCCGGTGCTAATACCTCCGCAAGCATTAGTACCGGGTCATGGCATCACCCGGTGCTAATGATTGATCATTAGCACTAGAATCAAGCCATGACCCGGTACTAATGACGCGGCCTATATATATTAGACCCCTTCCCCTCCTCGAGCTACTATGAACTCAGCATTGTTCATGGCAGCCGAGTGAGGGGAGGGGAGGGGAATTTTTGCAATTTTTTTGCAAAGAAAGGTTAGCAATTTTTATATATGTGTTAATTATTTTTTACATGTAGTTAGTAATTGATTTAGTTTATTATTGTTTTATACATTGATAATGTTTTAAGATGTAGTTAGCAAGTGATTTAGTTTATAATTGTTATACATCTGATAATTATTTTTTAGATGTAGTTAGCAATTGATTTAGTTTGTAATTGTTATAATAATTATTATACCAGTGATAATTATTTTAGTTAGCTATAGTTAGCATGTGATTTAGATAGTAATTTTAGTTTTATTTATGCATTCTGAAATAAATTGTTTGGACACTCTAATGATGTACATAAGGATCTGTTTCTGAAAAATTCCATGCCTCCTTCAATATAGCCTTGGAAATGTTGAAATCTTTCAAGCTCACACTAAAACTATCGACAAGTAAAAATTCCAGCAGCAATGTGGTTGCGGCACGTTCAAAAATTGCATGGCTTCCCTTCAACCCTTCTCAAAATGAATAGAGGACACCAAATCACTGAACAAGGCATGAACACAATCTTTGTTAAGATTCAACTTTGTAAATGATGTTATAATATTGGGTCTTCTCCAAGATAATGTTCATGGCTCGTTCACTGATTTGGTGCTCTCTTTTATTTTTGAGAAGAGTCGAAGGGAGGCCATGCAATTTTTGAATGTGCTGCAACCACATTGCCGATGGAATTTGTACTTCTCGATGGTTTTAGTGTGAGCCTAGAATATTTCAATGTTTCCCAGGCTATATTGAAGAGGCATGGAAATTTTTTTCAAAAGCAATAATCAACCATCTCTGAAAGTCAATTTGTGGAGATGCGAATTGGAAATTAACTGAAGTGTGTCCAAAATAATTCTATTGAATTGTGTTTTAATTTTAGTTTGAATTATTTATTCAAATTTAGTTCTAATTTTGTATTCTAAACAAATTATTTTGACACTCTAATGATGTATATAATCTATAGAATTCTATTGACTTGTGTATTCTAAATGGCTTTGCAACATGATGAATTAGAGCGTCGTGCGTCCACTCGGGTGTCGGTACGCAATCATTTGAAGCGCACCGGATATTCCCTTGAGTTCCACACTGAAGAGCGTCTTGGACTTGTTAGTGGTCGTATTCGTCGTTGGACTAAGAAAGCATTTGATTGCCTCAAGCTATGTAATGCAAGGCACAAATTTGAGTGTATTTGATGTCAAGTTGCATGGTACGGATGATGATCGCGAGTTGATGGCTCGACGTAATGCAAGACGCGAAGTGTCGGGGATCGTAGAAATTGACTGTTCGGTGTCGAGAGTTTGCGAGGCGGTTCGCAAGGCAACAGTCAATAGGTCTCGTGAGTAGTTTGTATTAGCATTTAGTTTATTCGGTATTTTAGACCTTTTAATTAATCATGTTGTGTAATGGATAATTTAGACCTTTTAATTAATCATGGTGGATGATGGACATTTGGACCTTTTAATTAATTCATGTTTTGTGATGGAATTTATTCATGTTGTTGTAATTATCCATTTGAACATAAGCAATTAGTATATTCTATTTATTTTCCCAGATGAGTCGGCAATGGATGTACAACGCCGACCAGTGCTCAATGGAGTTTATTAATGGCATGCCCAAATTAATTGATGCGGCCAAAAAACACAAGTGTGATGGTTTCTTTCATTGTCCATGGTGAATTTGTAAGAACAAGAAGGATTACTCCTCAACAAGAACCATTCACAGTCACTTGTTCCAAAATAGTTTCATGTCCTACTACAATGTTTGGATCAAGCATGGAGAAAGAGGGATTATGCTGGAGAATGCTGAAGAGGAGGAGAGGCCATTCCTGACTGTGTGGAAGATTACGTTACGTTCTTTGAAGATACTGCAATGGGTGAGCCTGAAGGAGATACTGAAGCACAGGTTGCAGAAGATGACCTTGGTCAGATGTTGCGTGAAGTAGAGGAAGTCTGCGAAACTAAAAAGGAATATAGGGATTTGAAGCGTATGTTGGAGGGCTACAGAACATTGTTGTGCCTAGATTGCAAACAAGGGCACAAAATATTGGATACATATTGGAATTGTTGCAATGGAAGGCATCAAATGGTTTGTCTGACGAGGGATTCGAGGAGTTGCTGAAACTTATAGAAACCTACTCCCTGAGGGTAACACATTGCCTGAAACAACATACAAGACAAGACATGTTGTTTGTCCTCTAGGATTGGAAGCACAAAAGATACATGCTTGTCCTCATGCCCGCATCCTCTATCATGGGGAGGAGTATGAAGATTTTGATGCCTATCTGGTATGCAAAGCATGTCGGTATAAGATCCATAAAGATGATCTAGGCGATGTTGAGGGGGTGAGTTCCAAGAAGAGGGTGCCTATCAAGGTGATGTGGTATTTTCCTATAAAACCACATTTGAACCATTTGTTCATGAACAAAACCAATGCAAAGTTGATGCGATGGCGCAAAAAGAGAGAAAGCAAGACAATATGTTGAGACACCCCACTGATGGGTCCTAGTGGAGAAAGGTGGACAGAACATTCCCAACTTTTGCAGATGATGCAAGGAATGTAAGGTTTGGCTTAAGTACGGATGGCATGAATCCTTTCAGGAACAGAGCAGTGGCCATAGTACTTGGCTTGTGACACTTTGTATATACAATCTTCCTCCTTGGTTGTGTATGAAGCGGAAGTTCATTTTGATACTGGTGCTTATCCTCGGACCTAAGCAACCTGGTAACAATATTGATGTGTACCTGTAACCACTGGTTGATGATTTTCTTTTGTTGTGGAAAGAGGAGGGGGTTTGTGTGTGGGATGCGCACGAAGAGGAACATTTTAACCTACGTGCATTGCTTTTTGTATCCATCAATGATTGGCCTCCTCTTAGCAACCTGTCCGGACACTCCAATAAAGGTTATAATGCATGCACCCATTGTTTACATGAAACCGTTAGCATGTATCTGAAGCACTATAGGAAAATTGTATACATGGGCCATCGTTGATTTCTTCCTGTCAAACATCCATTAAGAAAGAAGCATGCTCATTATGGTGGAAAGGCAGATCATCGTATGAAGCCTAGGCACATTTGTGGGAAAATGGTATTTGAATTGGCCAAAGATACAAAAGTAGTCTTCGGAAAGGGACCTGGTAGTAGATTAGTGCCCAATGTTGATGGACGTGCAGCTGTGTGGAAGAAAAAGAGTATATTTTGGCATTTACCTTATTGGGAAGTCTTAGAGATCTGCAACACAATTGACGTGATGCACCTCACCAACAATCTTTGTGTGAACCTACTAGGCTTCTTTGGTGTGTATGGTAAGCTGAAAGATACACTAGAAGCGCGGCAAGATCTGCAATGTATGAAACATAGAGCTGCCCTACATCCAGAGAAGAGGGATAAAGGACGCATACTTAGGTCCTACCTGCTACACTCTAAGCAAGCAAGAGAAGAAAAGTATGTTTGAATGTTCGAATAGTATCAAGGTCCTGTCAGGCTACTCTTCAAATATAAAGAGGCTACTAAATATGAAAGAGAAGAAATTCGCACACTCCTGTAACTTCCAGTTGCATTGAGAGGTATTCTACTAGATAATGTTTGAGCAAAAATCATAAAGCTATGTGCATTCCTCAACGCAATTTCATAGAAGGCAATCGATCCAACGAGTCTACTGAAGCTACAGGAGGATGTTTTCCAAAGTATAGTTAGCCTTGAGATGATATTTCCTCCATCATTTTTCAATATTATGTTGCATCTCCTGGTTCACCTAGTGAAAGAGATCGGTATTCTTGGGCCTATCTTCCTCCATATTATGTTTACTTTTGAATGATTCTTTGCAGTCCTAAAGAAATATGTTCATAACCGTGCTCATCCAGAAGGAAGCATTGCCAAGGGTCATGTGACAAAGGAGGTCATTGAGTTTTGTGTTGACTATGTGGATGAACTTTACCTAATTACGGTTCCAGTATCACGGTAAGAGGGGTGGCTGATTGGAAAGGCACACTAGAAAAGAAATCAATAAATGCCAATGATCATGCTTTTTTGAGCAAAGCACATTTCACAGTTCAGCAACAGTTAGCCTTGGTGGCTCCATACATCGAGGAGCACAAGTAGATCATACGAAAACTCCATCAATCGAGGAGCACAAGCAGATGATAATAAACTAGTACCCTTGGAAGTGTGAAACCTGGATTACAGAGCATCACATCGATACTTTTGCCACCTGGTTGCGCACAGAACTGATGGCCAATGAGGCCATTCATGAAAAACATGCCTGGTTGGCCAAGGTCCATCCAATACAATCTTGACGTACCAAGGATAAGAAATTAATGGATACACATTTTACACAAGATCCCAAGACAAAAAGAGCACCAATCAAAATAGTGGTATCCGTATAGATGCCATATATACTAATGGCCAAAGCAACTCATATGGTGGTTACATTAAGGAGACCTGGGAACTCGACTATGGGCCTTTGAAGATTCCTTTATTTTATTGTGGATGGGTGAAGCTGATTGGAAAAGGCATCGATATTGACACGTATGGAATGACAACCTCTCAAAGAGCTTGGCTATCAAGATGAACCGTTCGTCCTAGCCAAAGATGTCACTCAAGTTTTCAAGTTTTCTATGTAAAGGACCTGTCTAGCAAACCCAAGAAGGACAAGTCTAGCAAATCAACAAAGGACAAGTCAGAAGATGATGAGACATAGCGCCCACATAGTTCTAGTAGGTAAAAGAAAAATTGTGGGAGTCGACGATGTCACGGATGAAGAAGAGTACAAAAGGCTAAAGACATGACTCCGTTTGCAGTGGAGGTTGACATAAGTATGCTTTTATCCCATGAGGAAGCTCCTTACGTACGCCATGATCATAACGAAGGGATGATTTTAAAGCAAACTATCATTAATATTACATTAGATGATTAATTTTGTCTTGAACAACTTTTAGTAATCATGTAATATTTTTAGTCATCATATAATATTTTGACTCATCATGTAACATTTTGACTCATCATTTCAACTATTTGTAATATTATATTGTAAATCACACACACGCATGCACTCTCTCTCTCACTCACACACATAAACATACACTCATACTTTCTGTCTTACACATACACATAAACATACAATCATACTCTCTCTCACACATAAACTTTAATAATATATAATATTTTCTGTTATTAGATATAAAAAAATACAACATTTACAAATTTTTGGGTGAATTTTTTAGCCCATATTTGATTTTTAGGGAAATAAAAGAATTTCTGAAAAGCAAAAACAAAACAAAACCAAAGAAGAAAGAAAAATAAAATGGCGGGAAAACGAATTCCCTGTAGCCCCTTAGGTATCGGACGAATATCATCACCGAGTACCTAAAGGAGGGGGGGGATTTGTCCTGCCCGTTGGGCCGCCTCCACACGGTACCTAAGGCTCAGCCTTGGGTATCGGGTGTCCTTTTCACCCAGTACCTAAAGCTGCTTTAGGTATGGGGTGGCCTTTCCACCCAATACTTAAGAGCCGGAGTATAAATATCCCTGGCCCTTCTTGCTCCCTTCTCTTCCTCCTTCACTCCTCGCCATGCCCCCGATCGACACTCGGCCCCCATCGCACTCCCCGTCCTCCGCTGCAACACCACCAGTGGCCCTTACCTCCTCCGGCCACACCGTGCTAGCCTCGCATCGTCCGATCATGCCGACCCAGCCTCGATGCCCCTCCATCGCCGGTGCCACGCCGGCCTCGTCGCCCATCTGCTGCACCCCTCATCCATCCCCTGCAAGGCCGCAGCGCCTCTACCTGTGGCCTCATCCTCTCGCGCCCGTGCACCTCTTCATCCACGCTGACGCTGCGCCCGCCGCCGCCTCTCGCCTCCTACAGTGCCCTCGATCTCCGGCCTCCGCCTCTATCTGCGTGCCTCCTCCGGCGTCGTCCATGCCCGCGCCGTGCCCGACCCTAGGCCTGCACGCCGCACCGCCCTCTCAAGCGCCTCCGATCCCCAGCCCGCTGCCCTAGCCGGCCCTTCGATCGACGACGCTCGGCCCGCTCCGCCACCTAACGTAAGGGGATGGCACATTAGGCTTTTTTTTATTAGGGTTTAGTTATGTTTTTATTAGGGTTTAGTTAGATTTTTTATATGTTAAATTTAGGTTTATAATGATTATAAGTTACATTGATTATGGCAAATTTAGTTTGAATTTAGTTTAGATATTTAGTTAAATTAGTTAAGTTTTTGCTTAGTACTTTAACTACTTAGTTATTTTAGTTAATTTGGATAGTGAATTTAGATAGTGAATTTCATTTACATGTGTTATTCGAATGATGTAATTTTCAAAGATTGATATATGCAATATTTTTTCTGGGAAAAGTGTTCCATGAATGTGCATGTGTCATTTGTAGATTTAATTATTCAATAGTTAATAATTAATTGCGCACACACAAACACATATACACACTCACACTCACTCTAACACTCTCTCTCACACACACACACACACTCACACATACACACACTCACACACACACACTCACACACACATACACTTACACATACACTCATAAACTCACACACACATACACACTCTCTCACACACACACATACACTCACACACTCACACACATACACTCACACACACACATACACTAACACACACACTCACACATATACACACACATACACTCACACACACACATACATAAATTTGCTAATTTGTTTGTCTTTGATGTCTTAGGGTTTCAGTTAAGATGGACGGCGCTGGACAAGATGCTGAACAGTACCTTATGGATGCAATCGACCAAGATAGTACGACCGTCTATCATGAATATGGTGAAAAAGAGGCCCGAGCTGCTGATTCTTTCCTAAATATATCCGGAGATGGCATTGCACAAGAACATGATGATGACTTTGCGCCGAGGCATGAGCAGCACGTTCCCAGGGAGAATCCTATCAGGGTACATATCTTATTCATATATGCTTACATTTTGTGTTAGTATTAGTTTTGTTACTAATATATCTTATTAATATATCTTTTTTTAGTCCTCCGGATAGAAGAAGAGCATGCCCAAAATGAAATGACGCAGACCAAGAAGATGGAGGGAAGACAGGTCATCACACATGTGGATGCAAAGGGCTGCCCATGTGCTCCTCAGGAGGCTAGTAAAAGGTTTACAACCCAGTGTGGGGTTGTTGTTCAGGCACATGTGCTGATCACCACAAGACTCTGGAAAACAAAGAATCCAGACGAAGAACGCTACGCCGTACCTCCAAACCAAAAGGAGATGTTATGGAGAGAACTCGAGGATATGTTCACTCTTCCTGAAGGAGTAGATGAAGAACTTGTAAAGAAATGTGCCCTGAAAAAGATGGCCCTTGCATTTGCAACATTTAAGAAGAAATTATTTGGAAACTACATCAAGCAGGACAAGGAACCAGACTCAGATAGTTTCCCCCAGGTCAAACCTTACTGGGTGGAGGTCAAGGAATACAAGTTGTCCGAGGAAGCTCCGGAGTTATCTGAAAAGAACAAGATCAATGCGACGACCAAGAAATACAGCCCCTACCTCGGGTTGGGTGGATATAAGAAGGCGATTTAGAAATGGCAGAAGATGGAGCAGGACCTCTGTTGATGGTCCTTAAGTTACAAATCCGACTGTCAACCATGTCTTTATTCAAAGATAAATAATCACCAAAACCTAGAGATAGGGGTTTAACTCTAACCATTTCCACAAGCTTTGGTGAATAATTGTTTACAGGAGACCGTGTCTGCATATGGAGGAAAACAATGCTCAAACAAAGGAAAAAGTACATTACAGAGCATTCTATGCGAGCATGAGAATTGGATGGCCCACATCCCGAAACAAGTCAACCCAAGAGGCCAAGAAACACACCTCCAACCAATCAGAGGGAGGCACATGGATTCAAGGGCCCACCTAGCAAAGCAAACCGCCTTACCAGGGTGCGAACCACCAAGGATCAACATCAGGGCTCTCCTGCCAGCCAGCGAAATGAAGGTGGTGTCGGGGAGGCGCCACCTGGGTTCGGCCGAACCTAGTTCAGCTGAACCTGGATGGCCTCTTGGCACGCACATCTTTGGTGGGAAGATCGCCTTTATCCTCCTGGCGGTGCTTGTTGTTTCCATACAAAACTCCCCTGGGAACTGACCTATCCAAGCTATAAAAGGAGGAGAGGAGACCCCCCACAACACACACCATTTTGGAGAAGAGGAAACGAAGGAGGACTCCACCTTTTAGAGCTACTTAGTAGAGTAGGTTAGGGAGTGTGTGGAGGAGAAGTCCAGGAGGAGAGCCGATGTTGTCGACCTCCCTCTACTTGTACCTCGACGGATACGAACCTCCTTTTGAGTAAGTATCCGGGTTCGTCTATGGTGGTGAGTTCTTAATAAAGCTAAGTCTTTATTATCATTCGATTGTGGGATACGAACCTCCTTTTAAGTCTTACGATGGAGTCTGGCCGGGGCTAGAAGTAGTAACGATAGCGTAGAAGTGCTGTCTAGGCTTGAAGTTACCATTGTTTGCTACCCTTCTCCACTGTCTGAGAGGTAGGCAGTAGGTGGTGACAGTCCTGTCCATCCCTAGTATCCTTCCACGTTCAGACTAGGCGTGGAGCTAATAGCCGGAGGCACTTGGCAGACCAGGTGTAAACCAGTGCCTGAAGCGAGTGAGTAGTAGCTAAGCTTATCTTTCCTAAAAGTCTCTATCCTTAGTCAATCACACTACCTAAAACCACCCTATCTTCTCTCTTTTCCTTGGGTAAACTAGCTAGAAGAATGTTACACCTCCATTCCCTGAGAAATATACAATACCCTAAATACTCTCTGGTGAAGTGCTACAGCAGTATATCCGTGCGCTTGCAGATTTATTCGTGTACGTTAAGAAATACCAACAACCTCTTGGATAGAGGTATCCAGCCGGTGACTTGGGACTGGCCAGAAAGATTGAAGCAGTGGTTGTTTGCTAATGGTGTCACACTTAACCATGAGGATGGTACTTTGGTTGTGCCCCCAACAATGGAAGAAGTGGCCTAGAATTTGATCGTAGCAATACAAGAGGCCAAAGAAGGAACATTCGAGCCTCACAGGGAGAACGATGAGCTAACCAAGGCCTTACAAAACCTCGAACACCCTGGATGAGTAGCATGTACAAGACCCATTAAAAGTTCCTTGGGCTGGAGACAGCATGTACAAGACTCATCACAAAAGCAAGGCAGAGCAGGAGGACAAACTCCGTGCCTTACAAGATGACATGATCAGAAAAGTGCAACAGCTACAAAATGAGATGGACGCAAGGGTCCAAAAGGTAGTAGCGGTTGGTTTCAGTCAACAGCAGGGCACTAGGGTGCAGCCGGATGTTGTGATTAGCCCGGCCTCTCAGCAATGTAGCAACTGCGCTTCCACGATGGCCCCTGGGGATGAGCCCCAAGAGAACGTGCCAGCGGTTGACACCCAAAGATACCCAGTGGAAGATATCACCATGCAGACACCATGTGAGCTACATGTGAAAGCAAAAAATATCACCGCTCTGGCAGCCTACAGGTCGGCCTTACCGGTGATTCCTGGTGGTACGATTCATGGTAGGCAGGTATCCCCTGGCTACTCTGTTCTCACAGTGGAGCAGATCGTCGAAGCTGGCAGACAAAATGAAAAGCTCGAGCTCGATTTTGTTGGTGGGGATGGAGAACAGACATTGGGAGAGGCACCCACGGTTGCATTCAATGGCGCAAGGCCTACATCAAACTTATTGGAAATACAACGGCTCTAGTGAATCCCCCTTCATTGCTAGGCCCATATAATGATGATGATGGCAACTTTGCTGGTCCTTCATCTCTGCCACCACGAGCTCCCTCACCCTCATCTCCACCAAGGGCCAGGAGTACTCCGACTCCTCTAGCACCGACCAAAGGAAAAAACAGACCTCATCCCGCCCACCGGTTGGAACCCCAGGAAGCGGAACATTGTCGAAAAGAAAATAGACCCTAAGAAGAAATTAGCTTACAATTGACTGACAAGGAACTGGTGGAGCAAACACGCCAAGAGGTGACTAAACATTTCAATCCTAAAGTACTAGAGAAGAGGGTGCCAGTTGATCCAGTCGAGGTAGAAAAGTTCTACAATTGCTTGGGTGACATTGCTAAGAGACCAATAGAACTACCCTCACACTACGACCGCACGCCGATAAAGGCCCACTAGAGAATGAGGCAAATTGGCAAGGGCGTTCCTCAGCTAGGCACACAACAAAAAAAATTGAGCAACACATGATGGATTTTTTTGGAAGAAACGGGTTTTACCATTTAGTAGGCAACCGGGCAAGATGAGGATCTCCCAATCGCCCCCGTTGCTGCTGATCCATACGGGCATGGAAAAACCATCATCACCGATGAGGAGTTCATCAACGTACCCACGCAGATGCGCGCATTATACAAATTGTACTTGGAACGTTCGAAGGCCGGTCAATACACGTTTGGAGTTAAGTATCACCATCATGATTTCTTCCATGGGGATGATGACTTCTAGATTGACTTTGAAGATGTGAATGCAATATACCATCGAGACGCCCTCAAAATCTCTCTCGTGTCTTGCTGGATTCTGTAAGTGTCGACCAATCTCTACATTATTACATTTTATTAATCAACACTCTATTATCTGTGTACAATCTAATTTATATTGTATCATGTAGAATGGAGCTTCAAAAGTGCCAAAAAGAAGGATGGGGGCATCGGGTGGGTTTCATGCATCCCATGCTTATCAATCAGAAAAATTTACTTGATGACTATAAGCAAACATGTACAAACATGTACAAAGCCCTAATCCAACAATATTACAAACCCTATATATTCATACCCTACAACTATGAGTCGGTTCTGATCGACTCGTAACTCTTTTGTATTCCTACATAAATGTTAACTTTAATGATGTATGTATATGTATGCTTGTATATCTATATGTGCAGCTTCCATGGGATTTTGCTCGTACTCTGCATGGATACTAGTAGAGTTATAGTGTACAACTCCAACTCTGCATGGGATTTTGCTTCCAGGTAAGTTTATTTTGCACAAAAGACAACTATTTTGGGATCGATTAAGCTTTGAACATTTACTTTTCATTCTTATGCACGGGGTGTGGAGAGCTTTTGTGAAAAAGCAAAATGGTGATTTTAAGAATGAATTGGATGTTAGAATGGACTTCCCAGTATGTGGGTCCGCTACTCTTTGCATATCTCGTTTACTATTCTTTTTTAGTGTTCGAGACAAAACGCAGAAAATAATTGGTGTGGGTGTCAGTGTTTTAGCGCCATGCCCACCAAGGGATAACCTCTAGGTGGTGAGTTTGTAGGTAGGGTGTCGCCGAGATCAGGAACTCGAAGGTGCAACAAATACAAGGTTTAGTCAGGTTTGGGCCACCGAGAGCGTAATACCCTACATCCTGTGTGGTTTGTATTGCCTTAGGTGGTGATCGGGTGATCTCCTGGGTGATTCCCCGTTTGGAGGTGGTCCGTGTCCGCCTTATATAGACTTGAGGGACAGGTTTACATAGAAGCCCTAGTCGGGTACAAGCTTAGGAGTCCTACCCGAGTACTTTTTCGGTAGTTCCCTACTATATCCAACTAGTTTTACTACTGTATGAGTAGTTCTACTACACTACGAGTAGTTACAACTAGTGTAGGGTGTGGGCCATATCCCATCCCTTATCCTGTAAGATGTAGGCCATATGCATAGTCCCGTATGCCCGGATCTGACAAGCCCCCGAGCTCTTGGTATTCGAGTACTGCAAGCTTCCGAGTACTTCTGAAGGCGTCTTTGAGTCCTCCCGAACTCGATCTTGAAGGCTGTGAGGTGCACATGCCCCGAGTAGTTGTCAAGTCTTCTTTTATATGGGGTGCGATTAAACTCACACTCCATATGGAGTAGCCCCCGAGCCTTAGGTTGACTCATAGAATCAGGCTGAGGGTCAATTTAATCTTGAGTCTTCTATCCTTATCTTCTAGCAGATTGAAAAATAAGTCACTGATGACATATGTCCCGCAGCGCCCGAGCCTTGGATCCAAATCCCCAAGGTTTGGAATAAAGGATCCAAAGAATTGTTGTGTGCAATATATGACAGTAAAGATTTGATGGCTAAGATGGGCAAGGTGGCTCAGTAATTCGAAAACCACTTTTTTCAGGAAGCATTCCCTGAAAAAATAGCTAAACAAATAACTTCACCAAAAAAACATCCTAAATTACCACTCAAATCAAACCTTTGTTGCTGAGAGCCGTGTCGTATCCAGCCCTTGGGCCTGGGAGCTAAAATGAATCACATAGGATATGCCTAGTAGTCGGTGGCGCTAGCCCCTGAGCCTAGGTATTGGCCAAGTTGCCGCTAAGTAGGCGAGACGAGTAGTCGAAGTAGGCGCCAGCGTATCACCAAGCTAAGTCGACTCCATCTAGCTTGTAAGCGCAACGAGTAGTCGAAGTAATCGCCAGCGTGTCGCCGTGCATTCTTTACGAAATCCAGAAGTCGCTGATCGTTGTCGATGAACTCAACTAGTCGGAGTCGAATCCGACAAGTAGTCGTTGTAGTCAGCAACGTGTAGTCGAGCGTTCTCGCGAAGTCAAAGGAGTCGTTGGCGATTGTTGAGGAAGCCAACTAATCGGGGTTGAATCCGACTCGCCCAGCAGCATCGTCCAGATCAGGTCCCTTGCAAGCTAAACATAAAAGTATGTTGTAACTCATATATATGAAACCATGTTGGGAGCAATGCCCTTGCAGTAAATTCTATGTATAACTAGTTAACCATGTTGGGGCCCCTTCAATAACATAGCATACGAGTCGGAAACTAGTAATCTGTTACTGTAAGTATGGGAGCGAGGCCCTTTTAGTAAACTTGCATGTAATACTAGTCATAAATCAATATAACAGAGTTGTACTGAGAGTATAGGAGCGATGCCCCTTCAGTAACATAGCATACTAGTTGGAAACTAGTAATCAGAGTGTTATTAGAAGTATGGGAGCAAGGCCCCTCAGTAAACTTGCATGGATACTGTCAGATCGGGGCACACGAGACTGTCCACATGGCATACTTATCTTAGGATACGGGATGGGACATGGCCCACACCCTACATCTGTTGTAACTACTCGTAGTGTAGTAGGGCTACTCATACAGTAGCGAAACTAGTAAGACACGGTAGGAAACTACTCAAGAAGTACTCAGGTAAGACTCCTGGGCTTGTATCTGACTAGGACTTCCATGTAAACGTGTCCCCCAAAACTATATAAGGCTGGATAGGGACCTCCTCGGGGACAACCACCATCAAAGGCAATACAAACCACACAGGACGTAGGGTATTACGCTCTCGGCGCCCCGAACCTGTCTAAACCCTGTGTTCCTTGCACCCTGTCTAAACCGCGCCTGTCAGTCGCACCCCTGGAGGCCCTGAGAGCCAGAGGAACGACAACCTCCAACGCAACGAGAGCCACCCATCCGCGTGTGGCAACAATGAACAAAAAGTACAACTATCCACTCGCAACCAGCATGGTGCAAGGCATCAAGGCCAAGATCCACTCGAGGCCAACCTTCATGACGCTCCCATGATTGACCTCAGGTAGAAGATCAACAATGGCCGCGACGCGCGGCGTGTTATTGAATCAAGGAGAAGGGACCGTACTAGCAGGTGCCACGACGACGACGACAGCGACTGTTTCCCCGCCTTCACCACCAATATCACCGACAAGCCCTATCCAAAGGACTTCAAACCAATCAGAATCTTAAAGTACGATGGTAAGCAAGACCCACGCCAGCGGATCCGATGCTACTCTGTTGCTATCGAAGTTTCATGGGGATCCAACTCCACCAAAGCTCTTTACTTCCCGATGGTTCTAGAGTCCGCACCCCTCACGTAGCTTGAAAGCCTCAAGCCAAACTCCATCGACTCGTGGGAGGACCTCAAACAGGCCTTCATCGACAACATCCAAGAATCCATGATCAGAGCAAGTACTCGCTATGATCTCTCCTAGGTGAAGCAAGAGATGAATGAGACCCTGAGGTCCTACACCCTACGTTTCTTCAAGACACGTGTGGCATCCAGGTAATAAGATTCATAAAAATTAAACCTTGGATGTCATAGACATAGAGGTTAAGGGTGTATTTGAAAATTTTCATGCATTATAAGTCTTTATGTGTAAGGTGTGTGTTTTGGATATGGTCATAAGGAGAAATAAGCCCTTAAGTAAGGACAAGGGCCTATGTGTAAAAATATAGGTTATAGGGTCTTTTGTGTAAAAAGTTGAGGAGTAAAAGTAACTTTCATGCTTACTTAGGGACTTATTTGTAAAAATTATTTGTCATCATAACATTCTATGAATGTTTGCAAATATGTCAAAAATTTAATCAAAATCTTGTTTGGTAAGAACAGGAGTAATTTAAATTTTACCGTATTCAAAACTTAACAAGTAATGCTGCAAACTTTGAGTTTTTGAATTTGAGTCCTAAAGCAAATTTGTAGAGTTTGAAAAACTCTACAACTTTCATTTTGGGATTTTCCTCATTTGATCCTTAGATCAGTGGGAATTTTTAGTTTACAAGTAGACCCCTGAGCTTTCAAAGTTTTGCAAAATAGTTCCTGGTTTCTTTTCCCCTTCTTCTTCCTCTGCACCCCCTCTGCCCTCCTCCGCTTCACCTCTGTCGCTGGTGCAGGCCATCTCCCCTGGCCCTGCCCTGCCCTGCCTCACCGCCGTTCAGCTACTGCTGCCCTTCCCCACGTGTCGCCCTACCTCTGGCCGCCGCCATAGCTTCTCCCCGCTGTCCCCTTCTCTGCGCGCCACGGTGCCCTCGGGGTGCTTGCCAGCCGCCACCTCACCGCTGCAATCCAGAGCACAGCCGTGGCCCTCCCTTCCTCCACTCTTTTCCCTCTCTTCTGTGAACCAGTGCCGCTACAAACCTGGCCAAATATCCCTTTTCTTCCCACTGCATTGCTCCTTCTTCCTCCACGCAACACCGATCCGCCGCCGCCGTTCCCCACCGGAATCCGCCCCAACAGCACCACCCCGCCCAAGCAAATTCCGCTAGCCCAGTGCCTCCTCACCCTCTTCCCTTGCTCCTCAGCTCGATCCAGTCCAGCTCCGGCTGCCCCTTCGCCGGAATTTTCCTTGCCCCGAGCCGCCGCTCACCGGAGCCGCCCGAGCTCGATCCTCTCGTCGACAGCTCTCTCCACCTGATCCCCCGCTCCACCAGGTATACAAATAGCTTCCCGGTGATCCACTGATGCTCATGCGCGTTTGTTCTGTCCATGTTCACCGGCCCTCCGCCGGGAACGCTGGAGCTTCGCCACGGCCGCCGCACTCTTCCGTCGCCGGCCCGGTTCCACTGCTGTCCACCCAGCGCCCCCTCATCCTGTGTACTCCTTAAGTCCTGTAGACGGTGTTTTGCCCGTTCTCCTGGCCGGGATGCTCGCCGCTGGCGAGAACACCGTCGAGGCCGACCGGCCGGCCATCGCCATTGCTGGGCAAGGCCTCTTTTGTAAATAACTTTTCAGTTCCAGGGGTTCCCGTGCAAGTTTTCCAAAGACCCCCCCCCCTAAGTGCCTATTATTTCATGTGGTGTGCTTGTGCTGTCTTGTAAAATGCATAACAAATTGTAGAAAATTCCAAAATTAGCAAAATCCTTTTTGTTAAAAACTAGATTATGAACTCTATAACTTTTGTAAAAAGAGTTTGATATGAAACCAAATCTTTTTGAATCTATTTTAAATTTGAAACAAGGGAGTGTAATGTCTTTAATTCCTACATGTTAACCTTGTAGTTTGTGATTTTGATATGCAATTTTTATAGATGATGTATGAAATGATGTAAGATTTCCAAATCTAAATTTATGTTATAATTTAAATTCCTTTAAGTTAACCATTCCAAATTATTTTGAAATAAAATTAGTTAAGCCTACCTTTTAAAACTTAACCAATTAGATCTTTTGGTCATCAATCCCTAAGTATGCAAATAATCTATACTTAGATGTTCAAAACCCTATGATGTTCTTTACTTGAAGTTTAAAATCAAATTTAAATTTAAATTTAACCCTAAACTATATTTTAATGCTTGTTTTTAGTTAATTCAGTGATATAATCTAAAGTTAAGCATAAAGTATAAGTTTGGGCTAAACTTTTTCTTTGTTTGGCAATTCTTGAATGTTAACCTTTTTGAAGTATAGTTTCGATGAGAACTAAATGAAAGAGTGTGCATTCTCTAATATAATATTTTTGCATATCATGTAGAACCGTTTACTCTCGTCGCCGGTGATTATGAGCTGATCGCGGACCAAGCTGAGGAAACTCCTGTAGATCCCGGAGACACCGTCGAGAATCTAACTGAAGCTCCGAACCAAGGTTCGGAAGACCCTGATCCTACTGCCCCCAACCCTACACAAGAAGGCAAGCCCCGGACATAACCCACTATTTTAATTACACTGCAATCTATATCTATTTACGTATTCTATGCATTAAGTTCTTAAGTATTGCTTGAAACCCTAGTTGCATTTCCCTAGGAACCAATGTATTGAATATTAGCACTTGAGTCTGACTAGCTGCTATGCTAATAGGGCCGGTAGAAGTCGGGTGATTTCCTATCACTCGCGCGATATAGGAGTTGTAATGTTTACATTCCTGTTATCACTATAAGGATGACGGACGGGAGTTTTGTGAGGTATCATGGTTGAGGTGATACCCCGTCTGTGTTGTTTAATTTGATAAGGTCGCAGCGTGTGGTGATCGGGGTTAAGCATTTGAAAGTACTAACCACATGCCGCGAAATATGGTAAGCGGTAAACCTAGTAGCCAATCGGCCCGAGGAGTGGACATACCTCCCACCACTCGTCTTGCTTCTTCTGGTTACTTATGTTCAACGTGTGGGAATACGTGTTGCAAGGGCAACCAGGAGTACGGGTTTTGTAGTCGCGCTACAGACGTACGTCCTGCACTTTGGAAGTGCGTATGGTCCTGCAATCGCTTGTGGTGGACCTGTCCACGAGTTGGAATGAAAGGCAAACGGTTGCTTCGGAACGACCCTGTGGTGTTCCAAGCGTGTGAGTTAGGTTTACCTTGCAAGGTTGAAAATTTGATTCAGAATCGTCCGCTTCTCACGAAGATTGAGACTGCTTGATCCCTTTGTCACATTGAGTAACAAGAGCAATCATATTATTGTTATCAAAAATGATGAATGATTAAAGATTATACCATGCTTGTGTAGATTTAGATGCTTACTTAGCTTGAATAATCAATTAGAACTTCAAAGCTAAAAGCTAAAAGCAAGGATCTACTCTTAGTTGCTTTTCCGCTGAAAATTTATCCCATGACCATTACCAGATTTCATAAGTCTAGTTATATGGCTATGTATACCAACACCGGGTAAGCCTTGCTGAGTATTAGAATACTCAGCTTTGCTTTGTAATTTTTGTTCAGGTAATGCTCCTGCTGACCCAGCTCTGCCTGTACTGTGGCCCTACCCTCTGCCTGATGGTTGGTCCGTGGAGTGGGACCCATCCCCGGCTAACCCGGACCCCTTCGAGTGATGTCATGCAAGGGCAAGCATGACATCTGTACTGACGACGTGTATTATACCGTACTTTAAATTCCACTGTTTAATCTAAAACTTATGTCGGTTTGTAATAATTCCCTGGATGGGAAGGTGATGCTACTTTTAAACACTCATGTAATTTAACTGCCTGTGATGTAAAATGTGTTGGCCTTTGTATCTCTGGACTCGCCTTCATGTGGGGTACCTTGTTTTGATCCTGCATTCGGTGGTTTATCGAGACGTTACCCGACAGGCCAAAGGATTATACCGTTTGAAGCACGCCGGAGCCCGCTAAGGTGGACTCGCGTACTTGAGCTGGTGTAATTCAGGTTGGTTCTGCCACAGCTAGTATCAGAGCTAACAAGTGTACACTGGAGATGTGAGGTGCCTTAAAAACACTTTTAGTATAAAATTTGGCCAACAAGGTATTTTGCAAAAGAACGTTAGATTTGTTAAGATTATGCTTAGTACGTAAAGCCCTAGGGTGATGTTTAAGGGAAAATAGAGGTGGCTGTACTATATATATAAAGCTAACTTCTAGCATTACTTTCTGTCAAAACTTAAATTCATGCACAACTCAGTGTTACTTTCTGTAACGACACCTTCGATGGTGAGGTAAGGAGGTAAGGATCCTCAGCCAACTGAAGGAGCTTGGCCTTCCTGTCAGTGATGCGAACCGAACGCTGTTTCTCAAGCAGTGGTCTACTTGAGATGCTGCCAATGTACCAACTTAGGTTGACTACATTGGGAGTATAAGGTTCAGCGCAGGGTATGGCGATCGCTGTTCATACCCCCGCATTTTGCGGTACCCCCGTGAATACATTGTTTCGACGACGTATGTTAACGTTGTCTGTACGGCGGTAATAGTACAGATGCTGTTTCTATAGTGAACAGTAATGATTGGGGACGCTTTCATGACATGCTGGCATGAAAGGTTCATTGGATATATGTATTGTGGTTTTCTGCAGGTACACTAACCACGATAACGAAATCAGGACGGATAGGGCTTATCGACTAGTTATTAAGGAGAGACGTATGTGTTATGCCACCGAATCTAACCGCGTAAGTCCGAAGATATTCGACAGTTGTTTTTGGTTGAGAGGACGAGTAGTACATGCATGCATAATTCCTTGATAAACAAAAGAATGCACTAGATAAAGGTGAATAGTATGTTGTTTATCTTTAATATGGGTTAATGGGGTTCTTGTGGTAGTGTTGGTCCAAAATCTTAAGTTTATATCCAGGTTATAGATCTTACGGTTGTTAGTATCAATCATTTCTTCCAATTACCTTGTAACTTTCTAACGAGGTAAGCACATCTCACCATTTGCATTGTTGTCGCAGATGGCTGCTCCTACCAATGCCTTTTGGGATCAGGAGGGGCACTTCCATACTAATGCCCTACACTGGGAAGGATTTCCTCGTCTCTTGTGGGAATCCTTAAGTCTGTTTCATTATACAGAGCCTCCTCAATACGATGGGGTGGAATATCGCGAAGAGGGAGTTCCTCGATGCCAGGTTAAGATGATAATTCCTCAACACCCTTTCCGCTCCTCATGGCATCCCATAGAGGTGGAAGTGGTTGGATATCGTCTGGTTGATACCCTTGAAACTGCTGCCTTGGAAGCTATCAAACTTTTATGCAATCAGCATCCGATAGAAGTTGCCGCATATCCTATTGGGTTATTTTCTACCATAGACCCTGGTAATTTGGAATGGAATTGTCAAACAGAGCATCTTGGTCATATGTTAGGAGATCTGGCTAAAGAAACCGTCCGTAGCATTACCAGGTTCATGGATGTGCAGCATCATTACCAGATTTTGCTACGTCATAACATGAGTCAGTTAACTAGCGCGGCTCAAAGCCACTATCGGAATGCTGACCGTCAAGTGACCCAAATAGTGAAATTACAAGCCCTGGTGACTCAGAAGGATGAAATCATTGCAGCATGGGATGAGACCATCCATCACCGAGAAGATCAGATCAACGAGAGTGATCATATAATCACTCAGCGTGATACTGTTATTGAATTCCTACAGGCACAAATCCAAGATCTGATCCTTGCGGTTGACGTTGCTCAAGCTCAAATTGAAGAACTGCAGCAGCCCTCGATTCCTCCCATTGCACCTGCAGTACCTGGGGCCGAAGAAGAAGATCTAGAGGAGATTGAAGGAGTCTCAGAACTTGATTCTGAGCATGGTGATCCTGTTCTTAGTCCTCACCATTCTTCTTCTGGTAGTCAGTCTTCCGTAGGCAACCTCGACGATTTCTAGTTGTCGAATCGTCGACTTTCTTTGTAAGCTGTGAAGAGTAAGATGCGTTAGTTAAGGTGTAGTTTGTTTAGACCTAGTGCCATTTAATGTAATATAGATGGCCAGTATGTGAATCCTGTAGTTATGTAATGAAAAGAACCCTTGTATCCATGTTGTAATATAAGTTTCATGTTTTTATCTCCCTAATCTTTATCTTGAGATGTCGATATGAGATGATTGAATGGAATATGTGCATGGTATATATGGATGATGCATTTTCTGAAACTAGGAGTAAGATTATGTCAATATTAACGGACGTCTCATTTATTTTAGATGGTGGGAGCCACGCGTGGAACCCCGGAAGGTTTTTGGGCAGAGCAAGTTAGTGGTTCTCAACAGCCGCCCCCCGCCACCTCCCAACCTAGCTGAGGTAATGGCACGGCAAACGGAGCTTCTTAATCTGCTGGTACAAGCACAACAGAACCAGCAGCGTCAACAGTTCCGTGGAGGTCGTGATGACCTTCCCCCTCCAGTGGCCAGCTACCAGGACTTCCTTAGCACTCAACCCCCGTTCTTCAGTAAAGCTGAAGAACCTTTGGACGCTGATGCCTGGCTTCATATCATTGAGTCCAAGTTTGCCCTCTTGACTGTACCTTGTGCGGACTCAAGTAAAGCTTCTTTTGCTGCCCAACAACTTCGCGGTGCTGCCCGTATATGGTGGGACAATTTCTATGCCATGCAGCCTGCGGGACATGTCATCTCCTGGGACGAATTTAGGACTGCCTTTAGGGCACATTATATTCCTGAAGGGTTACTGGAGCGGAAGTTAAATGAGTTCTTGGCACTTACTCAGGGCTCCAGTACGATATTGCAGTATGCACAGACATTTAATCATCTGTGCCAATATGCTGGTCATCATGCAGACAATGATGCCAAGAAGCAAGACCGTTTCAATCGTGGCCTTAATACCAAGCTCAAGGAGCGCCTGAATCTTGTTAGGCCCAATAGTTTTAGTGAGCTGGTCAATATGGCCTTAACCCAGGAGGACTGTATCCTAGCACATCGTGCTGATAAGAAAAGAAAGACCCCTATGGGATCCTCGAGTGCTCAACCACCAAGATATCGGGTCGTTCCTAATGCCCAAATAAGAGCACCACAGAGGAATGCCCCAGTTGGCCGATTGGTTTTTAGGCCGCCCCAACAACAAGGAAGATATAGATCTTCTGTACCTCCGCAGCAACAATAGCAAAATGGCCCAAGGCCAAATGTGCGACAAGCTCCACCAAAAGGCAGCAACTATCGTTGTTTTAATTGCGGGAGTGCAGATCATTTCATCAGGGATTGTCCACAGCCTAAGAAACCTAACCAAGGGCAAAGTTCCAACCAAGGTAATCAGAACAAGGGTAAAAGGCCGCTGATGCAAGTCCGGCAGGGGCAAATTAACTTCACCACCCTTGCGGAACTCCCGGATGGAGCCCCTGTTATGTCGGGTACGTTCCATATCCTTCACCAACCAGTTGTTATATTATTTGATTCAGGAGCAACTCATAGTTTTATTAGTAACAACTGTGGTACCCGAATAGGACTTGATCTATGTCCTACGAAGGGGTCGTATATGATTTCTACACCGGGAGGAACAATTATGTCTGACCAAATGGTTAAAAAGGTGCCAATTCAGTTTGGTAGCAAGGAGATTAGAACAGATCTGATTTCATTAAACTTAAAAGGTATTGATATCATACTTGGGACAAATTGGATGACAAAACATAAAGTATTATTAGACATTGCCTCCCGAGTTATTGAGGTTAACTCACCCACACCAAGGAAATATTACCCTCTATTTACCTCAGCAAGAGTATCTCTATTCTTGCACTTATGCTATCACAGGCCTCAAAGTAAAAGATATTCCAGTAGTCTGTGAATATCCTGATGTCTTCCCTGATGATTTGCCTGGGATGCCACCTGATAGAGATATTGAGTTCATTATTGAACTCCAACCGGGCACCGCTCCTATCTCAAAGAGGCCATATCAAATATCGCATGCCCCTAAACAAATTGGCTGAGCTTAAAATTCAACCTCAAGATCTTCTTGATAAAGGTTTTATACGCCCAAGTGCGTCACCTTGGGGTTGTCCCGCTCTTTTCCTCAAAAAGAAGGACAATAGCCTAAGGCTATGTGTTGATTATCGTTCACTCAATGCGGTCACCATCAAAAATAAGTACCCACTTCCCCGCATTGATATTTTATTCGATCAATTAGCTGGAGCTAAGGTCTTCTCAAAAATTGACTTACGCTGTGGTTATCATCAGATCAAGATTAGGCCTTGTGACATTCCAAAAACGGCCTTCTCAACCAGATATGGACTTTATGAATATCTGGTTATGTCATTTGGGCTTACCAATGCACCGGCATATTTCATGTATCTCATGAATTCAGTCTTTATGCCAGAACTTGATAAATTCGTCGTGGTCTTCATCGAAGACACTCTAATATATTCTAAGAATAATGAGGACCATGCCAATCATTTGCGTATCATTCTTCAACGATTACGTGATCATCGTCTTTATGCCAAATTTTCAAAATGTGAGTTTTGGCTGGATAGTGTGAAATTTCTGGGACACACTATCTCTAGTGAAGGCATATCGGTTGATCCAACTAAAGTCCAGGAAGTTATGGATTGGAAGCCTCCAACTTCAGTTCATCAAATTCGAAGTTTCCTTGGATTGGCAGGGTATTATCGCCGGTTCATCCCAGATTTCTCCAAGATAGCCAAGCCTATGACTGAGCTACTTAAGAAAGAAGTTAAATATCAGTGGGACGATAAGTGTGACGAAGCATTCCATACCTTGAGGAAGCTTCTAACAACTGCTCCCGTATTAGCTCAGCCAGATAATACCCAACCTTTTGATGTCTATTGTGATGCTTTTGGAACTGGTCTTGGTTGTGTTCTAATGCAAAACGACCGAGTCATTGCTTATGCATCCAGAGCCCTTCGGACTCATGAGCAAAATTATCCGACTCATGACCTGGAATTAGCAGCCGTTGTCCACGCTCTTAAAATCTGAAGACATCATCTTATGGGTGCTAAGTGTAATATTTACACTGACCATAAGAGCCTCAAATATATCTTTACCCAAGCGGATTTAAATATGAGGCAAAGACGATGGCTAGAATTGATCAAAGACTATGACCTTGAGGTATACTACCATCCGGGTAAAGTTAATGTGGTTGCGGATGCACTTAGCCGCAAGACACATTGTCACTGCTTATCTATAGCTGCTATCAATGACACTCTCTATAATCAGATGAGAAAACTCAATTTAGAAATCATTCCTCAAGGCAGTCTAAATCTTTTAGCTCTGGAGAGTACCCTTCGAGACAAAATTATCATGTCACAGCTACATAATGAGGGTATCAAAATTATCAAATCGAAACTATCTCGAGGAGAGGCCAAATACAAGTGTTTCCATACTGATTCTCAAGGAGTCTTGTGGTTCAACAAACGTCTTGTTGTACCAAAAGATCATCAACTTAGAAAGCAAATTCTTGATGAAGCTCATCTATCCAAATTCTCTATTCATCCCGGTAGCACCAAAATGTATCAAGATCTACGACAACATTTTTGGTGGACTAGGATGAAAAGAGAAATTGCTAAGTATGTATCTGAGTGTGATACATGTCAGAGGGTCAAAGCTAGTCACCTTAAAGCCTCTGGTACACTCCAACCATTACCCATTCCATCATGGAAATGGGAAGACATTAGTACGGATTTTATTGTTGGTCTTCCTAATACATCTCAAAAACATGACTCCATATGGGTAATTATCGATAGACTCACAAAAGTGGCTCACTTTATTCCCGTACATACTACTTACTCCGCCAAGAAATATGCCGAAGTCTATCTTGATCAAATTGTTCGGTTGCACGGTGTTCCTAAGACCATCATTTCTGATCGAGGAGCACCATTCATTGCACGCTTCTGGGAACAATTGCAGTCCGCTCTCGGCACCAAACTGATCCGAAGCTCTGCGTATCATCCTCAAATGGATGGACAAACTGAACGAATCAACCAAATTCTTGAAGACATGCTCTGAGCTTGTATCATTCATTACGGAACGAGTTGGGACAAATATCTTGCCTTGGCCGAATTTTCTTACAACAATAGTTACCAGTCCAGTCTTCAGATGTCACCTTTTGAAGCATTATATGGTCGCAAATGTCGAACTCCTTTGAGTTGGTCTGAGACCGGAGAATGTAGGATTTTTGGACCAGATTTAGTCGTGGAAGCTGAGGATAGGGTCAGAATTATTCAAGCCAATCTTAAAACAGCCCAATCTAGACAAAAGACTTATGCGGATCGAAGGAGGAAACCTTTGCAGTTCCAAATAGGAGATTTTGTATATCTCCTAGTATCTCCTACCAAGGGCGTTCAGCGTTTTGGTATAAAAGGAAAACTAGCACCCCGATACATCGGACCCTTCAAAATTCTTGAAATTTGTGGCCCAGTGGCTTACAAACTTCTCCTTCCACCTCAAATGGCTGCTATTCATGATATTTTCCATGTCTCTCAACTCAAGAAGTGTATTAAGGTACCTACAGAGATTATTGAAACTCCAGCCATTGAAATCAAGCCTGATCTATCCTATGTTGAACAACCCATCAAAATCTTGGATACTAAGGAAAGGCTCACCAGAAGAAAGACGGTTAAAATGTATAAGATCTTATGGGATCACCATACCGAAGAGGAAGCAACTTGGGAAACGGAATCTTATCTTCAACATAATTTCCTGACTTTCCTTTCAACTAATTCCCAAATCTGATCATTCAATCATCTTGTGCCTCCGAATCTCGGGATGAGATTCTTTTTAGGGGGGGAGGCTGTGGCATCCAGGTAATAAGATTCATAAAAATTAAACCTTGGATGTCATAGACATAGAGGTTAAGGGTGTATTTGAAAATTTTCATGCATTATAAGTCTTTATGTGTAAGGTGTGTGTTTTGGATATGGTCATAAGGAGAAATAAGCCCTTAAGTAAGGATAAGGGCCTATGTGTAAAAATACAGGTTATAGGGTCTTTTGTGTAAAAAGTTGAGGAGTAAAAGTAACTTTCATGCTTACTTAGGGACTTATTTGTAAAAATTATTTGTCATCATGACATTCTATTAATGTTTGCAAATATGTCAAAAATTTAATCAAAATCTTGTTTGGTAAGAACAGGAGTAATTTAAATTTTACCGTATTCAAAACTTAACAAGTAATGCTGCAAACTTTGAGTTTTTGAATTTGAGTCCTAAAGAAAAATTGTAGAGTTTGAAAAACTCTACAACTTTCATTTTGGGATTTTCCTCATTTGATCCTTAGATCAATGGGAATTTTTGGTTTACAAGTAGACCCCTGAGCTTTCAAAGTTTTGCAAAATAGTTCCTGGTTTCCTTTCCCCTTCTTCTTCCTCTGCACCCCCTCTGCCCTCCTCCGCTTCACCTCTGTCGCCGGCGCAGGCCATCTCCCCTGGCCCTGCCCTGCCCTGCCTCACCGCCGTTCAGCTACTGCTGCCCTTCCCCACGTGTCGCCCTACCTCTGGCCGCCGCCATAGCTTCTCCCCGCTGTCCCCTTCTCTGCGCGCCACGGTGCCCTCGGGGTGCTTGCCGGCCGCCACCTCGCCGCCGCAATCCAGAGCACAGCCGTGGCCCTCCCTTCCTCCACTCTTTTCCCTCTCTTCTGTGAACCAGTGCCGCTACAAACCTGGCCATATTTCCCTTTTCTTCCCACTGCATTGCTCCTTCTTCCTCCACGCAACACCGATCCGCCGCCGCCGTTCCCCACCGGAATCCGCCCCAACAGCACCACCCCGCCCAAATTCCGCTAGCCCAGTGCCTCCTCACCCTCTCCCCTTGCTCCTCAGCTCGATCCAGTCTAGCTTCGGCCGCCCCTTCGCTGGAATTTTCCTTGCCCCGAGCCGCCGCTCACCGGAGCCGCCCGAGCTCGATCCTCTCATCGACAGCTCTCTCCACCTGATCCCCCGCTCCACCAGGTATACAAATAGCTTCCCGGTGATCCACTGATGCTCATGCGCGTTTGTTCTGTCCATGTTCACCGGCCCTCCGCCGGGAACACTGGAGCTTCGCCACGGCCGCCGCACTCTTCCGTCGCGGGCCCGGTTCCACTGCTGTCCACCCAGCGCCCCCTCATCCTGTGTACTCCTTAAGTCCTGTAGATGGTGTTTTGCCCGTTCTCCTGACCGGGATGCTCGCCGCTGGCGAGAACACCGTCGAGGCCGACCGGCCGGACATCGCCATGGCCGGGCAAGGCCTCTTTTGTAAATAACTTTTCAGTTCCAGGGGTTCCCGTGCAAGTTTTCGAAAGACCCCCCCCCCCCTAAGTGCCTACTATTTCATGTGGTGTGCTTGTGCTGTCTTGTAAAATGCATAACAAATTGTAGAAAATTCCAAAATTAGCAAAATCTGTTTTGTTAAAAACTAGATTATGAACTCTATAACTTTTGTAAAAAGAGTTTGATATGAAACCAAATCTTTTTGAATCTATTTTAAATTTGAAACAAGGGAGTGTAATGTCTTTAATTCCTACATGTTAACCTTGTAGTTTGTGACTAGCTGCTATGCTAATAGGGCCGGTAGAAGTCGGGTGATTTCCTGTCACTCGCGCGATATAGGAGTTGTAATGTTTACATTCCTGTTATCACTATAAGGATGACGGATGGGAGTTTTGTGAGGTATCATGGTTGAGGTGATACCCCGTCTGTGTTGTTGAATTTGATAAGGTCGCAGCGTGTGGTGATCGGGGTTAAGCGTTTGAAAGTACTAACCACATGCCGCGAAATATGGTAAGCAGTAAGCCTAGTAGCCAATCGGTCCGAGGAGTGGACATACCTCCCACCACTCGTCTTGCTTCTTCTGGTTACTTATGTTCGACGTGTGGGAATACGTGTTGCAAGGGCAACCAGGAGTATGGGTTTTGTAGTCACGCTACAGACATACGTCCTGCACTTTGGAAGTGCGTATGGTCCTGCAGTCGCTTGTGGTGGACCTGTCCACGAGTCGGAATGAAAGGCAAACAGTTGCTTCGGAATCACCCTGTGGTGTTCCAAGCGTGTGAGTTAGGTTTACCTTGCAAGGTTGAAAATTTGATTCAGAATCGTCCGCTTCTCACAAAGATTGAGACTGCTTGATCCCTTTGTCACATTGAGTAACAAGAGCAATCATATTATTGTTATAAAAAATGATGAATGATTAAAGATTATACCATGCTTGTGTAGATTTAGATGCTTACTTAGCTTGAATAATCAATTAGAACTTCAAAGCTAAAAGTTGAAAGCAAGGATCTACTCTTAGTTGCTTTTCCGCTGAAAATTTATCCCATGACCATTACCAGATTTCATAAGTCTAGTTATATGGCTATGTATACCAACACCGGGTAAGCCTTGCTGAGTATTAGAATACTCAGCCTTGCTTTGTAATTTTTGTTCAGGTAATGCTCCTGCTGACCCAGCTCTGCCTGTACCGTGGCCCTACCCTCTGCCTGATGGTTGGTCCGTGGAGTGGGACCCGTCCCCGGCCAACCCGGACCCCTTCGAGTGATGTCATGCAAGGGCAAGCATGACATCTGTACTGACGACGTGTATTATACCGTACTTTAAATTCCACTGTTTAATCTAAAACTTATGTCGGTTTGTAATAATTCCCTAGATGGGAAGGTGATGCTACTTTTAAACACTCATGTAATTTAACTGTCTGTGATGTAAAATGTGTTGGCCTTTGTATCTCTAGACTCGCCTTCATGCGGAGTACCTTGTTTTGATCCTGCATTCGGTGGTTTATCGGGACGTTACCCGACAGGCCAAAGGATTATAACGTTTGAAGCACGCCGGAGCCCGCTAAGGTGGACTCGCGTACTTGAGCCGGTGTAATTCAGGTTGGTTCTGCCACAACACGCGCCACCATCACCAACATAACCAACGAGGACATCATCCGCTGCTTCCAGAATGAGCTCTTCTCGAAGCACACGTACCACAACTTCGGGCGCAATCACCCGACTACTGCTGTAGAGCTGCTTGACATGATGGCATGGCGGGCAAACAAAGAGGACGAGGAGACATCTGCTTTCCCAAGCACAACCACGACAAGAAAAGTAATGGCAGCGGCCACTTCAACAAGAGCCAGTGGAACAACTCGGGGAATACCCGAAAGTGCAAGCCAGACCATGAAGTTGCGGCTGTCAAGCGCAATCCGCGTGGCAAGAAGTCGGGGAACAATGACTCGGAATATGAGAAAATCATGCACAAACAATGCCCGATACACCCGGAGTCGCGACACACGCTCTTCGATTGCGTAACCATCCACAAGGAGAACAAGGAGGATGGTGAGGAAGGTGACAAGTCAGGGGCTCAAGACTTCCAAGATCCAAAGAACGTTGTCAATGTCATCTTTGGCGATGACAGTGGATTCCCTGCCAAGCGCGCAGAAGTTAACCCTGCTCGAAATACTTTCTGTGGAGCCAGCCACGACAAGACCTCTAAGATACAGCAGGTCCCGATCTTCTTTTTCAGGGATGATCAATGGACCAGCTTCTCCGAGCTGGAAAAATTCCCACTCTTCCTAGACCCTGTCGTGGTAGGTTCACAGCTAACATGAGTACTCATCGATGGTGGGAGCGGTCTCAACCTGCTTTTCGTGAGTACTCTGAAGAAGATGGGCCTGGACATCTCCAAGATACTCACCCCTAGCAAAGCTCCTTTCTATGGCATTGTCCCAGGTAACGTGGCTACGCCACTCGGGTCAGTGGTCCTGCTAGTCACCTTTGGGAGTAAAGACAACTACCGCACCGAGTACATCAAGTTCGAGGTGGCAGATTTTGACTCATCATACCATGCCATCCTTGGTAGACTGGCACTAGGAAAATTCATGGCCGTGCCCCACTACGTCTAACTGCTACTTAAAATGCTAGGCAAGACAGGGGTACTCACACTCCGTGGCAACCTGAAGAAGTCTTATGACTATGACCAGGAGGCGATTGAGTACGCCATGACATCACGCGTGCCAGAGCAGTCTGCAGAAGTACTCACGGCCGCGTAGAAGCTGACCAACTCAGAGATGGAGATCTCCAACCAGCGGCCTAGCCAGTCGAGGGTTAAACCCAACCCCAGTGATATCGGCATCAAGGCCATCCAGCTGCTAGAATGCGACCCGTCCAAGACTGCTTTGATCGAGGGCGGCTTAGGCGACAAATAGGAAAATGCGCTCGTCAACTTCCTTAGGGCCAACCGTGACATATTCGCATGGAAACCAGCGGATATCCCAGGGGTGCACAAGGAGTTGATGGAGCATTGCCTAAAAGTCGACCTTAAAGCCACTCCGAAGAAGCAATGACTACAAGACTTCACCCCCAACAATAGGGAGGCCATCAAGAAAGAGCTAGCAAAACTACTCACGGCTAGTTTTATTAAAGAAGTGTACCACCCCGAGTGGTTAGCTAACCCTATACTAGTATTGAAAAAGAATAACAATGAATGGAGGATGTGTGTGGATTATACTAATCTCAACAAACATTGCCCGAAGGACCCCTTCGCGCCCCCATGCATCGACCAAGTCATCGACTCTACGGGTGGCTACATCTTGCTCTCCTTCCTCGACTACTACTCGGGCTACCATTAGATAGCTCTCAAGGAAGAAGATCAAACTAAAACGGCGTACATTACCCTCTTTGGAGCATATGCATACACCACAATGTCATTCGGGTTGAAGAATGCAGGAGCCACCTATCAACGGGCCATCCAACTGTGCGTTCATTACCCTCTTTGAATCGTTTCATCTCCCAACTTGGAGAAAGGAGACTACCCTTCTTCAAATTGCTCAAGCACCATGACAAGTTCCAGTAGACCGAGGAGGCAAATCAGGCGCTGCAAGATCTCAAGCACCATTTGCAGTCAGCCCCCATCCTGACGGCTCCCCAACCAAGCGAGAATCTGCTACTCTACATCACTGTGACTACTCACATCGTTAGCACAACAATTGTGGTGGAATGCCAGGAGGAAGGCCACGCCTTCCGGGTGCAATGACTAGTCTGCTTCATCAGCGAAGTCCTCTCCGAATCCAAGGTTCGTTACATGATGATTCAGAAACTACTTTACGGTATACTCATCACTTCCAGGAAGCTTCGCCATTATTTCGACGCATACAATATCCTGGTGGTCTCTGATTTCCTATTGGCAGATATGCTCCACAATTGGATGCTACCGGGCGCATCTGCAAGTGGGCCATGGACCTAGGAGCTCTCACACATGACTTTAAGCCCCAGACAGCTATCAAGTCGCAGGCACTAGTCGATTTCATGGTGGAGTGGCGGGAAAACCAAGTGGAAACCCCAACCAACCAGCCAGAAAATTGGGTCATGTACTTTGATAGCTCACTCAAACTTGGTGGCGGTGGCGCGGGAGTACTTTTCATCAGCCCAAGAGGAGAACAGCTCAAATATGTGTTCCAAATACTATTCAAGGTCTCTAAAAATGAAGCCCAGTATGAGTCATTATTGCACGGGCTACGCCTGGCAGTCTCTCTGGGCATTAAGTGACTACTCATCTAGGGTGACTCCTTACTGGTGGTTCAATAACTCAACAAGGAGTGGGACATCAATAAGGACACCATGGATGAGTATGTTATGAAAATACGAAAGCTCGAGAGCAAGTTCTCGGGGTTGGAAATTCACCATGTGATTCACGATAACAATGTGGGCGTGGATGTGCTCTCCAAACTGGGTTCTGATCGAGCTAACATCCCACCGGGAGTTTTCATTCACGAGTTGCACCACCCTTCCATCAGGGCACCAGACTCAAGTTCCATCGCTCGGGGTCCCAAGAAACCCGACCGAGAGGTCTTGATGATCGAGGTTGACTGGAGGGTGGCCTTCATCGACTACATCCAGGAGTACAAACTACCCCTCAGCATCGACCCAAAGAGCGCTGAAGCTACTCGCATCCTAAGGCGCAGCAAAGGGTACGTTCTAGTTAGGGGTAAGCTGTACAAGCATGGATCAACATCAGGCATACTCATGAAGTGTGTCGGCACGGAGGAGGGCAAAGAGATACTCCAGGAGATTTACAAAGGCGTGTGCGGGAACCACATGGCTCCTTGCACACTAGTTGGCAAGGCGTTTTGATCTGGTTTCTACTGGCCGACCGCTTTGCCAGATGCTGAAACACTAGTTTGCTGGTGTACCAACTGCTAATTCTTTGGCAAACAGACTCATGTTCCAGCTCATAACCTCATCACCATACCACTTTTATGGCCGTTTGCATGCTGGGGCCTAGACATGATAGGGCCCTTTACAAATGCACCAAGAGGTCTTACACTCGTGTTGGTGGCCATCGACAAGTTTATCAAGTGGATCGAGTACAAGCCAATCGCAACGCTCTCTACGGATCAAGTGGTTACTTTCATCTACGATATCTTACACCGTTTTAGCTTCACCAACACTATCATCACAGATTTGGGATCTAATTTTCACTCACATCAGTTCTGGAATTTTTGTGAACACAGTTCCATTGAGGTCAAATAAGTTTCAGTGGCTCACCCATTGGCCAACAGCCAAGTTGAGCGCGCCAACGGCTTGATTCTTGATGGATTGAACAAAAGACTCTATGTCGAGAACAATAAAAAGGGCGGCAAGTGGATCGATGAGATCTCATCAGTAGTCCGGGGGCTTCGCACACAACCAAGCAAAGCCACAGGACAGTCATCTTTCTTTCTTGCATATGAGTTTGAAGCTATATTACCAGCTAATGTGATGTGGAAGTCTCCACGGCTAGAGATGTTTGACGAAGGCGAGGCTAACACCGCAAGACATCTTGAGCTTGACTCAGCTGAGGAAATCAGATGCAATGTCTTGTTCCAGTCGGCCCGCCACTTACAAGGAGTTCATCGTTACCACCGTAGGAGTGCTCAACGACGCTCTTTCAATGTTGAAGATATGGTTCTTTGACGAATCCAGGATGATACGGGGCTACACAAGCTTAAGTAGCGATGGGAAGGGCCTTTCATCATGCACAAGGTTACATGCCCTGGATCTTATTGGTTACGGTACCCTGATGGCTACGAGGTTCCTAACTCTTGGTGCCTGGAGATTAATACTTCCAATACAACTCCATTTTACTAGTTCGTGACTGGTATTACATGCAAGTTTACTAAAGGAGACTCACTCCCATACTTCTAGTAACTAATTACTAGTTTTCGACTAGTATCTTGGGTTACAGAGGGGGCCTTGCGCTCATACTTCCAGTACAATGTTGTTTTACTGGTTTACGACTGGTACTACACGCAAGTTTGCTGAAGGGGCCTCGCTCCCTTATTTCTAGTAACATATTACTAGATTTTGACTTGTACACTATGTTATTGAAGGGGCCTCGCTCCCACGTTAAGAGGTTTACTAGTGTAAGACTAGTTCTACACCTGTTCGACTACTTCGATTACTTGTCTTGACTATAATCCTAGTCGGGATCAACTCCGGCTAGATGGCTTAATTGACTATTCAAGACTCAGCGGCTACTTGCCCAATGCCTGGATTCGAGGGCTAGCACCACCATGTCCTACATCTACTTTATGCTTATCATCTGGCTCGTTGGCCCGCGGGCTCAATAGGATAAGTCACTCAGCGTGCTTCAAGGGATAGCTCTCATGCTTACATGCTGGACGTTGTAAAATTACTCGTCCAAGAAGTTTTTTAAGATTTATCTTGGGTAGATGTTTTGTTAACCATTATTTCAGGGAGTTTATTCCGAAATAAGGAGTTTTTCAGATTATTACCCAAAGGTCTTATTTAATCATTAGCTCAGGGCACAAAGACTGGTTTGAGAGGTAATTTTGGGTGTTTGTTAGAGAAGTTATTTGTTTAACCATTTTTCAGGGAATTCATCCCGAAGAAAGAGGTTTTCAAATTTACTAAACTGATTTGCCCATGTTCACCATCAAATCTTTACCGTCATATATTGCATGCCACGCTTCTTTGGATCCTTAATTCCAAATCTTGGGGATTTCGATTCAAGGCTCCGGGGCCGCGGGACACGTGTCATTAGCGACTTATTTTTCAAATCTACTGGAAGATAAGGATAGAAGACTCAAGATTAAATTGACCCTTAGCCTGATTCTATGAGTCAACTGTCACACCCGATTTATAAGAACATAAATCGAGCAATCATATATGCGCCAAGATCAAGTCACGCATATATACAACAGAATCATCAAGATATCACAACACGTATCTCGAAATAAATGCATATAAATTATAAGTGAATATCTTTATTACAACTGAATCAAGAATCAGTTCAAGGAATGCGGAAGCGTGAAATAAATACATGAAGAATAGGGCGCCACAGGGACGTCAACTGGGAGACAATGCCTAGAAATCGTCGAGTCTGCTGATGTAGTTCTCCACGTCGCCTGGTACTGAGCAGCAGTCGAAGATATCCCAAAGAGAATAGAAGAGTAGAGAAGGCAAGTGTGAGTACACCACTTGTACTCAACAAGTATAACACGAATTATGAGGCTCTAAGGTTGGCTGACTCAACTGCATTAGCTTTTAATCTTGGCAAATTTTATTAAAGCTATTTACTACAAGTGGATGAATTACCATAACCCAAATTATATAATAATTAATCAGAATTAATCATGAGACTACCGAAAACCAAACCAAACCACCAAGATAAATACCCACTAATCAGACGGAGGATCTGGGCCGCTCATGACCGTGAGCACGGCTAGTATACCAGTTTTACACTCTCGAGAGGTTGCACAACTTTACCCACAAGTCGTGAGCTACGCTAGTTGTTCATCACACTTCCTTAGGTGAGATGACCAGTAAGCACACTACAAGGCCGTTACAAAGAACACGTTGGTAAGGTGTAACCGCTAAGGATTCTGGATCAGCGACTATGGAGCAAGCCTCGAGGGGGTATAAGCACACAGCACAGACCAAGCCTCGTAGCGCGAGGGCCAAAGAAGCTTACCACCCCTCTTGCCCCGCAGGTAAGTTACTCCCAAACCAAAATGAACTAATTAGTAGACCAAGACCGTCCCATTCCAGTCTTGTGGTTACGCGGTTATCCCAGGTTGTGACTCTATGAATCGATCCTTATGGAGAGTGGCCAACCAAGCACTAAGCACCGTGCTGGCCCCCTAAACCATGTTTCTACAAAAACATATTTTATCGAGACGTGAGCCGCTCAAGCACACAGCACAGAGGGTCACTCTCAGAATCAAGTTGCATATACCATTAATCAAATTTAATTAAAAAGGACCTTTATATGTGAGAGCGCAGCACCTAGCACAACTAACCAGAATGCAACCCAAGGTATTTATATAAAGGGTAAAAGTGGCTAAGAAATCCTTATAGGTATACAAAATTAAAATGCAGTATGAAATTGTATTTAAAAGTGATAGGATGTTCATGTTGTACTTGCCTTCCTCAAAGTTCTCCTGCTGCTGCTCAAAAGCTTCAGAAGATGGTGGCTCCTGGTACTCATCCAAAGGCTCAGCGTCTACTCACGATTGCAACGCCAATACATGGTCCAACACATACACATACATGCAAACAGGGACAAAAGATAACAAACAGTACATCATTACATAAAAACAACACACAAAATTATGGTAGAATTGTTCTACGCATTATAACGATCGCGTGAGCGCAAAAACCATCTAAAACAGAGCTAAGACGCGAAATCTAGGGTTAAAACAAGGTCCAGGGGCTTTTCTGTAAGAAAATAGGAAAACCAGGGGGTTCTGTGCAAAAACTAAGGGCCTAAACCTAATTAAACTATAGATACAGGGGCTAACTTGCTAAAACTCAAGGCTAGGATGGCAGGCACTAATTCCAGGAAGCTCAGGGGCCTAAAAGATAAAAAGCAGGACCTATCTGCAAATATTTTTGAACTACGGGTGGACTGCGGGTTGTTTTCTCAAAAGGGCAGGGACTCTTTAGCAAATGGTTTGGGCTGAAGCGGTATCTCTCAATCTGGGCCCTCGGATCAAACACTAACAGCCCAGATCTAATCCCGACAGCGAACCGGTACGCGCGCCTAACAGCCGTAGGATCTAGATCGGACGGACCGAGCCCACACTTAAATGGATCTAATCCAGACCGCCTATCCCAGATCTGACGGCTCTGATTCACTCTTAACCCGAACCAGTATTTCTCTCCTAGAACCACTGGATCCTGATCCCACGGCTCAGATCCAAAGGCTTGCGATCTAATCTCACCCGCGGACTTCAGATCGAACGGCCCAGGAGCAAAGGGGCGCGGGCTGGCGGCGCTGCGACGCCGGCGACAGATTTCGTGGCAGCGCGGCTCGAGGCTCGCCAGAGCTCGATGTTCCCGTAGCTCCGGTGGCCCAACCTTCACGACTTCAAGCCAGGGAGCAGCACCGCGGCTCAGGGGATTGACCTAGGGCTACAGCTAGGCCTAGAGGGGCTCGGGCTTCGCGATCCACGGCTCGGGGCAGCTCGGGGCAGCGGACATCGCTGGCGAGCGGCGTTCTAGGAGCTAGGGCGGGTCCTAGGCTACGACAGCTAGCACATAAACTTCGGGGAAGAGATGTGATGCTCACCAGGGGCTTGCAGAGACCAGAGCTGCAATGTAGGCTAAGGTCGGCGACGGCCGGCGGCGAAGGAGGTCGGGTTCTCGCGGACCGGCGGCTACAGACGGGCTCCGAGGTTCAGGTCACCCTAGATCGCTTCAGGAGGCTCCTGTGAAGATGACTGAGGGGTTAAGAGGGTGCAAAGATCACCGGCGGCGAGGAATTACCTAGGCGGAGCTCCTCACTCGCGATAACGGTCGTGGCGGAATTCCGGTGATGCCGGGGTCTAGGGCACCAATACTGGGCTCGAGAACCTTCCAGGGGTCGAGGCGGGGCGTTTGCGGGGATCGTGGTGGTCTGGGGCGCGGCGGAGCGGCTCAACCACGGCGAGGCCGAGGATGCAGCGCGGCGGAGGAAAAAGGGCGGCGGCGCTGGGGGTCTCCGGGGTGGTGCAGGGCTAGGGTTAGGGCACGGGGTGATAAAGGGCCTCTTTTGTAGGGCGGCGGGGTCACATTGGCGTGTGGGCCCAAGCTGGATCGCGGCTGGCCGGAGATTTCGAGGGCCGTTTCGCATCGGGGAAGAAAGGGGGAAAGGGTGAGGACGGAGGAGCTGACAGGTGGGGACAGCCGGTCAGAGGGGGAGAGAGAGGGGGAGGCGTGCTCGGGCTGGGGGACAGGGGGGAGCTGGGCCGGCGTGGCTGCTGGGGAGAGGGCCGGCCCAAGAGGTTTGGGCTGCTTTCTTTTCTCTTTTTCCTTTCCCTCTTCTATTTCCTTTTGAAACCTAAATCTATTTGAATTCAAATGATCTTTTGAATTCAAACCCTGTGCACTCGTTCCAATAAAATATATGCACCAGCATTAATGCACAAACATGTTATTCCTAAAATAAATTTTAATTACTTGTGGTATAAAATTAATTTAAATGCAAGATAAATCAAGGAAAATCTTAGAAATTTCATTTGGGCCAAAATAAATTCATTAAAAATTTGGGAAATTTACATTAGGGTGTTACATCAACGTAAGGCTCGGGGGCTACTCCATATGGAGTGCGAGTTTAATCGCATCCCATATAAAAGAGGTCTGGACAACTACTCGGGGCATGAGCACCTCACAGCCTCGACGCAGCTAAAGAAGTACTTGGAGGACACCTTCAAGACGAAGTTTGGGAGAACTTGAAGACAGCTTCAGAAGTACTCAGACGCCTACAGTACTTGGCTATGAAGAGCTCGAGGGCTTGTCAGACCCGGACACACGGGACTGTCCACATGGCGTACTTCTCTTAGGATACGGAATGGGACATGACCCACGCTCTACATCTGTTGTAACTACTCATAGTGTAGTAGGACTACTCATACAGTAGCGAAACTAGTCGGACACGGTAGGAAACTACCCGAGAAGTACTCGGGTAGGACTTCTAGGCTTGTACCCGACTAGGACTTCCATGTAAACCTATCCCCCCAGACTATATAAGGGTGGTGTTATCGCCATAACCTGACCAGGCCAGAAGTGAACCATGGAGCAAGATGGGCCTAGAAGACAGCCATGATAAGCTTGCGAATCGGGCCCTGTGCGGGTGATTGAGGCCAGAAAGGCCGTGTAAGTTAGGAATAAGTAGTTAAGATTCGTGTCGTGTTAGGTTAGGGTTAGTTAAAGGAGATAAGTCCATGGCCTATAAATATGTACCATGAATAAACAAGAAAGACAGAATCATTCATCAACAACTCTCGGCGCATCGCCTCCCCTGTTCTAGGGTTTTTCATCGGGTAAGCGCCATGCGACCCCGATCACGCTCTGCGTGATCGGGGTAGCATTACCCTTGCTCGTTTGCTTATATGTTGCTCGTTCTGAAGCCTTGTAGATGGCGAGTAGCATTAGTTATCTTAGCATGCTTAGAGTAATGTTATTCCTTTATGTTTCAATCATGCTTTGTTCGTTGCTCTCGTGTGCTTAATCGTCGTGTTCGATCACGGATGCGATGGTTGTATCTTATTTTATCTTTATCAATAGATCCGATCTGATATGGCTAGTTTCTGTTTGCTTAGAAGCTTGGTTCGATATGTGTATGATTAGGCCTTGCAAACGAGTTGAATGTTCCGGCAGTACGCTTTAGTATCGGCTTGTAGCTTAAATAGATGTTGCTCTAGGAATCGGCTTTTTGGTTCTTTCTTTAATCTCTATTTAGATTGCTTGTCCCGATGCTTTTGTGTATCTGTTAGGCTTAATCACATGTAGGATGTTCCGATCTTGCAATGAGGGCTTAGTTATCGTGGGTTGGATTAGATTGATATGTATGAAGCAAATCTTATTTAAATATATATATGTTTGTATGTTGCCTGTTCCAAAGATCCGATCCGGTATTGATGCAATCGGCTCTCTACAGCCGATACCGGGGAGGAGGTGATGAGCCGATCATGGCTCGGATTAATCTTTACATGTGTCTGTGTACGCAGGAGTTTGACACATCACACCTTCCTGATCAGGTGCAGGATCAGGTGGCACGCCTAGCGACTTCAAGCCAGGGCGCGCGCCAGATCGCTGGGCCGTTGACCGAGGGACCGGGGCCCACCAGCCATCCCGGAAGCCTCCCGGCTCCTCGTGTTGCCAGGCACTACCCGCCGGTGGGTTTTGGCCGACAACACATTCTGGCATGCCCGGTGGGACCATCTTCATCGACTTCGTTATCATCATCGGCACCATCTGCATCAACATCATCATCACTGTTGACTTCGTCGACCGTGGACAGCATAATGGCAAGAGACGATCCAATCACTTATGAAGAGCTCTCTGCCGAGCATAAGCAAAGATACGACAAAATCAAGGCTCAATTTGAAGCCAACCTCATCGGCTCTTTTGAAAGGACTCGCAACCATGGTGTTAGGTGGAGAGGATTTTCACCTGAGGGTGCTCTTGACAGAGTAGATCTGTCTACCCCATCTGAAGATCGTACTAGAGCTTTACGGCAGGAGGTAAATTATGCGGTGGCTCATTCATTGCACCGGCATTCTGAAAGTTTGGTCAACGCTTTCGAGTGTGTAGCTCTGCGAGTGGTCCAAGAAATTATGAAGCATCAACATTCTCCAACTGGGCCTACTTTGGGAAGCCATAAGGGAGAGTTGCCGTTCCAGACCAGACCTCCATTGCCTTATGCGCTTGCAGCTACGGAATCACATGGTGCTCCAGCTTATGTGGTTTACAAAGTGGGAGGTGATCCCATGGATCATCAGTTCTTCAACGAGCCACCCAAGGAAATCCCACATGGCTACGTGTGTGCATACATACCGGATAGCAACAACCTGATACATTCTGCATAGAAAGTAGCTGGAGGGATTTCTGGAGCCGACGCGGATAAACAAGCATGGCTAGCAACTTATGCTACAGGGCCGAGTCACGACAGTATGCACTCGGCCCCCGGGGTACAAACAGCGGAGCAAATTAGCGCCATTATGAGGGATCAGTTTGGTATATTACCAAAGAGAAGAGCGATCGGCTATACCAAGCCGTATCCAAGTGATTATGATCTAATTCCATTGCCGCCCAAGTATCGGCTCCCTGAGTTTACCAAGTTCAGTGGGGCAGAAGGTTCTAGTTCTATCGAACATGTGAGCCGATATTTGGCACAGTTGGGTATGATCTCTGTATCGGATCCGTTGCGAGTAAGGTTCTTCTCGCAATCGCTCACAGGACCGGCCTTCGGGTGGTATACGTCATTAGGTCCTGACTCTATCCGTATTCAGAGGCTGCAGAGGCAGGGATTGCCGACCTGGCGCAGGTACGGCAGAAGCATGGAGAAACTATGGCAGAGTTTATTCGACGCTTCAGGGAGATGAAGAACAGGTGTTATTCAACACAGATCTCAGAAAAGGAAGCTATTAAATTGGCATCGTTGGGGTTATTGAAGCCGATCAGAGATCTGGCTTTTCAATTGGAATTCACTTCTTTGGCGCATCTAATCCAGAAGTTGACGATGCATGAGCAGCGTCACCCTGAGCTGTACCAAGAAAAATTTAAGCGCCAAGTAGCACTAGCTGATACCGAAGAAGCCGATGACTCCGGGGAAGAGATGGAAGTATCGGTTGCAGAATGGGCTCGTGGTGCAAATCCCGTATCATGCAAGTGGGTAAAACAAACAGGGCCGGCGAAGGGGTTTGATTTTGATGTGAGTAAAGTGGAACAAATTTTTGACTTGTTATTAAAAGAAAAGCAGTTGAAGTTTCCAGAAGGATACAAACCCCCCACGGCGCAGGAGTTAAAAGGAAGATCATATTGTAAATGGCATGATTCTTTTACCCATGGCACTAGCGACTGTAAGGAGCTCCGTCGGCAAATCCAATCGGCTATTGAGCAGGGCCGATTGATCCTAGGCCAGACCGCCATGAAAGTTGACACTCAGCCGTTCCCTGGTGTCAACATGGTGGAAAATTATGATCGGTCTGCAAGGTGACAACTGGACTTCGCGCTTGGCATCAACATGGCGGGGATGGCATCACGCCGCCAAGGCAGGAACGGAGAGGCTGATCCCAGCGATCGGCCCCAAAAAGAGAAGAAAGAGTACGTTACAGAAAGACAAGTAAGATACGTAAGGAATCAACGGCCAACCTCTTCTGATCTTCTCAGGAAATACGAATACCAGTACCAGCAGTGCCTCCAGCGGGAATCTAAGGAAGAGGAATATGAGCGCCGCACTGGAAAGTGCCTGAGGAAGCACGAAGATGCCCGCGATCATTGGCACTGCCCGTTCTTCAGGTACTGTTGGGATTCAGGTATGAGCCGGCTGCCTACTATCAGGGATTGCCCAGAGTGTGGACCAATGAAGTCAGAAGCAAGGGATTCGGTTTTCCAGCGGCTAGGACCTACTCCAACCCGGCAAGTGCGGGTTCGGTCACCACGAGAGGAAGATGAAGAAGAAGATAGGTATCATCGTCCACCTTGGTGCCCCGATGGACTTAATCGTTCCCAGAAGCGTAGGGTTTAGCGACTGCGTAGCTTGGAGGAGGCCGAGGCCAAGTACATTGAGACTTTAAGGAAGGCGCGACCAGATCTGGTAGAACAAGTCCAGTATGTGCAGGAAAAAGAGTCGCGCCCACCCAGGAAGGAATGGCGGCCCAAATCAACAAAAGCCGATAAGAAGGTATCGGCTGATGCACACATGGTTTTTGTACTTCCTGCAGAGTTCCATGCTCGGACCCAGGAGGAGCCATCAGTAGCCTAGCTTGATTTGGGACCACGGCCGGTGATATTCGAAAAGCCACAAGCCAAGAACTACAAGCACCTGAAGGCCTTGTATCTTAAAGGGTATATTAATGGTCAGCCTGTTAATAAAATGCTGGTGGATACAGGAGCGGCAGTTAACATCATGCCGTACTCAGTTCTGCGCTGTTTGGGGCGGTCCACTGGAGATCTAATCAAGACCAATGTCACGCTAAGTGATTTTAATGGGCAGACTTCAGAAGCTCAGGGTGTCCTCAGTGTGGATCTCACCATTGGAAACAAGACCATCCCGACTTCGTTCTTCGTCGTCAACAGCAAAAGTACCTACAATGTTTTACTTGGCAGGGACTGGATTCACACCAACTGTTGTATCCCCTCCACAATGCATCAATGTTTGATCCAGTGGGATGGAGATGAGGTGGAAGTGGTCCAGGCGGATGACTCGATCGAAATTTCGCATGCTGCCATGAGCATCTGGGATGCAGAAGATCAAGAGCCAATTTCAGAGATGAGCCTAGAGGGGTGTGACCGCATCGAGGCTACAAAAAACGGAGTAAGGCTGGTCTTATCCACCGGCCTTACAGAATAAAGGAGCCGCAAGGAGCGACACGTTGTAGCAAAGCCATAGAGGCCGATTCCTGCAATCGGCCCCAAAAAATCAAATTTGTGAGGACAAGTGTTTTACATAGTTGTTATGGGATGGCCAGTGCTGGCAGCCGGCCTTATTCTTTTTGTAAAAACTTGGAAACTAATAGGATGCATGGAACGGCCGATCTTAACAATCGACCGGGATTCTATATACTGTCTTCCTTTTCCATCAGCAGCATTGATCTAACGGAGGAAGGCAAACTAGGATATGGTTTCACATCGGCTGACGAACTTGAGGAGATAGATATTGGTCCTAGGGATAAGCCACAACCAACATTTATAAGTAGGAAGTTGCACCCATCTCTACGAGAGCCGATGATAACTTTGCTGAAGGGATATGCCGATTGCTTCGCCTGGGATTACACAGAGATGCCTGGGCTGGATAGGAGTATAGTTGAGCATCGGCTCCCTCTTAAGAGTGGATTTCAACCATTCCAACAGCGGGCACGGCAAATGAAAGCCGAAGTCCTGGTTGAAGTAAAGAAAGAAGTAGAAAAGATGTTAGAAGCTGTATTTATCAGGACTTGCAGATACGCTGAATGGATCTCCAGCATTGTGCCCGTACAGAAGAAAGATGGCCGATGGCGGGTGTGCGTGGATTTCAGGGATCTCAATAGAGCCACTCCGAAGGACGAATACCCAATGCCTATCGCAGAGACATTGATCAATGCTGCTGCCGGCCACAAGATTTTAAGTTTCATGGATGGTAATGCAGGTTACAATCAGATTTTCATGGCCCCTGAAGATATACACAAAACTGCATTTAGAGTGCCTGGAGCGGTGGGCTTGTTCGAGTATGTGGTTATGACCTTCGGCTTGAAGAATGCTGGTGCTACGTATCAGCGTGCCATGAACCACATTTTCCATGATTTGATTGGCAATCTAGTGGAGATTTATATTGACGACGTTGTGGTAAAGTCCGCATCGGTCGAGGGATATCTGGATGATCTGCGGCAGGTTCTGGAACGAACTAGAAAGTTTGGGCTCAGGATGAACCCAAAGAAGTGCGCTTTTGGTGTGTCAGCCGGGCAGTTCTTGGGATTTCTGGTTCATGAAAGAGGAATAGAGATTGGCCTAAAAAGTCAGGAAGCCGTACGCACTATGGTGCCACCCACCACCAAGAAGGAGCTCCAGCAGTTTATTGGTAAGATTAATTTCGTCAGGAGGTTTATTTCTAATCTATCTGGGAGAATTGAACCCTTTATGGAGTTAGTAAAAACCAAAACCAATGACAAGTTCCGTTGGGGAGCAGAACAGTAGCGGGCATTCGAAGGAATTAAAGAATATTTGTCGAGACCGCCTGTGTTGGTGCCACCACAACAGGATAGGCCATTTTATGTATATTTGTCAGTCGGCGACACTTCTATTGCTTCAGTGGTGGTACAATTATATGATCGCAAAGAGAGGGTGGTCTTTTATCTCAGCAGGATGTTGTTGGATGCAGAAACAAGGTACCCCGATATGGAGAAACTTTGTCTGTGTTTATTTTTTACGTGCACCAAGCTTCGCCATATCCTGCTATCGGCTGAGGTAATCGTCATTTGCAAATCGGATGTCATAAAACACATGCTATCGGCACCTGTATTGAAAGGCCGATTGGGGAAATGGATGTTTGCATTATCGGAGTTTGATATCCGATATCAACCTGCAAAAGCGGTTAAAGGGCAGGCGTTAGCGGATCTCATTGCTGAGAGGGTCAATACCAATATAGCAGCACTTTCTGTATGAGCCTAGGCTATGTACTTCGACGGATCAGTTTGTGGAGACGGATGCGGTATCGGCATCTTACTGGTATCGCCTCGGGGGGCAATGCATTCTTTCTCGATTAGATTACCTGCTACCTGTACCAACAACCTTGCAGAATTTGAGGCGGTACGTAAAGGCATGGAATTGCTTCTGGAGGCTGGAGTTTAAGCAGTGGAAGTCTTCGGGGATTCGAAATTGATAATCTCCCAACTTACAGAAGAATACACGTGCGAAAGTGAGCTGCTATTCGCGTTGTGGGTCCAGTGCCAGGAACTAATAGCCCAGTTCAGGTATATAAACTTTTATTGGATACCTAGGGCTCGGAATGCAGAGGCCAATGATCTAGCATAGCTGGCTTCAGGGTACAAAGCCGATGGGTTAAATCATCAGGTGTACTTCCTGGACCAGGGAGATTGGAGAGCCGATATCTTCAATTACTTGAAGGATTCGGCTCGGGGGGCACCCAGGAGGATACGGTACAAAGCCATGAAGTATGTCCTCATAGGGGATGATATGTTTTATAGGACCTTAGAACGGTTATTGCTTAAGTGTTTGGGGCCGGTCGAATCCAATCGGCTCCTGCATGAAGTTCATGAAGGAACGTGTGGGACTTATCAATCGGCTCACAATAATTAGGCGATCAGGGTACTACTGGCCCACCATGCTTGAAGATTGTTTTAAGTATTATAAAGGGTGTCAAGCATGTCAGAGGTTCGGAAAGATCCAGATGGTGCCAGCGTCTGTGATGAACCCCATCATTAAACCATGGCCGTTCAGAGGCTGAGGTATGGACATGATCGGCAAAATTAATCCTCCATCTAGCAAGGGTCATCAGTTCATTCTAGCTATCACAGATTATTTCACCAAATGGGTGGAAGCGGTCCTGATGAAGTCGGTGGCATCTAAGGATGTTATTCAGTTCGTCAAGGAACACGTCATTCACAGATTCGGGATCCCACAGACCATTACAATAGATGGTGGCTCGGTATTTATTTCAGAAGAATTCAAGAACTTTGCTGCTGATATGGGAATCAAGTTGATTAGATCTTCTCCATATTATGCTCAGGCAAATGGACAGGTTGAAGCGTCCAATCAGAGCCTTATCAAATTGATCAAAAGGAAGATCGATGAATACCCCAGACGCTGGCACGAGGTCTTGTCAGAAGCACTGTGGGTATACCGTATATCATGTCACGGGGCGACAAAAACCTCCCCTTACCACTTGGTCTACTGGCAGGAAGCTGTGTTACCATGGGAAGTTACCGCCGGGTCAAGGCGCGTAGAATTCCAGAATGACTTATCTGCTGAGGAATATGCTACTCTGATGAGTGACAATGTGGAGGATCTCACGGAACTCAGGCTATGGTCGCTAGAGAAGATCAAGGAGAATAAGGCTAAGGTAGCCCGTGCATACAATAAAAAAGTCAAACCGAAGGAGTTTCAAGTAGGAGACTTGGTCTAGGAAGCAGTATTACCATTGGGAACTAAGGACGCGGCATATGGCAAGTGGTCCCCAAACTGGCACGGGCCATACAGGGTTGACCAGGTCCTACCTGGAAATGCGTACATGCTTGAAGAATTAGACGGCGTCAAGTTTCCAGTAGCAGTCAACGGCCAACATCTTAAGAAATACTTCCCGAGTATGTGGGCTGACGAACAGTGAAGCCGAATGTCCCCATCAGGCAACAAGCCGATGTGGCCAGCGAACTAAGAAGGGTAACACAGGCCGAATCGATGGCGTATGGGCAAGACAAGAAATAAAAAAGGAGGCCGATAAGTATTATCGGCCCATACATCAACAGAAGACATTAGAACAGCCGAGTCATCGACTGTAGAAGTTTGCTTGTAGCAATTAAACATCGCAAGTTACCAAATAGCCGATGCATCACCATCGACTTTAGGTTCATTACATAAAAAGACAGAGTTCATCTGGAGCAGTTTTTCTGAAGGAAGTCATTAATGGCAGCAATAGCATCAAGACGAATGCGGTCAACTTCAGCAATTACTGCTTCATCTTCTTCGTCCGCCCCTGGGACCACTTGCTTGCTCAGGCTGCTCAGCTCGGCCAGGTCTGCCTTCAGCTCGGCGGTCAAGACTGCTGCTACCTACTTGGAACCCGCGCTAAGATCCTTCTCCTCTTGGATGCGCTGCTTGGTGGCCCGGACTTTAGCTTCGAGGTCTTCTAATTCTTTCTCCAGGAGGTGAAGCCGCTGAGCAGAGACAGATGTGTCAACCTTGGCATCGAGTGCGGCTTTCTTCTTGTTGACTGACTGGCACATCTCGGTGATGATAGCCCTTAGGAGCGATTGGGAACGCCGAGTCTCAATCCTATGGCGAGCCTCTGCAACTTTTGCTCGGAAAGAAGGAAGGCACCCAGCCGACAAAAGCTGGACCTGAAGGCTCACGGGGAGATGGGGGTTGACCTCATCAAGGACCTGCTTTACCGCGCTGGAATCTTGAGTCAGGGCGTCGATCGGACCCGATAGAAGATCCTTCATGCGAAGGAGTCGACTGGCAGTGCTGGCCAGGTCCAGGGGAGGGTCATCAGCTTCCAATATGGCTGACCCGATTGAGGCAGGATCAAACGCGAGCAGCTCTGAAAGATTCAGGTTCTGAAGGAAAAGAGAGTAAGCAATGTACTACGGGGGAAGACCAAAGTAAGTACAAAGGAAAAAAAGACATACCCGTCCCGAAGAGGTGACAATAGCCGATGAATGGACGATCGGCTCCTGAGGGCACATCCCTTCCGAGGGATGAACGCCGACGAAAGAAGCCAGATGAGCTACATCTTCAGAAGAAGAAGTGACAGCCGGCGGAATAGCGGTCGGTCCCGCTGGGGTAACAGCCGATGAGACAGCGGTCGGCTCTGCTGGAGGTACCTCCCGTGCAAGGGGATCGGTAGTAGCTGAGGCAGTGGATGACCCTGCCAGACAAGGGCCAACAAGGGACGTGGCCACGACCGGTTCCCGCGGACCTGGTGAAGCGACTAGGACATCGACTGATGCGGAAGGACCCTCCAGGATTGCCGCACCAGGATCGCGGAGAGTGATCAAAGCCCTGATGGGCGCGTCCACGTCCTTTGGCACCTCCGAAGATGAGCCCTTCTGGCACGGGGGCTCCTCCCCGCTGGAGACATCCACAACGGCAGGCTACAGGGGGAGAAGGTATAGTTAAAGAAGATATAAACAAAAGTCCAATTGCGAAAGCAGGGGGAAGGTCCGAGCCTGGTTGGTAACTAGAGACGCCGGATTAGGGGAAGATGGTGCAGTTTCCTTCCGGACCTTTCTAACAAGAACCTTCCTCGTTTTGACATGAGCTCGGGGGGCAACAGCTTCAGAGGATCGCCTCCGCTTGGGGGTCAGCTTGACAGTGCTCGGCTGAATTTGCATTACGCTCTTCGAAGGGGGAGGTGCATTCTTGCCAAAGAGAACCATAGGGGCAACTGGCAGGAAACAAAAGGGCGATCCATCATCGTTCATCGGTGCTGGGCCATCTTCCTGCTGCGGAAACAAAGAATGAAATCAGAAAGGGTCCAACAAAAGTCAAAAAGGGAAATGTTAGCCAAGAAGCAATACCTCTCCAGCAGGAATTTCGTATTCAGGATGGATCCGTTGCAGCATCGGACCCAGAGCTCCTCGGAAAACATGAGTTTTCCACATCAGCCACCACCCATCAAAATCGACAGCCGAAGAAGTAAGGGAAAGATCGGCAGGAACAGATAAGGGGAGGTCTGTAAACAGACTATAACACCTCTGGGTGGTCAGAGCATCGGGGATATCCACCCTGTTTGATGTCAAGAAGTGAAGAAGAAAATAGGGAGGCACTTGCCTGAGACCCAACTGCCGGGCTGCTACGACCGGCTGGCAGAACTCATAACCAGGCTTGATGATCCGATTAGAGGTACTCATGTGTCACACCCGATTTATAAGAACATAAATCGAGCAATCATATATGCGCCAGGATCAAGTCACACATATATACAACAGATCATCAAGATATCACAACACATGTCAGGAATAACATTAATATAAATCGTAAACGAATCATAAATGAATTATTTTATTACAACCGAATCAAGAATCGGTTCAAGAGTTGCGGAAGCGTAAAAGAGATACATGAAGAGCTGGGCGCCACAGGGACGTCGACTGGGAGACAAACGCCTAGAAGTCGTCGAAGCCGCTGACGTAGTCCTCCATGTTGCCGGGCACTGAGCAGCAGTCGAAGATATCCGAAATAGAACAGAAGAGTAGAGAGGCAAGTGTGAGTACAAACTAGTACTCAACAAGTATAACACGAGCATGAGGCTCTAAGGTTAGCTGACTCAACTGCATTAGCTTTTAGTCTTGGCAAATTTTATTAAAGCTAATTACTACAAGTGGATGAATTACCATAACCCAAATTGCATAAGATTTAATCAATATTAATTAAGAACTACTGAGAACCATCCAAACCCAAAACCACCCGGGGAATCTCCCTAATCAAAGGTTGATAACCCCACTAATCAAAAGGAGGATCTGGGCCGCTCATGACTGTGAGCACAGCTGATATATCAGTTTTACACTCTCGAGAGGTTGCACAACTTTACCCACAAGTCGTGAGCTACGCTAGTTGTTCATCACACTTCCTTAGGTGAGATGGCTAGCAAGCACACTACGAGACCGTTACAAAGGACACGTTGGTAAGGTGTAACCGCTAAGGATTCTGGATCAGCGACGATGGGGCCCACCTCCGGGGGTACAAGACACACAGCACAGACCAAGCCGGAGGAGCAGGGACCATTGAAGCTTACCACCCCTCTTGCCCACGCAGGTAAGTTACTCCCGAACCAACACGACCTAATTAGTAAGTCAAGACCGTCCCATTCCAGTCTTGTGGTTGCGCGGTTGTCCCAGGTTGTCGCTCTATGAACCGGTCCTTATGGAGAGTGGCCAACCAAGCACTAAGCACCGTGCTGGCCCCCTAAACCATATTTCTAACAAAAACATCTTTTAAGGATGCACAAACCACTCAAGCACACAGCACAGAGGGTCGGCTCCAGAATTACGTTGCATAAGACCATTAATCAAATTAATTAAAAAGGAGCAAGATTTGTTATAGCGCAGCAACCTAGCACAACTAACCAAAATGCAACCCATAGGATATATATAAGGATATAAAGGTGGCTAGGAAGTCCTTATAGGTATGCAGAATTAAAATGCAGTATGAAATTGTATTTAAAAGTGATAGGAGGTTCATGTTATACTTGCCTTCCTCGTACTCTCCCGGCTGCTGCTCGAACTGCTCGGAAGATGGCTGCTCCTGGTACTGCTCCGATGGCTCGACGTCTACTCATGATCGTAACAGCAATACATGGGCCACACATGCACACACATGCAAACAATAGCAAAATATAAGAAACAGTACACCAATACAATAGAACAGCACATAAAACTGGCCTAGAACTATTCTACGCGTTACAACGATCGCGTGGATATAAAGAACACCTAAAACGGAGCTAAAACGCGAAAACTACGCTTGAAACAAGATCCAGGGACCTATTTGTAAGAAAACTGGAGGTTCTAAGGGGTTCTGCGCAAAAACCGAGGACTTAAACGTAATTAAACCCTAGACTCGGGGGCTAACTCGTGAAAACACGCGGCATGGACTGCGGGTTCGAATACTATAAAGATCAGGGGCTTCGGTGCAAGAAACAGGACCAAACTGCAATTTCTATTGCACTGCAGCGGACCGCGGGTTTATTTAAGAAAAACTCAGGGGCTCTTTAGAAAGATCGCCAGGCCGAACCGGTACCTTCTAATCTGGATCGTTGGATCATGATCTAGCGGTTCGGATTAGATCTCTAACGCGAAAGGGTACGCGCGACTCTCTACCGTCGGATTCAGATCCGACGCTCCTGATCTACCTAGGGCACAATCTAATCGTAGCCGTCCACCTGGAATCCCACGGCTCGGATTTAAAATGAGGAGCGAACCGGTACGCTTTTATCTGAGCCACCGGATCTAGATCCTACGGCTCACATCACAGGGGGTTCGTGATCTAATCTCATCCGTGAACATCAGATCGGACGGCCAGGGAGAAAGGGGGGATCCGGGCGGCGGGGAAGATCATCGGAGCTCGCTCCCGCGGCGGTAGATCGCCGGAGCTGGCCAATCTCGGCCCTCCGGGCTGGAATCCGGGCGGGAAACGGGTCAAGGTGGCGTGGCACGGCATGAGAAACCGACCTAGGTCTACGGCAGGGTTCGTTGAGGCTCTGTGCGGCCAGACCACGGGCGACGGCGGGTCCGCTCGGTTCGGCTCGCCGGCAAGCGGCGTCCCAGCCTCGGAACCGGCCAAAACGCACGACAGCTAAAGCAAAAGAAGGAGGGGGCCGAGCTGTTGCTCACCCAAGCGGAGATTGGCCGGAGGCGGCGTGCAGAGGCGTCACCGTGACGGCCGGCGGCAGAAGTTGGTGCGGCGCTCGCGGACGGGTCGTTGCAGGGGTGCCTCGAGCCTGCTGACCCGTGGAGGAAGTCCGTGCGAGACCTGTGGAGGTGTAGAGGGGGTGAGGAGGGTCCCGGGATCGCCAGCATCTAGGAATTTCACGATGGACAGAGGGCTCACCGGAGCTGTTTGCGCACGATTCAAGCGGCCGTAGAGGATGGGGATGAAATTGAAGCCTCGGAGAGATCCCTGGGCGTGTGACGAAGCTGCGTCGTGGCTCGAGGGAGTCTGTGGGGCGGCGGAGGGGCGAGTTCACGGTGGAGCCGGGGTGCCGAGCGGCGGAGCAATGCGGGGGAAAAACTCTAGGGTTTGGGGCGCCGCCAAGACGGGGAATAAGCCGTAGGGGGGGTCGGGATCGCTAGATAAAGCCCGGCCGGAAGTCTCGTCGCGGGCCCGGAAGAGAGCAGCTCGCCGGAGTTATCGGGGGGAGGTTGCGCGCCGGGAGGGAACGAGGAGGGGGAGAAGAAAGCGCTGACTCGCGGGCCCCAGCTGCCAGCGAGAGAAGAGAGAGGAAGGGCGCTTGAGGTGGCCGGGCTGAGGGAAAAAACTGGCCGGGCTCGGCCCACGCGGGAGAAAGGAAAAGGGAAGGGTGCTGGGCCTCGGGGAAACTTGGGCCAGGGGGGAAAAGAGAGAGCCCGTGAGGGAGAAAGGGAGAGGGGAAGCTGGGCCGGCTGGGTTGGGCTCTATTCCTTTACTTCTTCTTTTCCTTTTCTTTTCTATACTCGAAGTATTCAAACAAACCATTTGAATTCAAACAAATTTTAATTCAACCCAGCACAAATAAAACAATGCACCAGCATGAATGCACAAGCATGTTGATCTTATAGTTAATTTTATTTTCTTGTGTTATGAATTTACTTTAAATGCGAGATAAATTAAGGAAAACTCCGGAAATTTTATTCGAGCCCAAATAAATTCATTAAAATTTAAAGAAATTACCTTAGGGTGTTACAAACCTACCCCCCTTACAGGAATCTCGTCCCGAGATTCGGATAGGCTAGCTAGCAAAGAGATCGGGATATGTCTTCCTCAGCTCGTCTTCTCGCTCCCAAGTAGCCTCATCCTCCGTGTGATGACTCCACTGAACACGGCACATCTTGACCTTCTTGTTTCTAGTAACTCTCTCCGATGTCTCCAGAACCTTTACCGGATGCTCGACATAGGTCAGGTCCTCCTGTACATCTAACCCTTCTAACGGTGCTTGCTCTTCTGGCACCCTCAAGCACTTTTTTAGCTGAGACACGTGGAACACATCGTGCATTCCCGAGAGATTGAGTGGCAACTCCAAACGATATGCCACCTCACCTTTCCGCTCTAACACCTTGAACGGACCAATGTATCGAGGTGCTAGCTTCCCTCGTACATTAAACCTGCGGATCCCTCTCATCGGCGAGACCTTCAAATACACATGATCACCCACTGCAAAGGTCAAATCTTGGCGACGAACATCCGCATAGCTCTTCTGACGAGTCTGAGCGACCCTCAGATTCTCTCGCACCTGCTGTACCAGTTGTTCAGCCTCCTCAACAATATCCGAACCAAACACCTGCCTTTCGCCAATCTGATCCCAATACAACGGAGTCCTGCACTTCTGACCATACAGGGCCTCAAAAGGAGATTTCTTCAGACTGGCCTGATAACTGTTATTATATGAAAACTCTGCATACGGCAGGCATTTATCCCAGCTGGTACCATATTGAATAGCGCAGGCTCGAAGCATATCCTCCAACACTTGGTTGGTCCTTTCTGTCTGAGGATGATAAGCGGTACTGAAACGCAGTTTCGTATCCAACGAATCATGCAACTGCTCCCAAAACCGCGAAGTGAACTGAGATCCTCTGTCAGATATAATCTTCTTTGGAACACCGTGCAGACAGACAATCCTGGAAATGTACAACTCTGCGAGTCTAGCACCGGAGTAAGTAGTGTTCACCGGAATGAAGTGAGCAACTTTCGTCAACCGATCCACTACTACCCATATAGAGTTGTACCCTTTCTAGGTACGAGGCAAACCAACAATGAAGTCCATAGTGATCTCCTCCCATTTCCACTCTGGAATCTTCAATGGCTGCAATAACCCTGCTGGCCTCTGATGCTCTGCCTTGACACGCTGACAAGTGTCACAGATAGCCACGTACTCCGCAACGGAACGCTTCATTCCATACCACCAGAATCGTTCCTTCAGGTCGTAATACATCTTTGTGCTGCCAGGATGGATAGAATATGCTGTATCATGAGCCTCACTCAAGATTAGCTTCCTAAGATCCACAACATCCGGCACACATATCCGACCCTTGTACCACAAGGTACCCTGATCATCCTCTCTGAAATGAGGAGCTTTACCAATCTTAAGCAATTCACGAATCTCCTGCAGCTTCTGATCCTCCTTCTGATGCTGCCTGATCTCCGCCTCTAGAGTGGGTTCTGCCTCGAATGATGTACCCGAGGTGTGATGCAAGAAACCCAGACTCAACTGCTCAAACTCCTCGCATAACTCCTGAGGCATCTGAAAAGCCATGGCCATGTTAACATAGCTCTTCCTGCTCAGAGCATCTGCTACAACATTAGCCTTGCCCGGATGATAGTGAATCTCCAGGTCATAATCCTTGACTAACTCTAGCCATCTTCTCTGTCGCATATTCAGCTCGCTCTGAGTGAAAATGTACTTGAGGCTCTTGTGATCGGTGTAAATATCACACCTCTGCCCAAACAAGTAATGCCTCCATATCTTCAGAGCATGCACAACCGTGGCTAACTCCAGATCATGAGTGGGATAATTCAGCTCGTGCCGGCGCAACTGCCGCGAGGCATAAGCTATCACTCTGCCCTCCTGCATCAGGATGCAACCAAGACCATCCCTCGAAGCATCACAATACACTGTGAACCTCTTGCTCTGGTCTGGCAGAGTAAGGACTGGCGCCGTAGTCAACCTCTTCTTCAGCTCCTCGAAGGCCTTCTGACGCTCATCAGTCCAAGTGAAATCCACACCCTTCTCCAGCAAGGAAGTCAAAGGCTTCGCAATCTTGGAGAAATTCACGATGAACCTCCGATAATATCCAGCTAAGCCCAGAAAAGAGCGGACTTCCTTCACTGTCTGCGGAACAACCCAGTCAAGCACATCCTTCACCTTTCCTGGATCCACCGCAATACCTCCCTTGGAGATAACATGACCGAGGAATGGAACCTCGTCAATCCAGAACTCGCACTTGCTGAGCTTGGCATACAACTTGTGCTCTCTGAGCCTCTGCAACACAAGCCTCAGATGCTTCTCATGCTCTACTTCTGACTTGGAATATATCAGGATATCATCAATGAATATCACCACAAAGGTGTCCAGATAATCCATGAAAACCTTGTTCATCAGATGCATGAAGAAAGCCGGAGCATTGGTCAAGCCAAAGGACATGACCGTATACTCGTATAGCCCATACTTGCAAGTGAATGCCGTCTTCGGAATATCCTCAGGACGAATCTTCAGCTGATGATAACCCGAACGCAGATCAATCTTCGAGAACACACAAGCACCCTGGAGCTGATCAAAAAGATCCTCAATACGGGGCAATGGATGCTTGTTCTTGATAGTGACTGCATTCAGATCCCGATAATCGACGCACATTCTCTTCGCGCCATCCTTCTTCTCTACGAGCAATACAGGAAAAGCCCAAGGAGAGAAACTGCGACGGATATAACCCTTAGCTAGCAACTCGTCGATGGTCTTGTTAACCTCCTCATGCTCGACAGGTGCCATACGATAGGGCCTCTTAGCAATAGGAGCTGTGCCAGGCAAGAGATCAATAGAAAACTCAATGTCGCGATCAGGCGGCATACCTGGCAATTCATCCGGAAAGACATTCGGGAATTCAGACACCACGCGAATACCATCCGTGGGCCTAGCCTCCATCTGATGAAGAAATCCAGAAGGCTCTGTGGCACCGATAGTAACCTCCTGACCACCCAGTGCTGACAGAAGAACAGTCCTCTGAGCACAATCTATCCGGACTCCCCACTTAGCAAGAGTCTCCATCCCGAGGATCACATCAATACCCTTGGTGTCTAGCACCATCAGATTCGCACTGAAATCTACCCCCCTTATGGCCACACTGACTCTGGAACAGAAGATATGAGACCTCAACTGCCCTCCCGGTGAAGATACTAACATGCACCTCTTTAACGTGCTAGTAGGAATACCATGATGCTCAACAAAAGACTGGGTGATGAAAGAATGTGTAGCACCAGTATCAAAAAGCACTGTAGCAGGATGGGTGTTGACCATAAACGTACCAATAACCACGTTAGGAGCCTCGGCCGCTGACTCGGCCGTCACGTGGTTCACCCTGCCCTGAGCTGGGGCCTTGGGCTGAGCTGCACGCCCCTGCTGTCCTGACTGTGCCTTCCGGGGGCAGACATTGGCGTAGTGCCCTGGCTCGCCGCAGTGGAAGCACACTCGCGGAAATGCAGCAGCCTGCTGCCCGGCCGGAGGAGTAGGCACTCCTTGCCTCGGAGCTGGTGGAGCCGGAGGCGCTGGAAGCCTCTGACCCTGCCCTGCCTGCTGCTGCTGCTGAGGACGAGGCGGAAACTACTGCCGCTGCTGGTACTGCTGGGGCGGCTTCTGCTGCTGCTGCTGAGGATGCTGATAGCGGGGACGAGTGTTGCTGCCCGAAGAGGATGGAGCCATCTTCCTCTTCTTATCCTCAATCTCCCGGCGCTTGCGCTCGGTGTTGAGGGCAGCATCAACCAGCTAGTTGAAGTTGTCGAAGCGGTGGTTCAGCAGCGCATACTGGATGTGATCATCCAGTCCCTCCTTGAAATACTCCTGCTTATCGCTATCACGAGCGACGTCAGCAGGGGCATAGCGGGCCAGCTGAAGAAAACGGTCACGATACTCCGTTACCGTCATAGATCCCTGCTTAAGAGCACAGATAACAAGAATAGAAATCGCTCAATAGGTCAGGCTCACGAAAGAGATCAAGGATAGATCGAAGCTCAAAAGAAACTGCAGGGGATTCCTTTCAAATTTACCTGCTTAAGAGCACGGAACTCCTTCTGCTTCATCTTCATAATGCCCTCAGGAATGTGATGGTTCCTGAAACGCTCACGGAACTGGTCCCACGTGAGAGCATCACGATCCCGAGCTGGGTAGGACTCCCACCAGTCAAGAGCGGAGCCTCGCAGCTGCCCTGCTGCGTACAGAACCCGCTCTCGATCGTCGCACTGCGCAACAACCAACTGGCGTTCCACCGAACGAAGCCAGTCGTCCGCCTGGAGTGGGTCCGTGGTGTGAGAGAAGGTCGGAGGGTGACCTCTCAGGAAATCCGCACGCCTGTCACGGGGCTGAGGTGGCGGTGGAGGCGGTGGCTGAGCATGGATTTGCTGCAGAGCCTGAACGGTGTTGTTCAGGGTCGCCATCATCTGCATCTGGAGCTGGAAGAACTGCTCCGGGGTCAGTGGTGGCGGCAGCGGCAGCGGCAGCGGCTGACCAGTACCCTGGTTGTTCTGCTCCTGCTGGTCAGAACCGGAACCGGTGCGCCTGGTGTTCACCATCTGATTGCAACAACGAAATTTTATGAGAATAAGATATCGTGCAGCTGCGGAAATGAAACTTCAGAAGGATATGACAGAAAGAAAGGAATATAGGTTTTACCCCCAACGTTCTAACTAAGTTTTATTATTTAGTCCAAGTTGGGTTAGGTCGATTTGCATGAACAAGTTTAGCTACTAGACTATGCAATCAACCAATAATCCAAATCAAACATTTGCACCATAACAAGCATTCAATATTCACAACTTAGTCGAGTTTTCCACACTACTCGACCAACACACTCGTTCTAGCGTATTTTTATCGGGACAACCTAAACTTATAAATTACCGGATTAGGCGACTCAGGCCAACGTCTACGGAAAGCTCAAGCTATTTCTCAGAAAAGACGGGGGAAATAGCAAATCTAGGCTTAAGACTCAAGGGATAGAAGCAGGAACATGACGGTTGAGGATTTGCGGGGGCAAAGCAAAAGGAAAGAAGTCCTAAACTCGACCAATTCTACCTAGGCTTCGTCCTACAGTCGACACGGCTCTGATACCAATCTGTCACACCCGATTTATAAGAACATAAATCGAGCAATCATATATGCGCCAGGATCAAGTCACACATATATACAACAGATCATCAAGATATCACAACACATGTCAGGAATAACATTAATATAAATCGTAAACGAATCATAAATGAATTATTTTATTACAACCGAATCAAGAATCGGTTCAAGAGTTGCGGAAGCGTAAAAGAGATACATGAAGAGCTGGGCGCCACAGGGACGTCGACTGGGAGACAAACGCCTAGAAGTCGTCGAAGCCGCTGACGTAGTCCTCCATGTTGCCGGGCACTGAGCAGCAGTCGAAGATATCCGAAATAGAACAGAAGAGTAGAGAGGCAAGTGTGAGTACAAACTAGTACTCAACAAGTATAACACGAGCATGAGGCTCTAAGGTTAGCTGACTCAACTGCATTAGCTTTTAGTCTTGGCAAATTTTATTAAAGCTAATTACTACAAGTGGATGAATTACCATAACCCAAATTGCATAAGATTTAATCAATATTAATTAAGAACTACTGAGAACCATCCAAACCCAAAACCACCCGGGGAATCTCCCTAATCAAAGGTTGATAACCCCACTAATCAAAAGGAGGATCTGGGCCGCTCATGACTGTGAGCACAGCTGATATATCAGTTTTACACTCTCGAGAGGTTGCACAACTTTACCCACAAGTCGTGAGCTACGCTAGTTGTTCATCACACTTCCTTAGGTGAGATGGCTAGCAAGCACACTACGAGACCGTTACAAAGGACACGTTGGTAAGGTGTAACCGCTAAGGATTCTGGATCAGCGACGATGGGGCCTGTGACAGTTCATATATTTGTAATGCTAGACATATATTTGTTAGTGTGAAGTATGTGTTTGTTTGTATCAAGCTCATGTTGTTTATGTGAAGCTCTTGAAAATTTAAAGTGCAAGTAAAAAGGGTATTTTTGTAATTACAGAAAAACCTAGGGTTATTTTTTGCAAAATATGTTTGGATGGGAAGTAATTTCGAAATAAGTGAAAGGTGGTTTTGTAAACATGTTTTTCTTATTTTATGTCTTGTAAAAATAAATATTATTTATCCAAAAGTTTCATTTAAAATGTGTATGTTGAAGTGGGTAAAAATTTTGGGTAAAGTGGTAAAAATAAGGGTATTTATGTGATTTTATAAAAGTACAAGTCCTTTTATGCAAATGTTGATTTACAAAAGTAACTTTCACGTTTACTCAGGGCTAAAGTGTAAAAGTGCAAGTCATCATGACATGTCTATCCAACCATTATGACGAGTCTATCCCGTCATTATGTCATAAATTCTTGCATTTAGGTCCTGAATATTTTAAATTTACACTCTTAGGACAACAGTAATTCAAATCCAACTTTTGTTCAAAGATTCACGTGTAAAAATGTAAATTTTAAGTTTTTGAACTTGAGCCCTAAAGCAATGTTGTAGAGTTTGAAAAACTCTCCAACTTTCGTTTTGGGCATTTCTTCATTAGGGTTTTATATCAACGGGAAATTTTGTTTTACATACAGGCCCTTGCAGTTTTCTGTATTTACATATAGGTCCTTGGAGAAAACTGTTCATCCTTCTCCTCTGTTCCCTTATCTCTGGCGCCCTTATCTTCTTTTCCACCGGTGGCAGCAGCACCAAAACCCATCTTTTCTTCCTCTGTTCTTCTTCCCGTTGACCCCTTGCCTCCAATCACAGGCGCTCGGGCGGCGCCACAGGAGCAGGCCGGGGCGCGCGGCTCAGGCGCAGGCGGCGGTCCCGAGCGGGGCCCGAGCGGCGTGGCTCCCAGGCGCGGGCGTGCGGCGTGCGGAAGCCGGAGCGGCAGCGCGCGGGAGCAGCGGGCCCGAGCGGCGGCAGGTGGACGCGCAGCGGGACCAGGCGCTCGGAGCAGCGCGGCTGGCAGGCCCGGGCGGGGGCGAGACAGCAGAGCGCGGTGGCCCAGACGGAGGAGGGACGGCGCGGCTGGCGGCTGCGGTAGCCGGCGCGCGGGAGCAGGCGGCCGAGCGGAGGCGGGCGGCGCAAGCTGCGGGCCCAGGCGGGGCGTGTGCGGACGCTGGAACGGCACAGCAAGACCGGGGCCCATGAGTCCGACAGTGGCGCGGAGGAGGAGAAGCTGTGCAGCACGATGGCGTGAGCGGCACGTAAGCGGTGGTGCAGGAGCGGAGCGAGGCCGGCTCGGCGCTGACGGGTTGAATGCGCGCGGTGTGCAGCGGCGGGCTCGGTTGGAGTGCGAACACAGGGAGCCGGCGAGGGTGCGGCAGGTGCGCTCGCGCGGAGGCGAGTAGCCGGAGCAAGCGGTAGCGCGCGGAGTGGCGTAAGCGCGTGGGTGGAGCAACGCGTGCGCGGCAGAGCCGAGCACGGCACAAGTGCTAGAACGAGCCGGCAACGCGGGAGCTGCGGCGTGCAGGTTTGGTGAGCCGAGGCACAACTGTCGGCGGTGTGTGAAGCTCAGGGCCAGCGATGACCAGAGCCACCTTTCCCCGAGCAAGCGGCAATAGAGCAGAGCAGCGCGCAGCTAAGGCACGGCAAGGCCGAAGCGAACGCGTGACCAACAACGGAAGAAGAAGGAAGAGCTATGCAGGGCAACGACGAGCAAAGCGGCGGCGTGCAGAGCATGACGGTGTTCCCGCAGGGCGAGCTCAGGCCGCGACCGAGTACTGTGCAGGAGGGTCGCGCATGATGGACATTAGAGGCCGTCGAGGAAAACGCAGCGAAAAGCACGGCCCTAATACAGATAGACCACAGTCCTCGCGAAGGCAAAGATGTGAGTATGGCGTGGCGAGTCGGAAGAAGAAGCGGCGAAACGAAGGCGGCGGTTATAGCGCGGCGAATTCGAAAGGAACCATTGCACGGGTGTGCCGACCGTGTCTCAGCGGCACACGCGCATGGGCAGTGAAGGCTTAACCTGTGAGTAGGAGAACCCTGAAGTTCACGGAGGAGTTGGCCTAGCGAATCAATTCGGCTCCATCGTCTTGTTCCGGGGGTCCATGACGTCCAGCAGCCCCTACCTTCGTTGATCGCGCAACCAACCGCCATCACCGCAAATCACCGCGGGGATTACCTCTTCGGCCATTCTCTACCCACTGCAATCCCCGGCAAGCTTCTTCGTCATCCATGGAGTCTCGTCGTCGTCGAGTTTTACTCTTCGCCGATCCTATCGCCACGGGACTTCACTTTCCGTCCGTTCTTTTCCATAACCAAGGTTTGCCCCGACCTACAGAATCTTCTTAATGCCGGCGATTCCTTTACCGGAATATCGCCGTTAACTTCCTGTTATCTGTTTTCCCGGACCAGGGACTTAATTGCTATGTTTTAGAAAGTTCTAGGGTGTTTTCTATAAAATTTCCAAACTTTCTTTATTTCAAATCCGTGAACTTCTACATTTCATAGATTTTCGTAAGAAGTTCATAAAAGTACGAAATCAGTCTTATTTGAAACCCTAGGTCCAAATCTACAAGTTATATGTTGTGACTTTGAATTGAAAGTCTTTGGATTGTGGTCTAGGTTAAATCTTAGGAAATGAGTGCTTTATTATACTTTGTGTTGTATGCATGTGTTGTAGCTGAATATAAACCATCAGATGTATGTCTCAAGTACAGATGTGTGATTTTTAGTACTCAAATTCCTGCCATTCAGACTCTGTCCTTGTTTTTATTGTCATTTCCTTAAGTTTCTCTTCATATAAAGATCCTTGTTAGTCTGTGTGCATCTACTGCTTAGCTAGTACGTCTCGACAGTTATGCTTCAGTGTCAAGTTATCAACCCAACCACTAAGCATCCGTTTCCTTGAGTCGATGACGTCCCTGAGTAACAGCTATCAGTCGATGCTTCTACCGTCGGCCAGTTAGCTGATACGGTTGTTACCTTTCTAGTATCGACTACTGCCGATACAGTTCTTTTGTTCTGTTCTACATCGACTGTATATAGTCGATGTATCGGAGATGCACACATGATCTTAGGATTCTTGCCATCGGCTGATCCAAGCCGATTTTGGTTGTTTTTCCATATTGGTCAAACACGGCCGATCGATCCTTAGTTTCCCCATCCTTATCCACACACTTCTATCAGTCGATTTATCAACTGAGAGATCGGCTATATATCTATCGGTCACATACCCATAACCACATTCCAATCGGCTGTACATCACTCAATTGTTGTGTTGACGTAATTGAGTCGATATAACCACACCTAGTTACCTCATATAACACTTAAGCACATCTCAGTTAAGACACAACTGCTTTAGGAATCATCCTTCTGCCAAAGTAATCGATGCTTTCATCGATCATCTAGGAACCCGATGCACCTTTCCATTGGCTAAACCTCTGTTGTTTCCAATCGGCTCTGTTGTGATCTTCAACGAGCAGCCGATTCTAGTTAGTTGTCCCCCTAAAGCTCTATCTAAGTTTAGTTTTAGAACTTTTTGGTTGTTATGTAAGTAGTAGGGTTAATGAGTGCTGGATTGCAACCTTGTTGTGAGGTGAAATAGCTTCACGTGCACACTTTGAATGTGATGTCGCATTGCATGTAGATGCGACTACTTCAGCAACGGTACCTGCGAGATCTCCTTGGAGTCTGCGGAGGATGTTTCTGAAGACCAAGAGGATGTCACCAAGGAATATCGCAAGCCTCGAACCAAAGTTCGGAAGATGTTAACATTTCTGACTTCAGACCCACCAGTAAAGGCAAGCCCCGGTGCATAACCCAGTAATTAAATTACTACATTATGCAATCTTATACTTATATATTATATCCTGCATTAAGTCTAGGAGTTGAAATGGAACCCTAGATGCATTGATACTAGGAACCAATGTTTTGAACCTGAGTCCATATCGGCTAGATGCTCTGCTAAATAGGACCGGTAGAAGTCGGGTGATTTCCTGTCACTCGCGCGATATAGAAATTGTAATGTTTACATTCCTGTTATCACTATAAGGATAACGGACGGGAGTTTTGAGAGGTATCATGGTTGAGGTGATACCCCGTCTGTGTTGTTGAATTGGATAAGGTCGCAGTGTGTGGTAGTGCGGGTTAAGCGTTTGAAAGTACTAGCCACATGCCGTGAGTTATGGGTAAGCGGTAAGCCTAGTAGCCAATCGGCCCGAGGAGTGGACATACCTCCCACCACATGTATTTGGTTCTTCTGGTTACTTATGTTCGATTGGGGAAATACGTGTTGCAAGGGCAACCAGGAATACGGGTTTTGTAGTCGCGCTACAGACGTATGTCCTGCACTTTGGGAGTGCGTATGTTCCTGCAGTCGCTTGTGGTGGACCTGTCCACGAGTCGGAATGAAAGGCAAACGGTTGCTTCGGAGCTATCGTTGGATGTTCCAAGCGTGTGAGTTAGGTTTACCTTGCAAGGTTAAATTCGATTCAGAATCGTCCGCTTCTCACGAAGATTGAGACTGCTTGATCCCTTTACCACATAGAGTAACAAGAGCAATGTTATGATTATTAAAGATGATGTTTGGCTAAAGATCTTACCATGCTTGAGTAGTTATAGGTGCTCACCTGGAATGGATAATCAACTAGAACCTGAAAAGTAAAAGTTGAAATTAAGGATCTACTCTTTGTTGCTTTTCAGCTGAAACTAAACCCAGAACCATTATAAGCTTTCATAAGTCTAGTTATGGGCTAAGTATACCCAATTCCGGGTAAGCCTTGCTGAGTATTAGTATACTCAGCCTTGCTAGTTTTATGTTTTTCAGGTAAAGTCCTTGAAGACCCTACTCTTTCCCTGTCATGGCCCTGTGCTCTTCCAGAAGGTTGGTCCGTAGAATGGAATCCGTACTCAGCCAACATTGGTGATACCGAGTGATGTCGTGCCTGGGCTTAGCATGACATCCGTCTTGTCGACGTGCTATAGATCATCGCGTATGTTTTCCGCTGCTAAAGGTCTTAGCTTAAATAGTTTGTATTGTTTTCTCTAAGTTTGAAACTTTATACTACTTTTATAAACTCTTGTAATGTAATCCCCTGTTATGTAAATTGCGATGGTGATTGTATCTCTGGACTCACCTTCGTGTGAGGTAACCTTATTTGATCCTGTGTATCGGTGGTTTATTGGGACGTTACCCGACAGGCCAAGGGATTATACCGTTTGAAGCACGTTGGAACCCTCTGGAGTGGACTCGCGTACTTGAGCCGGTATAATTCAGGTTGGTTCTGCCACAGCTGGTATCAGAGCTATAAGGTTACCCTGGAGATATATTTTACCTTAAAAATGCTTTCAGTATAAAAGTTTGATCAACAAAATGTTTGGCAAAGCTGCGTTGGATTCGTTAAGGATTATTGTTTAGTACGTAAAGCCCTAGGGTAATGCTTATAAGGGAAATAGAGGTGGCTATAATATCTATATATATAACCCTAACTACCAGCATTACTTTACTGTCAAAACTTAAATTCATGCACAACCCAACCTTATATTCTGTAACGACACCTTCGACGATGAGGTAAGAAGGTAAGGATCCTCAGCCAACTGAGGGAGCTTGGCCTTCCCGTTGGTGATGCGAACCGAACGCTGTTTCTCAAGCAGTGGCCTACTTGAGATGCTGCCAATGTACCAACCTCGGTTGACTACATTGGGAGTATATGGTTCGGCGCAGGGTATGGCGATCGCAGATCATACCCCCGCATTTTGCGGTACCCCCGTGAATACGTTATCTCGATAACGTATGTTAACGTTGTTTGTACGGCGGTAATTGTACAGATGCTGTTTCTATAGTGAACAGTAATGATTGGGGACGCTTTCATGACATGCTGGCATGAAAGGTTCAATATATACATATTGTGTTCTCTGCAGGTATGCTAACCTCGTTATGTAAGCTTGAACGTAAGAACGACTAGTATATATATAGGGAGAGACGTATTATATGATGCCACCGTAACTAACCACGTAAGACCAAGTTTACTTGGCAGTTATTTTTATTTGTGAGGACGTGTAGAACGTGCATACATCATGACATCTTGAATTGACCTGATTGCCTTGATTGTTACGTTGATGTACTGAAATATGTGTTTGTACTGAATGTCTGTTTTGACTCTGTGTGGTAGAAGCCAACGTAATTTGCTAGGCTAACTTAGAGTTGAGAACGCCTTTTGTGAATCAAGTGGAATGGGTTATGTTTGAACCCTATCGCTGATCCTAGCTTGACCGCTAAATCCAATCCTTGATTTTGCTTTAAATCTGTTTCAGCAGAAACACTGAGCTTTTCCTTTGATGGTTAAACCTTGATAATCATCAACAAACCCTTCAATCCATCACTTAGTAATTCATCCCTCCTTTCATGATGTTGTACCTTACATTATTGGCTATTCTGGTTACAACATCTGAAAGTTGCACCTTCGATTTTTGCTCAGATGATTTTGGATAAATTAAAAAGATGTATGACAATAATTACATTTTGCATACAATTCTCCCGGCAAAAAGTCATGCATCATAACATATACCATTTTGGTCAATGCATGGTGTTGCATCATCATCAAAAGCCCGTAGACTAACTAACGAGTGTGCCTCCTGTACAGCTTTAGGTTGTCTTCGGCTTCTTAAGACCTATCTTGCTGCTGTTGGCACTATAGGGTTGCTATTCCTCATCTGTGGTGGTGTTTAATCACATGATCATGTTGCCGTGTCGGAACCTAAGGCCTCATGTGTGCTGTAGCCATATGATTGAGCCATTAGGAGCGCACTGGTGGCTAGGTACATGTGACGTAACCCCACTACAAACTCTTCTTATGCAACCTTACTAGTGTCCTAACTTTTGACCCTCACCCAAGGATATAGACCTACCCAAGAGTTAGTCACAAGAGAACGGTTGTAGCGTGCGAGTCATGTGCATCATCAACTCATGAGAGTATGCATCATACTTTATGCATTTCGTACGTGCATACATTGCAAGTATCATCATCCTTGCATCATAAGGTATGCATCATGGTAATTGTATTGTGTCATATGCATCATCTCGATCGTGCATGAAATCGTCCATCTTCATGTTGCATCATCATTGCAATCATACATTACAACGGTGCATCATGTTCATGGTCATATACCGAGCATTGCACTCTAAATTGGAGCATTTTGTCATTATCCCTTGATTGCATCGGTATAAATAGGCATATTTTGCAATCAGTATCATCTAAATCATTCAGATAATAAACTCTGAGCAAAAATGTTTCAAACATCACTTATCGGTCTCTTGTGCTACCTTTACTTGCTATCCCCAAAGATTTGTGATGAATGTCGCCGACATTTATCGTCCTTATGTGTAATCTCTGATCATATCAAACTCATCTATATACAATCTATCCATGCTCCCGTCATACTCATCTTGTCATACTCCAACGGCTTTTACCATCAACATCAACCTTCTTTGGTGTGATTGTTTCCTGTCACTTTTGTTGTGTGATTTGCTTCTCTTCCCTTTAGAGCCTTTCGTCCGAATCTCGGGACGAGATTCTTTTTAGGGGGGAAGGCTGTGACAGTTCATATATTTGTAATGCTAGACATATATTTGTTAGTGTGAAGTATGTGTTTGTTTGTATCAAGCTCATGTTGTTTATGTGAAGCTCTTGAAAATTTAAAGTGCAAGTAAAAAGGGTATTTTTGTAATTACAGAAAAACCTAGGGTTATTTTTTTGCAAAATATGTTTGGATGGGAAGTAATTTCGAAATAAGTGAAAGGTGGTTTTGTAAACATGTTTTTCTTATTTTATATCTTGTAAAAATAAATATTATTTATCCAAAAGTTTCATTTAAAATGTGTATGTTGAAGTGGGTAAAAATTTTGGGTAAAGTGGTAAAAATAAGGGTATTTATGTGTTTTTATAAAAGTACAAGTCCTTTTATGCAAATGTTGATTTACAAAAGTAACTTTCACGTTTACTCAGGGCTAAAGTGTAAAAGTGCAAGTCATCATGACATGTCTATCCAACCATTATGACGAGTCTATCCCGTCATTATGACGTGTCATAAATTCTTGCATTTAGGTCCTGAATATTTTAAAATTACACTCTTAGGACAACAGTAATTCAAATCCAACTTTTGTTCAAAGATTCACGTGTAAAAATGTAAATTTTAAGTTTTTGAACTTGAGCCCTAAAGCAATGTTGTAGAGTTTGAAAAACTCTCCAACTTTCGTTTTGGGCATTTCTTCATTAGGGTTTTATATCAACGGGAAATTTTGTTTTACATACAGGCCCTTGCAGTTTTCTGTATTTACGTATAGGTCCTTCTAGAAAACTGTTCATCCTTCTCCTCTGTTCCCTTATCTCTGGTGCCCTTATCTTCTTCTCCACCGGTGGCAGCAGCACCAAAACCCATCTTTTCTTCCTCTGTTCTTCTTCCCGTTGACCCCTTGCCTCCAATCACAGGCGCTCGGGCGGTGCCACAGGAGCAGGCCGGGGCGCGCGGCTCAGGCGCAGGCGGTGGTCCCGAGCGGGGCCCGAGCGGCGTGCGGAAGCCGGAGCGGCAGCGCGCGGGAGCAGCGGGCCCGAGCGGCGGCAGGTGGACGCGCAGCGGGCCTAGGCGCTCGGAGCAGCGCGGCTGGCAGGCCCGGGCGGGGGCGAGACAGCAGAGCGCGGTGGCCCAGACAGAGGAGGGACGGCGCGGCTGGCGGCTGCGGTAGCCGGCGCGCGGGAGCAGGTGGCCGAGCGGAGGCGGGCGGCGCAAGCTGCGGGCCCAGGCGGGGCGTTGGGCGAGCGGAGCCGGACCAGCAGCGCCAGGCGGTGCGCGCAAGTGCGTGAGGCAGCAGCAAGGCCGGACTGGCGGGGCGGCGCCCAGGCATGGCGGCTCGGCCCAGGAACGAGGCGAGCGTGCGCAGGATGGCGGCTCTGGCTGTAGCTCGGCGCAGGAACGCGTTGGGGCAGGAGTATGTGGGCGTTGGCGCTGGAGCACAGGAACGTGGGCGCACAAGCGACGCAGGCTGTAGGGGGGCGCGAGCAGCGCGGGAACGCGTGTGCGGACGCTGGAACGGCACAGCAAGACCGGGGCCCATGAGTCCGGCAGTGGCGCGGAGGAGGAGAAGCTGTGCAGCGCGATGGCGTGAGCGGCACGTAAGCGGTGGTGCAGGAGCGGAGCGAGGCCGGCTCGGCGCTGACGGGTTGAATGCGCGCGGTGTGCAGCGGCGGGCTCGGTTGGAGTGCGGACACAGGGAGCCGGCGAGGGTGCGGCAGGTGCGCTCGCGCGGAGGCGAGTAGCCGGAGCAAGCGGTAGCGCGCGGAGTGGCGTAAGCGCGTGGGTGGAGCAACGCGTGCGCGGCAGAGCCGAGCACGGCACAAGTGCTAGAACGAGCCGGCAACGCGGGAGCTGCGGCGTGCAGGTTTGGTGAGCCGAGGCACAACTGTCGGCGGTGTGTGAAGCTCAGGGCCAGCGATGACCAGAGCCACCTTTCCCCGAGCAAGCGGCAATAGAGCAGAGCAGCGCGCAGCTAAGGCACGGCAAGGCCGAAGCGAACGCGTGACCAACAACGGAAGAAGAAGGAAGAGCTATGCAGGGCAACGACGAGCAAAGCGGTGGCGTGCAGAGCATGACGGTGTTCCCGCAGGGCGAGCTCAGGCCGCGACCGAGTACTGTGCAGGAGGGTCGCGCATGATGGACATTAGAGGCCGTCGAGGAAAACGCAGCAAAAAGCACGGCCCTAATACAGATAGACCACAGTCCTCGCGAAGGCAAAGATGTGAGTATGGCGTGGCGAGTCGGAAGAAGAAGCGGCGAAACGAAGGCGGCGGTTATAGCGCGGCGAATTCGAAAGGAACCATTGCGCGGGTGTGCCGACCGTGTCTCAGCGGCACACGCGCATGGGCAGTGAAGGCTTAACCTGTGAGTAGGAGAACCCTGAAGTTCACGGAGGAGTTGGCCTAGCGAATCAATTCGGCTCCATTGTCTTGTTCCGGGGGTCCATGACGTCCAGCAGCCCCTACCTTCGTTGATCGCGCAACCAACCGCCATCACCGCAAATCACCGCGGGGATTACCTCTTCGGCCATTCTCTACCCACTGCAATCCCCGGCAAGCTTCTTCGTCATCCATGGAGTCTCGTCGTCGTCGAGTTTTACTCTTCGCCGATCCTATCACCACGGGACTTCACTTTCCGTCCGTTCTTTTCCATAACCAAGGTTTGCCCCGACCTACAGAATCTTCTTAATGCCGGCGATTCCTTTACCGGAATATCGCCGTTAACTTCCTGTTATCTGTTTTCCCGGACCAGGGACTTAATTGCTATGTTTTAGAAAGTTCTAGGGTGTTTTCTATAAAATTTCTAAACTTTCTTTATTTCAAATCCGTGAACTTCTACATTTCATAGATTTTCGTAAGAAGTTCATAAAAGTACGAAATCAGTCTTATTTGAAACCCTAGGTCCAAATCTACAAGTTATATGTTGTGACTTTGAATTGAAAGTCTTTGGATTGTGGTCTAGGTTAAATCTTAGGAAATGAGTGCTTTATTATACTTTGTGTTGTATGCATGTGTTGTAGCTGAATATAAACCATCAGATGTATGTCTCAAGTACAGAAGTGTGATTTTTAGTACTCAAATTCCTGCCATTCAGACTCTGTCCTTGTTTTTATTGTCATTTCCTTAAGTTTCTCTTCATATAAAGATCCTTGTTAGTCTGTGTGCATCTACTGCTTAGCTAGTACGTCTCGACAGTTATGCTTCAGTGTCAAGTTATCAACCCAACCACTAAGCATCCGTTTCCTTGAGTCGATGACGTCCCTGAGTAACAGCTATCAGTCGATGCTTCTACCGTCGGCCAGTTAGCTGATACGGTTGTTACCTTTCTAGTATCGACTACTGCCGATACAGTTCTTTTGTTCTGTTCTACATCGACTGTATATAGTCGATGTATCGGAGATGCACACATGATCTTAGGATTCTTGCCATCGGCTGATCCAAGCCGATTTTGGTTGTTTTTCCATATCGGTCAAACACGGCCGATCGATCCTTAGTTTCCCCATCCTTATCCACACACTTCTATCAGTCAATTTATCAACTGAGAGATCGGCTATATATCTATCGGTCACATACCCATAACCACATTCCAATCGGCTGTACGTCACTCAATTGTTGTGTTGACGTAATCGAGTCGATATAACCACACCTAGTTACCTCATATAACACTTAAGCACATCTCAGTTAAGACACAGCTGCTTTAGGAATCATCCTTCTGCCAAAGTAATCGATGCTTTCATCGATCATCTAGGAACCCGATGCACCTTTCCATTGGCTAAACCTCTGTTGTTTCCAATCAGCTCTGTTGTGATCTTCAACGAGCAGCCGATTCTAGTTAGTTGTCCCCCTAAAGCTCTATCTAAGTTTAGTTTTAGAACTTTTTGGTTGTTATGTAAGTAGTAGGGTTAATGAGTGCTGGATTGCAACCTTGTTGTGAGGTGAAATAGCTTCACGTGCACACTTTGAATGTGATGTCGCATTGCATGTAGATGCAACTACTTCAGCAACGGTACCTGCGAGATCTCCTTGGAGTCTGCGGAGGATGTTTCTGAAGACCAAGAGGATGTCACCAAGGAATATCGCAAGCCTCGAACCAAAGTTCGGAAGATGTTAACATTTCTGACTTCAGACCCACCAGTAAAGGCAAGCCCCGGTGCATAACCCAGTAATTAAATTACTACATTATGCAATCTTATACTTATATATTATATCCTGCATTAAGTCTAGGAGTTGAAATGGAACCCTAGATGCATTGATACTAGGAACCAATGTTTTGAACCTGAGTCCATATCGGCTAGATGCTCTGCTAAATAGGACCGGTAGAAGTCGGGTGATTTCCTGTCACTCGCGCGATATAGAAATTGTAATGTTTACATTCCTGTTATCACTATAAGGATAACGGACGGGAGTTTTGAGAGGTATCATGGTTGAGGTGATACCCCGTCTGTGTTGTTGAATTGGATAAGGTCGCAGTGTGTGGTAGTGCGGGTTAAGCGTTTGAAAGTACTAGCCACATGCCGTGAGTTATGGGTAAGCGGTAAGCCTAGTAGCCAATCGGCCCGAGGAGTGGACATACCTCCCACCACATGTATTTGGTTCTTCTGGTTACTTATGTTCGATTGGGGAAATACGTGTTGCAAGGGCAACCAGGAATACGGGTTTTGTAGTCGCGCTACAGACGTATGTCCTGCACTTTGGGAGTGCGTATGTTCCTGCAGTCGCTTGTGGTGGACCTGTCCACGAGTCGGAATGAAAGGCAAACGGTTGCTTCGGAGCTATCGTTGGATGTTCCAAGCGTGTGAGTTAGGTTTACCTTGCAAGGTTAAATTCGATTCAGAATCGTCCGCTTCTCACGAAGATTGAGACTGCTTGATCCCTTTACCACATAGAGTAACAAGAGCAATGTTATGATTATTAAAGATGATGTTTGGCTAAAGATCTTACCATGCTTGAGTAGTTATAGGTGCTCACCTAGAATGGATAATCAACTAGAACCTGAAAAGTAAAAGTTGAAATTAAGGATCTACTCTTTGTTGCTTTTCAGCTGAAACTAAACCCAGAACCATTATAAGCTTTCATAAGTCTAGTTATGGGCTAAGTATACCCAATTCCGGGTAAGCCTTGCTGAGTATTAGTATACTCAGCCTTGCTAGTTTTATGTTTTTCAGGTAAAGTCCTTGAAGACCCTACTCTTTCCCTGTCATGGCCCTGTGCTCTTCCAGAAGGTTGGTCCGTAGAATGGAATCCGTACTCAGCCAACATTGGTGATACCGAGTGATGTCGTGCCTGGGCTTAGCATGACATCCGTCTTGTCGACGTGCTATAGATCATCGCGTATGTTTTCCGCTGCTAAAGGTCTTAGCTTAAATAGTTTGTATTGTTTTCTCTAAGTTTGAAACTTTATACTACTTTTATAAACTCTTGTAATGTAATCCCCTGTTATGTAAATTGCGATGGTGATTGTATCTCTGGACTCACCTTCGTGTGAGGTAACCTTATTTGATCCTGTGTATCGGTGGTTTATCGGGACGTTACCCGACAGGCCAAGGGATTATACCGTTTGAAGCACGTTGGAACCCTCTGGAGTGGACTCGCGTACTTGAGCCGGTATAATTCAGGTTGGTTCTGCCACAGGGCCCACCTCCGGGGGTACAAGACACACAGCACAGACCAAGCCGGAGGAGCAGGGACCATTGAAGCTTACCACCCCTCTTGCCCACGCAGGTAAGTTACTCCCGAACCAACACGACCTAATTAGTAAGTCAAGACCGTCCCATTCCAGTCTTGTGGTTGCGCGGTTGCCCCAGGTTGTCGCTCTATGAACCGGTCCTTATGGAGAGTGGCCAACCAAGCACTAAGCACCGTGCTGGCCCCCTAAACCATGTTTCTAACAAAAACATCTTTTAAGGACGCACAAACCACTCAAGCACACAGCACAGAGGGTCGGCTCCAGAATTACGTTGCATAAGACCATTAATCAAATTAATTAAAAAGGAGCAAGATTTGTTATAGCGCAGCAACCTAGCACAACTAACCAAAATGCAACCCATAGGATATATATAAGGATATAAAGGTGGCTAGGAAGTCCTTATAGGTATGCAGAATTAAAATGCAGTATGAAATTGTATTTAAAAGTGATAGGAGGTTCATGTTATACTTGCCTTCCTCGTACTCTCCCGGCTGCTGCTCGAACTGCTCGGAAGATGGCTGCTCCTGGTACTGCTCGGATGGCTCGACGTCTACTCATGATCGTAACAGCAATACATGGGCCACACATGCACACACATGCAAACAATAGAAAAATATAAGAAACAGTACACCAATACAATAGAACAGCACATAAAACTGGCCTAGAACTATTCTACGCGTTACAACGATCGCGTGGATATAAAGAACACCTAAAACGGAGCTAAAACGCGAAAACTACGCTTGAAACAAGATCCAGGTACCTATTTGTAAGAAAACTGGAGGTTCTAAGGGGTTCTGCGCAAAAACCGAGGACTTAAACGTAATTAAACCCTAGACTCGGGGGCTAACTCGTGAAAACACGCGGCATGGACTGCGGGTTCGAATACTATAAAGATCAGGGGCTTCGGTGCAAGAAACAGGACCAAACTGCAATTTCTATTGCACTGCAGCGGACCGCGGGTTTATTTAAGAAAAACTCAGGGGCTCTTTAGAAAGATCGCCAGGCCGAACCGGTACCTTCTAATCTGGATCGTTGGATCATGATCTAGCGGTTCGGATTAGATCTCTAACGTGAAAGGGTACGCGCGACTCTCTACCGTCGGATTCAGATCCGACGCTCCTGATCTACCTAGGGCACAATCTAATCGTAGCCGTCCACCTGGAATCCCACGGCTCGGATTTAAAATGAGGAGCGAACCGGTACGCTTTTATCTGAGCCACCGGATCTAGATCCTACGGCTCACATCACAGGGGGTTCGTGATCTAATCTCATCCGTGAACATCAGATCGGACGGCCAGGGAGAAAGGGGGGATCCGGGCGGCGGGGAAGATCATCGGAGCTCGCTCCCGCGGCGGTAGATCGCCGGAGCTGGCCAATCTCGGCCCTCCGGGCTGGAATCCGGGCGGGAAACGGGTCAAGGTGGCGTGGCACGGCATGAGAAACCGACCTAGGTCTACGGCAGGGTTCGTTGAGGCTCTGTGCGGCCAGACCACGGGCGACGGCGGGTCCGCTCGGTTTGGCTCGCCGGCGAGCGGCGTCCCAGCCTCGGAACCGGCCAAAATGCACGACAGCTAAAGCAAAAGAAGGAGGGGGGCCGAGCTGTTGCTCACCCAAGCGGAGATTGGCCGGAGGCGGCGTGCAAAGGCGTCACCGTGATGGCCGGCGGCAGAAGTTGGTGCGGCGCTCGCGGACGGGTCGTTGCAGGGGTGCCCCGAGCCTGCTGACCCGTGGAGGAAGTCCGTGCGAGACCTGTGGAGGTGTAGAGGGGGTGAGGAGGGTCCCGGGATCGCCGGCATCTAGGAATTTCACGATGGACAGAGGGCTCACCGGAGCTGTTCGCGCACGATTCAAGCGGCCGTAGAGGATGGGGATGAAATTGAAGCCTCGGAGAGATCCCTGGGCGTGTGACGAAGCTGCGTCGTGGCTCGAGGGAGTCTGTGGGGCGGTGGAGGGGTGAGTTCACGGTGGAGCCGCGGTGCCGAGCGGCGGAGCAATGCGGGGGAAAAACTCTAGGGTTTGGGGCGCCGCCAAGACGGGGAATAAGCCGTAGGGGGGGTCGGGATCGCTAGATAAAGCCCGGCCGGAAGTCTCGTCGCGGGCCCGGAAGAGAGCAGCTCGCCGGAGTTATCGGGGGGAGGTTGCGCGCCGGGAGGGAACGAGGAGGGGGAGAAGAAAGCGCTGACTCGCGGGCCCCAGCTGCCAGCGAGAGAAGAGAGAGGAAGGGCGCTTGAGGTGGCCGGGCTGAGGGGAAAAACTGGCCGGGCTCGGCCCACGCGGGAGAAAGGAAAAGGGAAGGGTGCTGGGCCTCGGGGAAACTTTGGCCAGGGGGGAAAAGAGAGAGCCCGTGAGGGAGAAAGGGAGAGGGGAAGCTGGGCCAGCTGGGTTGGGCTCTATTCCTTTACTTCTTCTTTTCCTTTTCTTTTCTATACTCTAAGTATTCAAACAAACCATTTGAATTCAAACAAATTTGAATTCAACCCAGCACAAATAAAACAATGCACCAGCATGAATGCACAAGCATGTTGATCTTATAGTTAATTTTATTTTCTTGTGTTATGAATTTACTTTAAATGCGAGATAAATTAAGGAAAACTCCGGAACTTTTATTCGAGCCCAAATAAATTCATTAAAATTTAAAGAAATTACCTTAGGGTGTTACATCATGCCAACTAGAAGGAGGCAGGGCTGAACCATGATGGAGTATAGGCGCCTAGTGTCGGCGTCATGGGCAAGATCGGCCAGCCGGAACATAACTGGATTCTCAAAGAGTTCAGGATCAGCATATGGGAGGAAATTTGGGTTATCTAAGCCTTTGTAGAAAATCCTAAACCAACGAGAAGCATCTGGGGGATTCAATTTCCCACCAGGGAGACTGTAAAGAGCCTACCCAGAACTGGTACACCTAATCTGTCTCCCACTCAGATCAGGAAAAGAATTGCTAACCAAGGAAGGGAAATTGGGGATGGAACTTTGGAAATACAGGTGAGCCCACAATTGGATGAACCACCACGGTCCACCAGTTCTGAGTTTTTTCTGTGAAAGTAGGCTAGAAGTCATCAAATGAAGGTACCTGTAAAGTTCCCCAAGGAAAAGTTTACCAAGGCCAACAGGATACCTTTGGCTAGCTCGTAAGCCAGAGAGAGGTAATTTTTGGTTGGGGCAAGAGAAGGGCCACAGAAGAGGAAATGTTCAAGCCACAGATTGAGAAAAGCCGTGTGCTCCTTCTCCGATACAGGACCCTTGCTTTTTTGGTGTTGGCTCAAGTATGTACTCCAGTTAGTACACTCTGCTTTGGAAGATAGTTTGAAGGGGACTACGGAGAGCCTATAAGCAGAAGGGCAAGCTGATGATATGTCTAAGCCAGTGATCATCATAACATCTAGCAGCGTTGGGGTCATTGGACCATGCCCAAAAAGGAAGCAATTCAAGGCGTCGGACCAAAAGTAGCCGATGGTCTTCAGAAGGTTTTCTTTTTTTTCAAGAGAAGAAAGAGACAAAGACAGAGCATTAGCTATCCTGATGAATTCCCATAAGGGCTGGTAGGTGTCCGCTACTCTGTTGTACCAAACTATCTAGCCTTCAGGGGGATTCGGCCAAGCGCGGAGGCTATCTGACCAAGACTCTAGGTCTATGTCCTGACTCATGAAAGGGATCCGATTGGCTTCAGACAAAATCCGATCTATGGGATTCTCGTAGGAACGAGGCCCGAGGCAGAAAGAATTAGGGGAAGAAGGGTGTGGTAAGAAGATATCGGAAGCCTGAAAAACCCCAAGAAAACAAGATTGCCAAGGAAAGAGTCACTCAACCGCACAGTAAATTTTACGGATGTTGCATTACATTAATGGGGGTCGAAGTTTACCTTCAGACCAAAGACGGCGGCGGCGGCGTTCGAAGATTCCACCATCGAGAGTCCTGAATCGGGATTTTGGAGAATGGATCTAGTGTTGTGGCACAAGATCGAGTGTGCGTCTCAAGGATCAGGGGAGAAGCTCGCAGCTAGGGTTTGTGGGCAAAAGGAGTCCGGAGTTAACCTAGATCCTAGGATCTCTAGAAATCTGCATCGGTTTGGAGGACTGGTGGAGGGTAAAGTAAATTGAAAGGTCATTTCAGATCCGGATCAGTATATTCTAGGGCCGATGCGTTGCCATCGGCTTTTGAGCAGATTGTTGTGCGCAAGGAAAAAGCTATGGATACAAAAGAAGATTTTGTATTGCCTTGGGTGTTGATGTTGTAATTTAAGGGGGTCCTTGCCCGCGCTTATATATCCGGGAGGACAGGTTTACATGAATCCTAGTCCGACACTAGCCTAGGAACCGTATTTGAGTACAACTCGAGTAGATTCCTTCTGTATCGGCTAGTCCTACTTCGCATGCGAGTAGAGTACAACATAGATAAGGTATAGCACATGTCCTATCCCCTTGTCAGACCCGGGGCCACGGGGCTGTGTACATCAAGGAGTCCGTATTGGGCTTGGGGATAGGACGTGTCCTATACCTTATTTATGTTGTATTCTACCCGCATGCGGAGTAGAACTAGTCGATACAGAAGGAAACTACTCGAGTTGTACTCGAGTACGATTCCTAAGTTAGTATCAGACTAGGATTCATGTAACCCTGTCCCCCCGGATATATAAGGGCGGGTAGGGACCCCCTCGAAACATAAGATCACCCGATCAATATCAAGGCAATACAAACTATCATACAGGACGTAGGGCATTACGCATATTGTGGCCCGAACCTGTCTAAACCTTGTGTTGTCTGCACCTTCGAGTTCCTGATCTCGGCGCATCCCAACCCAAAACCTACCACCTTGGGTATACCCCTCGGTGGGCAGCCGGATAAAACCCGACAGCTGGCACGCCAGGTAGGGGGGCGCATCAGAGATCCGCTGGAGAACTCGATGGCAATTTTCAAGTTCCCCAGTCCCGTGCTCCCTGAGGGCACAACCTTTGTTTTTGGCTCGTGGGTCTGCGTCGCTAACGGCGCAGGCGGTTTCCGTCGGCACATCGTCAACGACACCATCAAGCTAAAGACACTCCCCGAGAGGCTCGACAATTTCGTCGACAATCTCGGCGAATTGCCGTTTTTTGATTCTGCCAGGGAAACCGAGGCAGAGTCTGTCACTACTGTTCCTTTTTCTGTGTTGGAAAAGGACTTGGACTCTTTGCTCCAGGCTGGGGGCCCCGAAGCCACCGCATGTCGGGGGGCTGAGGATCACCTGGCCAATTGTGGGCTGATGATCACCACCACCTCCGAAGGACGAATTGTTCATTGGAGGGGGATGAATCTGTCCGATCTACTTGGACATGAAGACCGCTTGGTAGCCCACCTTGAGCCTTTGCCTTTTCAGGAGGGCAGGGCGTTGGCTACCATAACCGAGGGCTCGACTGAACTAGTCGAAGCCCCCTCTGAAGAACTCGCAAGTCGCCAAGTTCTGATGGTGGAAGAGGGGGACGATGATGCTCTCATCCCCATCGGCGCACTTGACGGGATATCAGAAGATGAAGACACCGCTGAAGCTGTGGACTAAAATGACGCCGAGTGCGACGCGCGACGTGCAAGAAACAGAGCTCGTGCGGTTCGTAGAAGGCATGCCAATGAACGTATACGTTCTGCACAGCGCGAACTCGACGCTGAATTCGCCGCGGCAGATGAACGAGGCTTCAGGACTCCTGTGGCCAACATTGCTCGGGTAACAGCACTACTCGAGCGAAGCAACGACCCCAACGTTCGACAAGCGCTCCTCTACGCCCAACGGGCGTGGGTCCAGCTGGACCAGCAGGCTCCGGCATCACTCGTCAGGGACGAACACATCGGAGACAGCCGAAGCCAGGCCCCAAGTCGAACAACAGGTAATCGCCCGCGACCCCAACGCAGCAATAACAATGACGGTGTGGGTGGGAGCTAGTTCACCGGTGGGAGGCGGCAGCCACCTCCGGCAAACAACCCGAGGCGGCCCAACCCTCCATGTAAACAACCAGACCTTCGCCAGAAGATCACTGAGGGACACGACGCCCGGTCAGTCCTCGACTCGAGGCGACGGGAACACGAGGTAGCCGAGCGAGACGATGCTGACTGCAGCGATCATTTTCCCGCGTTCACTGCGAGATTCAACAACTATAAGTACCCGGAGGGTTTTAAGCCAATCGGTATTACCAAGTATGACGGTAAGCAGGCCCCCCAACAATGGCTCCGCTGTTACTCCACTGCCATTGAGGTGGCTGGTGGCTCCAACACTACCAAAGTCGTCTACTTTCCGATGGCTTTGGAGCCTGCACCGTTGACTTGGCTGGAAAGCCTCCCCAACGACTCCATCGACTCCTGGGAAGGCCTCAAGAAGGTCTTCATCGACAACTTCCAGGGGGCGATATCCCGAGCAGGAACCCGGCACGACCTCGCCCAGTGCAAGCAAGAGCGCAATGAACTCCTCCGATCCTACACCCGCTGTTTCTTCGATGTGCGGGCCACCATCGCCAACATCTCGGAGGAGGACATTTTCGACTGCTTCTACAACGGCCTCACGGACTCAGGTATATATCGTGATTTTGGGCGTAACAGGCCAAAGACGGTTGCAGGACGACGCGACATGATGCACGACTGGTCTGAACAAGAAGAGAAGATGCGCGAGAGGTTTCCAAGATGCACCGACCTCAACCAGAAGCGCAACAATGACAATAGGGCTAACAAAGGCCAGCGGGACTTTTCGGGTTCTTCCCGAAAATGCAAGCCAGACGATCTCGTCGCGGCTATGGAACGTCCTTCACGGGGCAAGAAGTCAACCACGCAGGAGCAGTTTGAAAAACTCCTGCAGAAGAAGTGCCCGTGGTGTGTCAACTCCAAACACGCAGCGATCGACTGCTTTCAGCTCAAGCGCACCTTTGGCTCTCCTAGAAACGGCAAGAAGAACAAGTCGACGAGCAAAGAGCCCGAAGATGAGGAACAGGAGGATAAATCTACGACACCCAAGTTCCAGGATGCCTCCAAGACCGTCAATGTCATCTTTGGCGGTGATGAAGATTTTTGCTCCAAGCGGGAACAGAAGTTGCTGCTACGGGAAATTCTATCCGTTGAACCGGCGGTACCACGGCCACTCCGATGGTCGGAGGTCCCCATATCATTTTCCCGTGATGACCAGTGGACCAGCTTTTCCGAGCCTGGGAAGTTTCCACTGGTGCTGGATCCCGTGGTCGCAGAAGTCAAGCTTACTCGGGTTCTTATCGATGGTCGCAGAAGATGGGTCTGGACCTTACCAACAAGCTCACTCCGAGCAAAGCTCCTTTTTACGGTATTGTCCCTGGCAATGCCGCGCACCCGCTTGGAACAGTTGTTCTCCCAGTCACTTTTGGGACGAGAGAGAATTACCGAACCGAGTTCATCAAGTTCGAGGTGGCCAACTTCGAATCTTCCTACCACGCTATACTGGGGAGGCCGGCGCTCGCCAAGTTCATGGCGGTGCCGCATTATGTCTACTTACTTCTCAAGATGCCAGGACGCAGCGGCGTGCTCATGCTCCGAGGCGACTTGAAGAAGTCTTATGATTGCAACCAAGAGGCCATCCAGTATGCATCGACTTCCCGCGTGCCAGATGCTTCCGCAGAAGTACTCGCGGCCGCACAGCAACTCTCTCAAGCCGAGCTGGACATCTCGACAAAGAAGGCGAGCCAATCGGGCGTCAAGTCGACGGGCGATATGGCTCTCAAGACGATCCAGCTCCAAGAAGGCGACTCCTCCAAGACAGCCATTATCGGCGCTGGCTTGGGCGACAAATAGGAACTCGCGCTCATCAGTTTCCTACGAGCTAACCGAGACATATTCGCATGGAAACCATCGGATATGCCAGGGGTGCCCAAGGAGCTGATCGAGCATAGTCTAAATGTGTACCCACAAGCTGTACCAAAGAAGCAACGACTTCGTCGTTTTGCGCTGATAAACGGGAGGCTATCAAGCGGGAAATAGCTAAACTCCACGCGGCTGGATTCATTAAAGAAGCAATCCACCCAGAGTGGGTAGCTAACCCGGTTCTTGTACTAAAAAAGAATAAAGAATGGAGAATGTGTGTCGATTATACCGATCTCAATAAACATTGCCCAAAGGATCACTTTGGGCTCCCTCGCATCGATCAGGTAGTCGACTCAACTGCAGGTTGCGTATTGCTATGTTTCCTTGATTGTTATTTAGGGTACCACCAGATTGCTCTCAAAGAGGAAGACCAGATCAAGACCACGTTTATCACCCCGTTTGGGACTTATGCCTACAAGACGATGTCCTTCGGGTTGAAGAACGCAGGCGCAACCTACCAGCGGGCAATTCAGATGTGCTTCACTGATCAGTTACACCGGAACGTGGAGGCCTACGTGGACGACGTGATCGTGAAAACCCGGAGTCCCGAGGGCCTGATCACGGATCTGGAGGAAACTTTCACCAGCCTAAGGAAGTACCGATGGAAGCTTAATCCGACCAAGTGCGTTTTCGGTGTTCCATCAGGCAAATTACTCGGGTTCATAGTCAGTAACCGGGGCATCGAGGCCAACCCTGAAAAGATTACCGCCATCACTGATATGGGGGCACCTGCCACAATCAAAGATGTGTAGAAACTTACAGGGTGCATGGCAGCTCTCAACAGATTCATCTCCCGGCTCGGGGAGAGAGGACTACCCTTTTTCAGACTCTTAAAGTGCCAGGACAAGTTTCACTAGACAGAGGAAGCCGAGCGGGCTCTGCAGGATCTCAAGAAACACCTACAGTCGCCCCCGATCCTCACAACACCATTGCCGGGTGAGACCCTTTTACTTTACATTGCGGCAACTACCCATGTTATTAGCAGTGCTATTGTTGTCGAACACTCCGAGGAAGGCCATGCTTTTGGCGTGCAGCGGCCCGTGTACTTTGTCAGTGAAGTACTCTCGGAGTCTAAGGTGCGGTACCCAGCGGTCCAAAAGCTTCTCTATGGCATATTGATCACCTCAAGGAAATTACGCCACTACTTTGAAGAGTACCAGATCACCGTGATTACGTACTACCCGTTGGCGGATATCCAACACAACCAAGACGCCACGGGTCGTATTTCAAAATGGGCAGTGGAACTGGGGGCTTTGTCGATCGACTTCATGCCACGCACTGCAATCAAGTCCCAAGCTCTAGTCGACTTCATGGTAGAGTGGAGGGAAAATCAAGTTCCAAATCCAGTCGACAAGCTAGAGCATTGGACCATGTACTTCGATGGTTCTCTCAAGCTCGATGGTGGCGGCGCTGGAGTTTTATTCATTTCCCCAAGAGGCGAACAACTCAAGTACGTCCTCCAAATCCTCTGGGAGATATCCAACAATGAAGCCGAGTATGAAGCCTTGCTTCATGGGCTCCGTTTGGCGATATCACTAGGGATCAAGCGACTACTTGTATACGGCGATTCACTTTTGGTCGTTCAGCAAGTCAACAAGGAGTGGGACCGCAACAAGGAGACCATGGAAGCCTTTGTACAAGAGGTACGCAAGCTAGAAAACAAATTTTCTGGCCTGGAAATTCTTCATGTGCTACGGGAGCACAATGTTGCCGCGGATGCCTTATCTAAACTGGGATCAACCAGAGCAAAAGTCCCAGCCGGGGTATTCGTACAAGAGTTGAAGCACCCATCCATCAGCCTTTCACCACAGGTCTCCACCAATACTGGCTCTGTCTGGCCAGAACAGGAGGTTATGCTGGTTGGCGAAGACTAGAGAGTACCCTTTGTCGACTTCATCCGAGATCTCGTATTACCGGCGGGGATGGACCCTAAGAGCGCTGCTGCCGCCCGCGTCATGCGACGGAGCAAGGGGTTTGTCCTAGTCGAAGACAAACTCTATCGGCGCGGCGCATGATCTGGAGTACTCATGAAGTGTGTCACAACAGAAGAAGGTCTGGACATTTTGCGAGAGATACACGAGGGCATGTGCGGTAACCATGCAGCGTCACGCACGCTAGTGGGCAAAGCGTTTCGAGCTGGCTTCTGGTGGCCCACCGCCGTGTCTGATGCCGAGGATCTGGTGCGAAGATGTCAGAATTGCCAGTTCTTCGGCAAGCAAACTCATGTCCCGGCCCACACCCTCATCACTATACCGCCTTCCTGGCCGTTCGCTTGCTAGAGCCTCGACATGATTGGGCCCTTCGCAACGGCGCCAGGAGGTTTTACTCATGTTTTGGTGGCTATCAACAAGTTTACCAAGTGGATCGAGTTCAAGCCGATCGCCAAACTTACTCCAGACAGGGTGGTCGACTTCATCTCTGACATCTTGCATCGGTTCGGCTTCCCCAACACTATTATCACCGATTTGGGTTCAAATTTCACGGCCAACCAATTCTGGGAATTCTGTGAAAACTCATCCATCGAGGTCAAGTATGTTTCGGTAGCACACCCAAGGGCAAATGGGCAAGTCGAGCGTGCTAATGGCTTGATCATTGACGGCCTCAAGAAGAGACTCTACGATGCCAACATTAAGAAGGGCGGGAAGTGGATTCACGAGTTGCCACATGTCGCCTGGGGGCTCAGGACCCAACCTTCAAAAGCCACAGGGCAGACCCCGTTCTTTCTTGTCTACGGCTCCGAGGCAATTCTCCTAGCAGACATCATGTGGAAATCCCCAAGGGTCGAGATGTATAAAGAAGGTGAGGCGGATGAAGCACGACAGCTAGAGCTGGACTTTGTCGAAGAGGCTCGCTGTTCTGCTCTCGTTCAGTTAGCCCGTTACCTGCAGGGAATCCGGCGATATCATGATCGCAACATTAAGGAACGGTCGTTTAGCATAGGCGACCTCGTCCTTCGTCATGTTCAGGATGAGTCCGGTCTGCACAAGCTTAACTCAAGATGGGAGGGACCGTTCATCATCAAAAAGGTTACAAGACCAGGATCTTATCGACTACAACACCCCGATGGTCAGGATGTACCCAATTCATGGAATATCCAGCATCTGCGACGGTTCTATCCCTAAGCAGATTCGTGTCCAATTTCTGTATGCATCAAGGGCAAGTTTTACTTTTCTGGGTCAATTTGCCGGCTTTGTGCCACACAACCCGAAATGAAAATTCTTGAATATAAATGCGGCGGCTTTGGCCACGCTCAAGCTTTATACAAAATCGACTACTTGCTAGTGGCACATGGGTCGTCGCGATGATAATCGTGTTCTTTCAAACTGGTTAGGCCCGTCTGGCTCGGGTTCTATCTAACTTGTTTGACATGTCCGCATGATAGGCTACTCCTGCAGTTGTTACACTTCAGGGTAATTTTTGACTGTTTGCCATGGGCATCCTAGTCGTCGCGCCACAAACCGCGCGTTCCGGGCACGATTGGATCCCTTCGGTTGGATCTTATCTAACTCACCCGATGAGCTCACGTGAAGAGCTAAATCGACTACTCTCTGAGTCGCTGCACTCAGAGGTAGCATGTCCATGCTCCAAAGCAGATGGGGCTCTTAGTATGCACATAAGGCTACAAAAAAACAAAGGTGGTTTCTTATATTACAAAAGTCATAAGCACTAACGGTTCAATCTTGGACCATGTTTCCCACAATTTTTTCAGCTATTGGCCGGACTTCTAGCAAATACTCGCGGAAGCTTTCATTAGTACAATCAGCAGCTGCACCCTCCGCGAGTACTTCTAGCCGAGCCTTTGGCCAGGACTTCACAAGGCCTAGAGCATGACCCACGTATGATGTGGCCGCCTCGGTGACAAAGTTGAGGATTTTTTGCGGCACCCCGCGAAGTCGATCCAGTAGTGGTGGCCCACCTTCAGCGCCATCTTCCCAAGGGTCCACCATCTCTACGAGTTCCTGGGCCGCCGTCTTCAAATCATCAAGTTCCTTCTGGCGCTACTCTTTCTCTTCGCCCAAAGTCTTGATCTGCTGGAGACAGTCGACGAACTGCTTCTCCGTGTCGGCCATCAGTTTCCGCAGACTCTCGACTTCATCTGCACGGCGATACAGCATGTTCTTCAAATCAGTAAGCAATCCCTCTTTATAATCTAAGAGTTTTTTAAGTTCTGCGATGATAAGCAGGTTTCAGACCATGAAGTTATCGACTATGGGTACGAATTCGAGAATCGAATTCCACGTACCTTGATGAGTTTTGCGTTGCTCCTTGAGTCGGCCTTGGAGCTCGGTGATGGTTTGCTCGAAGCCGGCTCGCTCCTGCATCAGCTCATCGATACGCTTGGTGGATTCTTCAAGTTTCACTGCAGTTTTTTGGTTCATATCCTGTGCGCTCCCGGGCATCAGAGACAGACGACTTGAGCATACAGTTACCAGTGATTTAGACAAGTCTTACCAGAGTAAACGTGTCAATCGCCTTGATCATGTGGCGCAGGCGGCTCAGATCGTCCCCTGGGAGGTGCATCTCTTGGAGTGTATCAGCGTTCTCTCCTCCAGGGGTTGGCAGCATGGTTGCTTCGCTGGAAGCACCCGCACCCTCCAAAGCTGGTGGCTGTGGGCTCTCTGCGAAGGATAGGTTTTCAACATAACAACGATTGTGGCAGAAGGTAGTGGGATCATTTACCTGCAATGTCGTCGGGTACGGCAGTGGCGGCCTCGACTTGCTCATTGCCAGGGGCTTCGAGTTCCACGTGCTGGAGCTCGGGCAGTGGCGAGTCAAGCACGACCACATTTGCCCTCCCTGCTGGCTCCGGCGCGTTGGCTTGCCCGGGCGAAGGCTCGGAGGCTGGTGGAGCCAACTCGAGTTCTGGCGTCACCGTAGCAGTTGACCTGCTTAAGACAACAGCACAACACTTTTACTGTGATTTCATCACATGGCTAAGGGCAGGGTCCAGAGCGTTACTTACACTTGGGATCGGATCATTGTTGGTTTTTTCCACACCAGCTTCAAGGGTTTCTTCACCACTGTATTCGTGGCCGGAGGTGCAGGCGTGCAAGTCGATGAGGTTGGCAGCGCTGGCGTGGCGATGGCCGTGGCACCCACTGATGGTGGCGGGGCTGTTTCTATCGAGGGCGCGAGTTGCCCCGATGCAGGGCCCGCCACGGCAATCATTACATCATCGGCACGAGACGGTGCCGGGTCCACCCTATCAGCTTCTGTGGGTCTGGCCTCTGGTGCATCATTTCCGGTGGGGGGCGCTTCGGCTACCCTCTGGCGCTAGAGGCTAGGCAAAGAAGACGACGGACTGCAAAACAGAGTTGTTATCAATATTCAGCGAAACAACTCGACACTTTATGGTTTGACAGATACTTACCTGGCGAGGTCAGCGGTGCTAGCTTTGCGTTTCCGCATCTCCCGGTGCCGCCGGGGAACTAGAGGTGCGTCGTCAGATAACTCCACGGATGATCCGGAGGAGTTGTTTGCTTGCACCCTCTCCTCGGTTGCCTGGCTGCCTGCGGTCGACTCGCTGCCAGCAATTCTTTCTTTCTTCGCCTTGGCTGCAGCGCTGGGCAATGTGTGATAAGGCCGAGGCAGATCGGGTTGCGGCAGGTAACTCCGATACAATGCCGTTGAATCCTATGTTAAGACAATCAGTTAGTCTTCACTCTTCAGATCAAGGGAGAAGTCGAGAAGTCGAGTACTCACCAATGGTGGTCGATTCTGGGCTGTAAATCCCGCTGGAACATAAGGGACGGCGTCCACAACCAGCAGAATTCGCTTAACGCGAACAAGCGCAGCATCATCTCCAAGCTCTTCTGCGCACATACGGGATGGGTCTTCAGTACCCATGTACTTGTGACGCCCTGAAAATTTATCAAAACAAACTACGCGCTAAAATCTTTCGATCAGAAACCTAATCGTTGTCAAAGCCCATCCCAACCCTAGCCCTAACCCTCTCCATTTTTCCCCGCTACCTTGACAACCGACACGGACACGACCGCCGTCCCGTCCCGCACTGCTCGGTGGTCCGACGACCACGCGCGACCGCCTTTCCACAATCAGCGCCGACGCGATTCCCCTTTTCTCCTCGCGCGAATGTCGCGTGCGTGGCCGACCAGCCGCAGTCGCCGCCGTGATCGGCGCCGACGCGACCCCCTCCCTCTCCCTTCTCTTTCCTTTTTCCCTCTTTTATTTCTTTTCTTTTCCTCTTTTCCTTTTCTCTCTCTCTTTCTTTTCTTTCTTCCCTTTCTTTGTTCCTTTCCCTCCGCTCCTTCCTTCTCTCTCCTTTCCTTCCCCTGCCGCGCGCCCGAGCGCCGCCCTGTCCGTGCGCCTGCTCCGCCCACGCCGCGCGCACGCCCCCAGGCACGCGCAACGCGTGACCGCGTATCGCGCCGTGCCCCTGGCCTGCGCTCCGCCACGCCGTGCGCGCACGCGCGTGCTCGCCCCCGAGCGCGGCCGCGCCGCCCGTCGCCAGCCGTGCCACCCGCAGCTGTCCCCTGCTGCACCCCGCGCGCACGCTCACCCTGTGCTCGCACAGCCCCTTCCCCACGTGCCCGACGCCGCCTCGACGCCCTTGCCGCACGCCGCGTCGCGATGCCAGCAAGCGGCCGAAGCGCCATTAATGGCGCCCCGCACCGGCCACCGTCGCGGCCACCCCTCCACCACCTTCCCCGGTCTATAAATAGGGTCCCCGCGCAGCCCCGACGACCACCATCGCCCTGGCCACCGCGCGCCCCCCTCCCCCAGCTCGCAGCGCCGCCGCCGCCTGTGGCTCTGCCGCCGCCCGCCGCTCGCCGTGGGCACACCTCCCTGCTCCACCTCGGCCCGAGGTGAGGCCGGGGATCGAATCCCCTCCCCTCCCTCTCCCTTTTCCCCCCATCCCGAGCCGCTGCCGTGCCCTGGGCCGCCGGAATCGGCCGGCGCAGGGGCTTTTCTCCCCCTCCTCTGTTTCCTGTGGGGAGAGGAGGAAGAAAGGGCTTTTTGCCCAAAAGCCCCCCTTCCCTGTATTTCCCCAAAACCCCCCCCTCTCTAGGAGCACCCCTATCCACTCCCTTTTTGCAAAAGAAACCTCGCTCTTTTTATTATTTCAAATTGAACCCTCCAATACATAAACCTAGATACGCACGACACCCTTTAGCATGTCCTGAGTATTTTTAGGGTTCGCGGAAAGGTCCTTACCCCCTCCGGGTAATTGCGAATGAGCCCCTAGGACCCCTGTTTAGCCCCTGAAACCCCCTTTACCTCGTCATTTTATGCGCCAAACAACCTCCGATCGACCTGAAACTTTACCACTCCCTTTCTAGTATAGTTCTAGCCATGCCATTATGAAACCACCCAAGAATATCAACCCTATCTCCGTAACTAAATTATTTCCGATACAAGCTCAACGATAAAAGCTTTTAGTTCTTTCAATTGATTGTGTGCTTGTTTGTTTGCGCCGTAGGACCCGGAGTGAACGAGGAAGGTCCCGACTGTGACCAAGCAAACGAGGACCAGTTCTACGACCCCGAACCCGAGGGACAGTGCTTCGATCAGGACCTCCCGCAAGGGTTTGATGATGGCAAGTTCAATCCTACCCTTTGATGCATGTTTCTGTCCTATTTTTATAAATATGACCCAGTGGCCTGTTTTATGAAATTGCATGGTTTTGCTTACGGAAAACAAGGTAGGATAGCCACCTTTGTTTGTGATAACCATACCTCGACCACCTGGTTTGGCAAGGAAAGTGTGTGTGCATGTGGGAAGGGATAAAATGTGGTTTAAGACTTGGATCCTGTGTGTGGATCAACACTACGTGCTACTTGATGCTTCAAAACTTGTTTTGAAAATTGTTTTAAACGAACCTTTGCATATAACTGAGTTTTCCGTAAATGAACCCTAACCCGATCCTTGGACTACCCTATGCATTGATTTCTGATATACCCCCCCCCCCGTGGGTGTGATTGGACTTGCTGAGTACGTTTGTACTCACCCCATTCTTACTTCTTACAGCAGAAGATCCAGACTACATCCCCGAAGACGTCGAGTAGGGTTTCGTCCTGCACCCAGTCTTGCCTGTGGTTGGGCCACCGCTGGAATTCCGCATGATGCAAGACTCTGATGATCCTCTTTTCATTGCCAGTGTAATAGTGTGGGTTTTAGTTGTAATCCTCGCGATAGTGGCGCTTCACTGCCCCTTACCGCGTAGAGTTGTACGGTGATGTACCATCTGATGTAATAAAAGTGTTATCAGCCTCCTGGGACTGATAAAGTAACACTTTTAAGTCTTCCCAGATGGGGGGACGCTTCAGGTGGTATCAGAGCTGTGGGCTGGCCGTAGGACGTGACCCTAGGAGCGAGACCCCTTTTCAAGCCCTAGGACTTGTTCTGACTTAGATATTTTCTACACAAACACTCACCACTGGTCTTTGCCCTGTTCCAGATGGCTGACAATGGATGGGTTAACGGAATCTGCCACGCAGAGCCCGGCCTTCCTAAGTTATTATTACTCAGCCTGGAACGCGATGGGGTTATGGAACCACCAGAGTATGCCTACCGAGAATACACCTCCGGAGGCACCCTTCTGTGCGATATGATGGTTTTTGTGGAGAGAAGCACCCGCTACCCTGATGTGGACCCTTGGTTCATCTCCACCTCTGGCTTCCGCTTCCCTGACACCTACCGAAAGGCCGCCCATAAAGCCCTGCGACGACTGCGTGTGATCTACAGGCACCACCTTCGGCGGACTCCTATGGGATTTTTCCCACCCACTGAAGGAAGAGAACGCACTTGGATTGCCCGGATGAGGGGACTTGGACGAGAAGAAGAAGACCTAGAAGATACGGTCTCCCACCCATCCATCTACCTTACTGTCTTGGATGCACTCTACCGCGAACAGGTGGCACAACTGAAGCAGCTAATCCATGGGATTGAAAAGGTAACCCAGGAGCTGGAGGAACAACGGATAAGAGCCGCAAGTGCCGAGTATTCCTTAGCCGCCCTCCAAGCCTAGATGCAGGAATACGAAAACCGCAGCAGAATAGGTGGATGGATAGAGGAAGAAGAAGAAGAACCCGAGGAAACCCATTGGGATAAAGGTACTCAAACCGAAGATGAGGTGATGGATCAGTGTCTTCCAATGAAGAAGCGCCCTATCAGGATCGAGGAGGAATCCCCATGATAGGATTAGCACTCCAAGTTAAAACCCTACCCTAATAACCCCGTATCCATGAAAACTGTACCCCCGTGTTGCAATAATAAATGTCATCTACTCCCTTTTGTATCTGTGCTAGACTGTTTACCCTGCCCTTGTTTCAGATGGCTGAGGAAGGATGGACCCAGGGCGATTGCCAAGCAGCACCTGGCTTTCCCGGCCTTTTGATCAACACACTGAAAGGCCTTGGCATTACAGAACGCCCAAGGTACTACAGCCGAGAGTACGAGCACCATGGTACCCTCCGCTGCAGGGTGATCCTAGTCATCGCCAGGAGCAACCACTACCCCGACATCCAGCCTTGGCGAGTGACTGCCACAGGGTTTAGACACCAGGACACCTACCCTTTGGCCATCAGAAAAGCACTCCGTTATTTGTGCCGGATTTTTGAGGAACATCTCACCCCCACACCAGCGAAGTTCTTCCCGCCGGCCATCAGAACCCCAGTCTGGGAAGCACGCATGAGAAACCTAGAATGACGTCGCCACGAAGAAGGCCCCCTGTACCAAGTGGCTACTTACCTAGCCGCCCTGGACCAACTCTTTGATGAGCAAGCCAACCTTCTAAGGGAGCAGACCCATCGAGCCGAGCAAGCGGAGCTCGCAGTGAGATTACAGTAGATCCGAACCGCCCACGCTGAGGCAAGAGCCGCGGCCGTGGTCAGCAGCGAAGCAGTCGCCCAAGAGAACCTCAGGCAAGCCCGAGACCGGCGTATGCAAGATTGGACCCGAAGTGGAACACCAGTCCCGGCAATTGGGGAAGACCATGTCTTACTCGGGACACCCGTCATAGGATGGGGACCACTCTTTGGAAATTCGCAAGCCCCATCCGAGAACCCTGGAAGTCCTGCTACCGCCGTTGAAAGAGATGGTGCTGCACAACCCTCGGCAAATGAAAATCCAGAGAACGGCAAGCAAGGAATACTCACGCTCCCCGCCCCAGAAGGAGGCATGCCCCGTGAGTAAAATAACCATCGCCACCCTAGCAACGTGTCCCCAGCCGCTTTTGTTCCAGCCTCGCCCTTAGGCCTGACCCAGACAAGTAGTACGAGACCCAGTCTTACCCCCAGATTGTACCCCCCTTGCAGTAATAAAATGGTTTGTGCTTGTTGTTTGTGATGTTGTTGTGTGCTGCTTGTTTATATGATTACCGGCAGAAGGTAGATTCTGCTTTATATACGAATTAAACAACTTAGACATCACATAATCGTAACTCCAATCTACCCAATCAACAGGTGACCCCCCAGAACGTCGCGAGGGCCTCCCGTAGCCGGAACCCCACAGCCGCTAGTGCCAGAGCACAGCCTGTGGAACAAGATTTTCCTCAGGGAGAACAGGAAGTAAGCCAGAACCGAGGAGAAAACCAAGGAGGAGAGCAGCTACCACCACCCCCACCCCTCGGAGACTTGGCTCAGATAATCCACAACCAGACCCTTATACTGGAAACACTGGCCAATGCCCTCATTAACCGGCAGCCATGAGGGCAGAACATGAATGACAAGCTGACGGCTTTCCTAAGGACCAAGCCGCCCACCTTTGCCGGATCCTGCAACCCTTTGGATGCCGATGACTGGTTACGGGTGATTCAGAGGAAACTCGAACCATTTGAATGCCAGGACCGAGATAAAGTTCTTCTGGCAGCCCACCAACTCAACGGAACCGCATTAGCCTGGTGGGAGAATTACTGTGCCGCAGCCGAGGACGCCTCTACCATCACATGGGAGGAATTCGTGAGAGAGTTCCGCCGTTATCACATCCCTTCGGCCACCATGAAGTGCAAGGCGGACGAATTCCGTGCACTGCAACAAGGAAGCATGACGGTGGAGGAGTACACCCACCGGTTCATAGAGTTGGCCCGATACGCGCCAGAGGAAGTGAACGACGATGACAAGAAGCAAGACATGTTCAAGAAGGGACTAAACCCAGAACTCCGGACCTTGCTTACCCCTCAGATCTATCCTGACTTCAATACTCTGATGAACAAGGCTATCCTTACGGAGAGGGCCAAAACCGAAGAAAGGCGGGATAACAAGCGCAAATTTCTGGAGAGTAAGGCCCGCCAACAGGACCGTTTCCAAAAGCCGAGAAACTTCAGCTACACTGCACCAAGGTCTCAGGCCCCAATGCAATATAGGACTCAGTCTCAAGTGACAGGATCACGGGCCCCTGACACACAGCCTAGGAGCCAGAATACCACAAGGGCCCCGCAGAGCAATACAAGCCTGGTCGCCTCTGACAACAACAATGTTAGGGCCTATTTTAACTGCCGTGAGACAGGGCATTTCATCGCCAATTGCCCTTATGCCAAGAATAAGCTGGCAACATCAGCCTTCTCCAACACGGTGAATGGACCCAGACCAACCCTGACCGGTGCCAACCGAGTGCCTCTCCGTGACAACAGCCAACAGATGAAGCAGCCCCAGCAATCATTTGGATGAGCCCGCGTCAATTACATCGACGCGTAGGAGGCTTAAGAAGCTCAGGGCGTAGTACTCGGTGAGTACCTAGTCGACTCAGCTCTGGCAACAGTACTATTTGATTCTAGAGCATCGCACTCGTTCATATCCTCAAGCTATGTGGAGAAACACAAAATACCTACAGTACTACTAAAAACACCCTTATTAACCCGGACGCCTGGAGGTGACATCAATTGTCAATTAGGTTGTCCACGGGTAAGGGTCAATTTAAGTGGGGTAGACTTTCTAGCAGACTTGGTAGTACTTAAGTCTGGGGGAATAGACGTGATCCTTGGAATGGACTGGTTAAGCCGACACAATGGTCTCAAGCGGCCACCGCGCACCATTAATGGTGCCCCGCACCGGCCACCGTCGCGGCCACCCCTCCACCGCCTTCCCCGGTCTATAAATAGGGTCCCCGCGTAGCCCCGACGACCACCATCGCCCTGGCCACCGCGCGCCCCCCTCCCCCAGCTCGCAGCGCCGCCGCCGCCTGTGGCTCTGCCGCCGCCCGCCGCTCGCCGTGGGCACACCTCCCTGCTCCACCTCGGCCCGAGGTGAGGCCGGGGATCGAATCCCCTCCCCTCCTTCTCCCTTTTCCCCCCATCCTGAGCCGCTGCCGCGCCCTGGGCCGCCGGAATCGGCCGGCGCAGGGGCTTTTCTCCCCCTCCTCTGTTTCCTGTGGGGAGAGGAGGAAGAAAGGGCTTTTTGCCCAAAAGCCCCCCCCCCCTTCCCTGTATTTCCCCAAAACCCCCCCCCCTCTCTAGGAGCACCCCTATCCACTCCCTTTTTGCAAAAGAAACCTCGCTCTTTTTATTATTTCAAATTGAACCCTCCAATACATAAACCTAGATACGCACGACACCCTTTAGCATGTCCTGAGTATTTTTAGGGTTCGCGGAAAGGTCCTTACCCCCTCCGGGTAATTGCGAATGAGCCCCCGGGACCCCTGTTTAGCCCCTGAAACCCCTTTACCTCGTCATTTTATGCGCCAAACAACCTCCGATCGACCTGAAACTTTACCACTCCCTTTCTAGTATAGTTCTACCATGCCATTACAAAACCACCCAAGAATATCAACCCTATCTCCGTAACTAAATTATTTCCGATACAAGCTCAACGATAAAAGCTTTTAGTTCTTTCGATTGATTGTGTGCTTGTTTGTTTGCGCCGTAGGACCCGGAGTGAACGAGGAAGGTCCCGACTGTGACCAAGCGAACGAGGACCAGTTCTGCGACCCCGAACCCGAGGGACAGTGCTTCGATCAGGACCTCCCGCAAGGGTTTGATGATGGCAAGTTCAATCCTACCCTTTGATGCATGTTTCTGTCCTATTTTTATAAATACGACCCAGTGGCCTGTTTTATGAAATTGCATGGTTTTGCTTACGGAAAACATGGTAGGATAGCCACCTTCGTTTGTGATAACCATACCTCGACCACCTGGTTTGGCAAGGAAAGTGTGTGTGCGTGTGGGAAGGGATAAAATGTGGTTTTGAAAGATGAGTCAGACGGATGGATGGCATTTCTGTGTGAATTGCCGTGGGTGCGCTCGTACCTGTGTGGTAGAGCGAAGAAGGGAGATATCCATCTTGTCACCCCTAAGGACCGAGTTGATGTGTCGTCTCACCTAGCTTCCTGTCGTGCAAACCACTTGCCCGTTGAATGGGCAACGGCTTAGCCTAACCCCACTAGTTAATCTGATAGCCATCAGGAGAGCTGAGAGCAATGGGTGATCAAGGAGAAGGGATAAGCTCTGTGTGACTTATGCCCCGGTTAAACCTCGGAGGTAGGTCGAATGACCCCTTGATAGATCCCGTGGTGGCTAGTCAGGTCTAGCTAAGGTGGGTAATGGTTTTGTTGGGATCTGCACCGACACTACGGTGATCGTGCTGTGGTACCCCACCTGTGGGTAAAGTTGCACACCTCTGCAGAGTTAAAATCTATTCGAATAGCCGTGCCCACGGTATTGGGCAAATTATGGTGTGGTCACATAACTAGTGTTTCTCTCCGGGAATGGTTGGGCTGGTGTGAGCTGTTTGGTAAGTGTCTGGCAGTCGTGCCGCGTGCTACGGCAGACGGGGAGTCCGGTAGTAGTTTAAGACTTGGATCCTGTGTGTGGATCAACACTACGTGCTACTTGATGCTTCAAAACTTGTTTTGAAAATTGTTTTAAACGAACCTTTGCATATAATTGAGTTTTCCGTAAATGAACCCTAACCCGATCCTTGGACTACCCTGTGCATTGATTTCTGATATACCCCCCCGTGGGTGTGATTGGACTTGCTGAGTACGTTTGTACTCACCCCATTCTTACTTCTTACAGCAGAAGATCCAGACTACATCCCCGAAGACGTCAAGTAGGGTTTCGTCCTGCACCCAGTCTTGCCTGTGGTTGGGCCACCGCTGGAATTCCGCATGGCGCAAGACTCTGATGATCCTCTTTTCGTAGCCAGTGTAATAGTGTGGGTTTTAGTTGTAATCCTCGCGATAGTGGCGCTTCACTACCCCTTACCGCGTAAAGTTGTACGGTGATGTACCATCTGATGTAATAAAAGTGTTATCAGCCTCCTGGGACTGATAAAGTAACACTTTTAAGTCTTTCCAGATGGGGGGACGCTTCAGTACTCGAATCCTAAGGTATGGCGCTGCTGGATGGGTTGAATTCGGCGTTTGAAGAATGATAACATCACAGATGCCCCGGTTACCCCCATCTCTTTGTGTGCGGCAATCAACTCGAGTAGCTCTTTTACTTGGTCCGTCTCGGCTTCATTGGGCTCTAATGTCCATTCGCCGCACTGAACAGGGGGCTTGCCGGACCGCACAGGGAGTTGGGGGGCATGGTTTGCAATGTAGAACCATTGCTGTTTCCACCCGGGGATATTGGAAGAAAATTTGTAAGATATGTATTTGTCACTAGCGTGTTGCCTAAGCTGGATACCAGAACCCCCTATTGCAGAAGGATTTTTGGAGGTGGGCTGGGGCTTCACGCGGAAAAGATAGCGGAAAAGAGCCCAATGGGGCTCAATTCCGAGGAAGGCTTCACAAAAGTGGATGAAAATGGAGATATGGCAGATCGAGTTGGGGTTGAGGTGTTGCAGCTCAATCCCATAGAAGTAGAGATGGCCACGGAAGAATGAACAAGTGGGGAGGGCGAGTCCCCGTTCAGAAAAAGAGCAGAAAGAAACAATCTCATCGACGCTTTCCATGGGGAATGGATCACGAAAGGGAAGGTGCCAATTGATGACATTCCTCTCCTGAAGCAGACCTCCCAACACCAAATTTGCTAGATTATGGCGAGAACACTTACTAATTGACCATTCGCCGGTTGCTGCTTGCGCTTTTTTCAAGTCCTTCTGGTCGGTCTTCTTCGGCGCCATTTCAACTCCTTTCAGCCATGAGTTGTTCGCACAACGCTGGGGGGCTACGGTGGCGGGCTCGAAGATTTTCGACTACGCAGGGCGGCGGAAGGGCTCAGGCAGGTCAAGCTCTAATTGGGGTTTCGTTTTTTCTCTGGTGGCGGCGTCAGATCTGAAGGCACAGGAAAAACCCTAACTGACTGCGGGGTTAAATAACCAGCGCTCAGGCAGTGGTTTACTGTGTGAAAGGTGAAGCGTCGCGCAATGGGATTAATTGGACACGGGCAGCTTTTTAGTGGATTTTTTGGGCTGTTACTTGCCTAACCATTTTTTCTGGGTTAGCTGTCCCGAAAAAAGAGGTTTTTTGAGTTTCGAGTTCAAATTCTGCTAATTACTTCCTCTTCAACTATATTTCCTCAAAAGGAGTATTTTTGCCACGACCTTTGGGATCCTTTTTTCCAAAAGATTTGGATTCAAGGCTCGGGGGCTGTGGGACACGTGGCATCGACTACTTATTTTTCGAAAGTACTCGAAGGATAAGAAGAAAAGATTCAAGACTAGTTTGACCCTCAGCTTGATTCTTTGATTCAACCTAAGGCTCGGGGGCTACTCCATATGGAGTGCGATTATTCATCGCACCCCATATAAAAGAAAGAATTCGGGGCATGAGCACCTCATAGCTTCGATGCAGTCAGAAGAGTACTTGAAGAGAAATTTCAAGACGGAATTTTGAAAGAAGTCAAAGATTGCTTCAGAAGTACTCCAAGAGCCTGCAGTACTTAGCTACGAAGAGCTCAGGGGCTTGTCAGACCCGGGGCCACGGGGCTGTGTACATCAAGGAGTCCGTATTGGGCTAGGGGATAGGACGTGTCCTGTACCTTATTTATGTTGTATTCTACCCGCATGCAGAGTAGAACTAGTCGATACAGAAGGAAACTACTCGAGTTGTACTCGAGTACGATTCCTAAGTTAGTATCAAACTAGGATTCATGTAACCCTGTCCCCTCGGATATATAAGGGCGGGTAGGGACCCCCTCGAAACATAAGATCACCCGATCAATATCAAGGCAATACAAACCATCATACATGACGTAGGGCATTACGCATATTGCGGCCCGAACCTATCTAAACATTGTGTTGTCTATACCTTCGAGTTCCTGATCTCGGCGCATCCCAACCCAAAACCTACCACCTTGGGTATACCCCTCGGTGGGCAGCCGGATAAAACCCGACACCCCTATCCCTGTATGAACTACGTTATGTACCCAATCCCGTAGTCCCGGATCTGACAAGCCCCTGAGCTCTTCTTAGCTGAGTATTGCAGGCTCCTCGAGTACTTCCTTGGCTGCATCGAAGCTATCAGGTGCTCATGCCCCGAATTACTTCTTTGGTATGGTGTGCGATGAAAAATCGCACTCCATATGGAGTAGCCCCCGAGCCTTAGGTTGAATCGAAGAATCAGGCTGAGGGTCACATTAGTCTTGAATCTTTCTTACTTACTTTTCGAATATATTCGAAAAATAAGTAGTCGATGCCACGTATCCCGCAGCCCCTGAGCCTTGAATCCAAATCTCTCAGGTTTGGAAAAAAGGATCCAAAAGTCCTGTCAAGCAGTGAAAAAATATTTCCTTAGGAAATAATTGGTGTGATGATACTGATGATGGAAGCTAGATTTGGAATTCGAAAAACCCCTTTTTTCGGGACAATTAACCCTAAAAACATAATTAATCGAATAATTTATCTAAAAAATCCACCAAATGACCCCTCATATTCCAAATATTCCCTGTGATGACTCTTCAACTTCAACCGCTGGTTATTTAACCCCGCGGTAACCTAAAGTAAAGACCCGTGCTTTCAATCTTCAATCCGCCAAGAAATTTCCGAATCCCCAATCAGATCCGTGCTCTGCCTTCACCCCCTTTGACAAGCCCCAAACAAGCCGAATCTCTCCGCCCCTTCTCTGCAGCCCCCGAGCAACTCGTGGCAAATAGATCTGCAAATGGCGCCCAAGAGATCCAACGAGAAGGATGGGAAGGGGAAGGTGTGACAGTTTGTGTACTTGTAATGCTAGACCTATGTTTTGTTAGTATGAAATATGTGTTTGTTACTGTAAAGCTTGTGTGTGTTTGTGTGAAGCTTTTGAAAAATTTAAAAATACAAGTGAAAAGGGTATTTTTGTAATTACAGAAAAACCTAGGGTTGTTTTTGTAAAATGTAGTTGGATTAAGGTAATTTTAAAATAGGTAAAGGGTGGTTTTGCAAATATGTTTTTCTTACTTTATATTTTTGTAAAAATATATATTTACTCAAAAAGTTGCATTGGAAATGCGTGTGTTGAAATATGTAAAAATTTTGGGTAAAGTGGTAAAAATAAGGGTATTTATGTGATTTTATAAAAGTACAAGTCCTTTTATGTAAATGTTTGATTTACAAAAGTAACTTTCAATTTTGCTCAGGAATAAAGTGTAAAAGTGCAAGTCATCATGACATGTATATCCAATCATTATGACGAGTCTATCCCGTCATCATGACGTGTCATAAATGCTTGCATTTAGTTCCTGAATTTTATAAAGTTTCATTCTTTAGGACAAAAGCAATTCAAATCCGACTTTTGTTCAAAAATTCACGTGTAAAAATACAAGTTTTGAGATTTTGAACTTGGGCCCTAAAGCAATGTTGTAGAGTTTGAAAAACTCTTCAACTTTCGTTTTGGGCATTTCTTCATTCGGGTTTTAGATTAATGGAAAATTTTGTTTTACAAATAGGTCCCTACAGTTCTTTGATTTTACGTATAAGCCCTTGGGGAATTCAAGCTGTCTTTCTTCTCTTCTCTTCCTTATCCTGCCATCTCCCTTCTTTTTATTTTCCCCACCGGCAGCACCCATCTCTTCCTCTCTCTCCCGTCTACCCTTTCCTCCAACCAGTCAGTACAGGCAGGCAACAGTAGCAGGCGGCCGCACGGGCTGGCGGCGGTCGCAGGCGCGCCCGGGCGAGCGCACGCAGGGGGCCCGAGTGGCTAGCGCAGGCGGGCCGCGGGAGCTGGAGGCGAGCGCTGGAGCGGCGGCTCAGGCGCTGCTGAGGCTGGCGGCGCGGCGCAGGAGGCACACAGCGCGGGGAGCGAGCCGGAGCGGCGGAACGCGGCGCCAGGTTCGGGTGGAGGCGCGGCCCAGGTGGAGGCGCAGCGGGAGCAGGCGGGCCCAGGACGGAGCGGCGCGCCGTGTGGGCAGGCTCGCGGCGGGCTGTGCAGGCACGGCACGCACAGGACCGACGGCGACAGCACAGACGCGTGGGAGATGGCGCCGTGTGTAGGTGCTGGGCGGCGCGGGAGCAGATGTTGGAGCAGGCGCGTGCGCGGAGGGGGCTGAATGCGCAGCGCAGCGCTAGGGAGTAGGCGGCCCGAGCAAGCACACGGCGGCGTGCGAAGCAGAACGCAGGCGCTGGGCGGTGGTGGCGCAGAGGCTGGCAGGCGCGGAGCACGCAGAAGCATTAAGCGGGCGGCCGCAGAGGGCGCGAGTGGGCACTGGAGCGTGGACGGGCGCCGAACTGGAGGCGTGAGCAGGCGTAGGAACGAAACGCGTGGGAGGAGCTACGGCGTGCGCGCAGGAGGAGTGGAGGTGGAGGACTTCTGCGCAAGCCGGTGCGGGCACCAAGGGTTGAACGGCGGCGACGTTCTGGAATTGATTTTCCCGCAACCTCCTATGCAGGCAAGCAGCTGCGGCACACACGCAACACGGGCCAAGAACGCACGCGGTTTGGGCGTGTGCGGGAGCGATGCGGCAAGGACCGGCGTTGCCCGCGGTGATGTGTGAAACAAGGGAAGGCGACGCCACAGTGGCGCTGGCGGCTACTATCCGGGGACGGGAACCCAATCTTCAGGCCGACGCCGACACGAGCGGGCACGGGAAGGAGACGACCGCCAGTCAGGGGCACCACCACAAACAGAGCACGCACGACGAAGGATGACGGATTGGAAGGGAGGACACAAGCTCACTCGCTCATGAGATACTCAAGGGGTGGCAAGTCGGAAGGAGAGGTGGCGGGTCGAAGGCGACAGTTCTAGCACAGCGAACTCAGAAGGGGCAACTGCGCAATGGCAAGGCGGTCAGGACAGGAGTAGCACGGCACGGGTTCGACGCGCAGCGCAAGACCGACGGCGATGTTACAGGACCCGGAGGTCCGAGCGGAATTGAACCGGCGCGTTCGCGAGTGCGAGCGGAAGTGTTTTGCCAGTGGCCGGCTCGGCTCGATTCCGCAAGCGTGTGCGCGTGCAAGGCAACGGGCCACGCGCGAGCAAGTGGAGGGTCAGTGGTATAAGAGCAGTACAGGAACAGTGTGCAGGAGATGCAACCGGGCGTGGCGATCCTGCCTGAGGCTACGCGGGTGTGCCGACCGTGTTTCTGCATCACACGCGCGTGAGCAGTGGAGGTTTAACCCGTAGGCAGGAAAACCCTGAGGTTCGCGGAAAAGTCGGTATAGCGAACCTGTTCGGCTCCACCATCTCGTCCCAAGGGTCCACGACGTTCAGCAGTTCCTACCCTCGTGGATCACTCAACCGCTATCACCACGAGTCACCGCAAAGACTACTTCTTCGGCCATTCTCTAACCACTACAATCCCCGGCGAGCTTCTTCGTCACTCATGGAATTTCATCATCGTCGAGCCCTTCTCGTCGCCAATCCTGTTCACTGCGGGAATTTACTTTCCGCGTGTTCTCCTGCATAACCAAGGCTACCCCAAGGTTTGCCCTGATTCACCGAATCCTCCTAATGCCGGCGACCCCTTTTGCCGGAACATCGTCGTTATCTTCCTGTTCACTGTTTTCCCCTACCAGGGACTTAATGGCTTTGTTTTAGAAGTTCTAGGGTGTTCTCTGTAAAGTTTCCAAAATCTTGTTTGTTTCAAATCAATGAACTTCTACATTCTATAGATTTTCATAAGAAGTTCATAAAAGTACAAAATCAGTTTTGTTTGGAACCCTAGGTCAAAATCTACAAGTTTTATGTTGTGATCTTGAGTGAAAGTCTTTGATGTGTGGTCTATGATTACTTCGGCAACGGTACCTACGAGATCTCCCCGGAGTCTATGGAGGATGTTCCTGAAGACCAAATAAATGTCACCAAGGAATTAACTGAAGCCTCGAACCAAAGTTCGGAAGATATTGACATTTCTGACTTCAGCCCCACCAGTAAAGGCAAGCCCCGGACATATCCCACTACTTTATTTACACTGCAATCTATGTCTATTTATCTATACTTATGCATGAAGTCTAGGAGTTGTAATGAAACCCTAGATGCATGAATACTAGGAATCCAATGTAATGCTCCTAAGTCCTTATCGGATAGATGCTCCGCTAATAAGGCCAGTAGAAGTCAGGTGATTTCCTATCACTCGCGCGATATAGGAGTTGCTTGTTTACAATTCTGCAACCACTATAAGGATGACGGACAGGGTCATGTGCTGTGTCATGACCTGGAAGTTTACCCTGTCTGTTTTAATAAAGTTTTAGGGTCGAAATGTGTGGTAGTGGTGGCTAAGCGTTTGAAAGTACTAGCCACATGCCGCGAAATATGGTAAGCGGTAAGCCTAGTACCCGAGTGGCCCGGCGAATGGACATGTCTCCACCACTCGACTTTTATTTTATGTTTACGCGCACCGACGTGTGGGAGTACGTTCTGCAAGGCAGACAGGAATACGGGTTTTGTAGTCGCGCTACAGACGTATGTCCTGTACACATTGGGTGTACGTACGGTCCTGCAGTCGCTTGTGGTGGCCCTAATCCATAACCCGGAATATGAGGGAAACGGTTGCTTCGGAACACCCTGTTGGTATTCCAAGCGTGTGTGTTAGGTTTACCTTGCAAGGTTAAATTCGATTCGAATCGTCCGCCTCTCACGAAGATTGAGACTGCTTATCCCTTTTGCCACATCGAGTAAAAAGTGTAAGTGTTGGTGGAATAATATTGATGGATGAGAATATCTACATTGCTTGTTTAGTATAGGTGCTTACCTAGAATGGCTAATCAAGCTAGAATCTGAAAGCTAAAACTTGAAAATAAGTTATACTCTTTGTTGCTTTTCAGCTGAAAATAAACCCAGAGCCCTCACAATGCCTTCATGAGTCTAGTTATGGGCTAAAGTATACCCAATCCCGGGTAAGCCTTGCTAAGTATTAGTATACTCAGTCTTGCTAGTGACTTGTTTTTCAGGTAAAGCCTTTGAAGACCCTACTCTTTCATTGTCTTGGCCCTGTGCTCTTCTAGAAGGTTGGTCCGCGGAATGAGATCCGTCCCCGGCCAACATTGGTGATACCGAGTGATGTCGTGCCTGGGCTTAGCATGACATCCGTCTTGATGACGCGTTGTGAATCGTCACGTATGTTTTCCGCTGCTAAAAACCATAACTTTATCGGTTTGTAATAATTTCTCTAAGTTTGAAACTTCGTATTTCTTTTGGAAACCCTTGTAATGTAATTCTCTATGATGTAAAATGTGATGGTGATTGTATCTCTGGACTCACCTTCGTGTGAGGTAACCTTATTTGATCCTGTGTATCGGTGGTTTATCCGGACGTTACCCGACAGACCAAGGGATTATACCGTTTGAAGCACGTTGGAGCCCTCGGGAGTGGACTCGCGTACTTGAGCCGGTATAATTCAGGTTGGTTCTGCCACAGCTGGTATCAGAGCTATAAGGTTACCCTGGAGATACATTTTATCTTAAAAATGCTTTCAGTATAAAAGTTTGACCAACAAAGTATTTGGCAAAACTATGTTGGATTCGTTAAGGATTTTAGTTAGTACGTTAAGCCCTAGAGTAATGCTTATGAGGGAAATAGAGGTGGCTATAATATATATATATATATATAACTCTAACTACCAGCATTACATTTCTGTCAAAACTTAAATTCATGCACAACTCAACCTTACATACTGTAACGACACCTTCGACGGTGAGGTAAGAAGGTAAGGATCCTCAGCCAACTGAGGGAGCTTGGCCTTCCCGTCGGTGATGCGAACCGAACGCTGTTTCTCAAGCAGTGGCCTACTTGAGATGCTGCCAATGTACCAACCTCGGTTGACTACATTGGGAGTATATGGTCCGGCGCAGGGTATGGCGATCGCTGTTCATACCCCCGCATTTTGCGGTACCCCCGTGAATACGTTATTTCGATAACGTATGTTAACGTTGTCTGTACGGCGGTAATTGTACAGATGCTGTTTCTATAGTGAACAGTAATGATTGGGGACGCTTTCATGACATGCTGGCATGAAAGGTTCGGTATATATATATATATCTTGTGTTTTCTGTAGGAATGCTAACCACGATTCAATAGGTTCTGAACGGTTAGGAATATCGACTAGATATTATAGGGAGAGACGTATTTATATGATGCCATCGTAACTAACCACGTAAGACCAAGGTTACTTGGCAGTTATTTTTGGTTGTGAGGACGTGTAGAACGTGCATGCATCATGTCATCTTGGATTAATTGGATTGCCTTGCTTGATATGTTATTGTGCTAAAATATGTTGCCTGTATCTGAGTGCTTGTTTAGACTTTGTGTTGTGGGAGCTAATGTAATCTGCTAGACTAATCTGGAGTTGAGAAGGTCTTCTGTGAATCAAGTGGATTGGGTCATGTTTAGACCTTATCGCCGATCTTCGCTTGACAGCTAAATCAAACCCTTGATCTTGCTTTTCCTTGAGGGTTAAATCTTGATAGTTGTCAACAAACCCTTAGATCCATTATTCAGTGAATCATCTGTCCTCTCTCGATGTTGTACCTATTATTGTTGGCTGTTCCAGTTGCAACATCTGAAAGTTGCACCTTCAATTTTTTTTTGCTCAGATGATTTTGGATAAATTAAAAAGATGTATGACAATAATTACTTTTTGAATACAATTCTCCCAGCAAAAGTCATGCATCATAACATATACCATCTTTGGTCAGTGCATGGTGTTGCATCGTCATCGACAATCCGTATACTGACTAACGGGTGTGCCTCCGGTACAACTTCGGGTTGTCTTGGGTTTCCTAAGGTCTATCTTGGCTGCTGTTGGCACTACAGGGTTGCTATTCCTCTTTTGTGGTGGTGTTTAATCACATGACCTTGATGCCGTGTCGGAACCTAAGGCCTCATGTGCACTGCAGTCACATGATTAAGCCATTAGGGGCGCACTGGTGACTAGGTATATGTGACGTAACCCCACTACAATCTCTTCTTATGCAACCTTACTAGTGTCCTAACTTTTGATCCTCGTTTAAGGATATAGACCTACCTAGGTGTTCGTTATGAGAGAATGGTTGTAGAATGCGAGTCATATGCATCATCAACTCATGAGGGTATGCATCATAATTTATGCATTTCTTACATGCATACATCGCAAGCGTCGTCATCCTTGCATCATGGTGTATGCATCATTCGGTCAGCATCATGGTAATTGCATTGTGTCATATGCATCATCTCGGTCGTGCATGGGATCCCTCATCCTCATGTTGCACCATCATAATAATCATACCTTACAACAGTGCATCGCGTTCATGGGTATATATATCAAGCATTGCGCTCTAAGTTGGAGCATTTTGTCAATATCCCTTGATTGCATCGGTATAAATAGGCATGTTTTGCAATCAACATCGTCTAAATCATTCGGATAATAAACTCTGAGCAAGAATATTTCAAACATCACTTTGTCAATCCCTTGTACTATCCTTACTTGTTATCCATGAGTTTTGTGATGAAAGTCACCGACATTTATCGTCCTCATGTACAATCTCTTCATACTCTCGTTACACTCATCTCACCATGCTCTCACCATCAACATCAACCTTCTCTGGTGTAATTACTCTTTGTCACTTCTGATGGGTGATTTGCTTCTCTTCCCTTCAGAGCCTTTAGTCCGAATCTCGGGACGAGATTCTTTTTAGGGGGGGAGGCTGTGATAGTTCGTGTACTTGTAATGCTAGACCTATGTTTTGTTAGTATGAAATATGTGTTTGTTACTGTAAAGCTTGTGTGTGTTTGTGTGAAGCTTTTGAAAAATTTAAAAGTACAAGTGAAAAGGGTATTTTTGTAATTACAGAAAAACCTAGGGTTGTTTTTGTAAAATGTAGTTGGATTAAGGTAATTTTAAAATAGGTAAAGGGTGGTTTTGCAAATATATTTTTCTTACTTTATATTTTGTAAAAATATATATTTACTCAAAAAGTTGCATTGGAAATGCGTGTGTTGAAATATGTAAAAATTTTGGGTAAAGTGGTAAAAATAAGGGTATTTATGTGATTTTATAAAAGTACAAGTCCTTTTATGTAAATATTTGATTTACAAAAGTAACTTTCAATTTTGCTCAGGACTAAAGTGTAAAAGTGCAAGTCATCATGATATGTATATCCAATCATTATGACGAGTCTATCCCGTCATCATGACGTGTCATAAATGCTTGCATTTAGGTCCTGAATTTTATAAAGTTTCATTCTTTAGGACAAAAGCAATTTAAATCCGACTTTTGTTCAAAAATTTACGTGTAAAAATACAAGTTTTGAGTTTTTGAACTTGGGCCCTAAAGCAATGTTGTAGAGTTTGAAAAACTCTTCAACTTTCGTTTTGGGCATTTCTTCATTCGGGTTTTAGATTAATGGAAAATTTTGTTTTACAAATAGGTCCCTACAGTTCTTTGATTTTACGTATAAGCCCTTGGGGAATTCAAGTTGTCTTTCTTCTCTTCTCTTCCTTATCCTGGCATCTCCCTTCTTTTTATTTTCCTCACCGGCAGCACCCATCTCTTCCTCTCTCTCCCGCCTACCCTTTCCTCCAACCAGTCAGTACAGGCAAGCAGCAGTAGCAGGCGGCCGCGCGGGTTGGCGGCGGCCGCTGGCGTGCCCGGGCGAGCGCGCGCAGGGGGCCTGAGTGGCTAGCGCAGGCGGGCCGCGGGAGCTGGAGGCGAGCGCTGGAGCGGCGGCTCAGGCGCTGCTGAGGCTGGCGGCGCGGCGCAGGAGGCACGCAGCGTGGGGAGCGAGCCAGAGCGGCGGAACGCGGCGCCAGGTCGGGGCGGAGGCGCGGCCCAGGTGGAGGCGCAGCGGGAGTAGGCGGGCCCAGGACGGAGCGGCGCGCCGTGCGGGCAGGCTCGCGGCAGGCTGTGCAGGCGCGGCACGCACGGTACCGACGGCGACAGCACAGACGCGTGGGAAATGGCGCCGTGTGTAGGTGCTGGGCGGCGCAGGAGCAGATGTTGGAGCAGGCGCGTGCGCGGAGGGGGCTTAATGCGCAGCGTAGCGCGTGGGAGTAGGCGGCCCGAGCAAGCGCACGGCGGCGTGCGGAGCAGAATGCAGGTGCTGGGCGGTGGTGGCGCAGAGGCTGGCAGGCGCGGAGCGCGCAGAAGCATTAAGCGGGCGGCCGCAGAGGGCGCGAGTGGGCGCTGGAGCGTGGACGGGCGCCGAACTGGAGGTGTGAGCAGGCGTAGGAACAAATCGCGCGGGAGGAGCTACGGCGTGCGCGTAGCAGGAGTGGAGGTGGAGGACTTCTGCGCGAGCTGGTGCGGGCACCACAGGTTGAACGGTGGCGACGTTCTGGAATTGATTTTCCCGCAACCTCCTGTGCAGGCGAGCAGCTGCGGCACACACGCAACACGGGCCAAGAACGCACGTGGTTCGGGCGTGTGCGGGAGTGATGCGGCAAGGACCGGCGGTGCCCGCGGTGACGTGCGAAACAAGGGAAGGTGACGCCGCAGTGGCGCTGGCGGCTACTATCCGGGGACGGGAACCCGATCTTCAGGCCGATGCCGACACGAGCGGGCACGGGAAGGATACGGCCGCCAGTCAGGGGCACCACCACAAACGGAGCACGCACGACGAAGGCCGACGGATTGGAAGGGAGGACACGAGCTCACTCGCTCGTGAGATACTCGGCGGGCGGCAAGTCGGAAGGAGAGGTGGCGGGTCGAAGAAGACAGTCCTAGCACAGTGAACTCGGAAGGAGCAACTGCGCAATGGCAAGGTGGTCAGGACAGGAGTAGCGCGGCGCGGGTTCGACGCACAGTGCAAGACCGACGGCGAAGTTACAGGGCCCAGAGGTCTGAGCGGAATTGAACCAGCGCGTTCGCGAGTGCGAGCGGAAGTGTTTTGCCAGTGGCCGGCTTGGCTCGATTCCGCAAGCGTGTGCGCATGCAAGGCAACGGGCCACGCGCGAGCAAGTGGAGGGTCAATGGTATAAGAGCAGTACAGGAATAGTGTGCAGGAGATGCAACCGGGCGTGGCGATCCTGCCGAAGGCTACGCGGGTGTGCCGACCGTGTTTTTGCAGCACACGCGCGTGAGTAGTGGAGGTTTAACCCGTAGGCAGGAAAACCTTGAGGTTCGCGGAAAAGTCGGTATAGCGAACCCGTTCGGCTCCATCATCTCATCCCAGGGGTCCACGATGTTCAGCAGTTCGTACCCTCGTGGATCACTCAACCGCTATCACCACGAGTCACCGCAAAGACTACTTCTTCGGCCATTCTCTAACCACTACAATATCCGGTGAGCTTCTTCGTCACTCATGGAATTTCATCACCGTCGAGCCCTTCTCGTCGCCGATCCTGTTCACCGCGGGAATTTACTTTCCGCGTGTTCTCCTTCATAACCAAGGCTACCCCAAGGTTTGCCCTGATTCACCGAATCTTCCTAATGCCGGCGACCCCTTTTGCCGGAACATCGTCGTTATCTTCCTGTTCTCTGTTTTCCCCTACCAGGGACTTAATGGCTTTGTTTTACAAGTTCTAGGGTATTCTCTATAAAGTTTCCAAAATCTTCTTTGTTTCAAATCAATGAACTTCTATATTCTATAGATTTTCATAAGAAGTTCATAAAAGTACAAAATCAGTTTGGTTTGAAACCCTAGGTCAAAATCTACAAGTTTTATGTTGTGATCTTGAGTGAAAGTCTTTGATGTGTGGTCTAGGTCAAATGTTAGGGAATGAATGTTTTATTGTGCTTTATATTGTATGCTTGTGTTATAACTGAAAGGTAAGTCATAGAATATATGTCTTAAATAGAGACGTGAGATAACTAGTTAATCCTATCACCCTGGTACTCATATCCTTGCCGTCAAGACGTTATCCTTGTCTTGATTGCCGTTTCCTTAAGTTTCTCTTCGTGTAAAGGTCTTTGTTAATTCATGTGCATCTATTGTTTAGCTTATACATCTCTGCAGCTGCATTTCAACATCAGCTTTTGGTTCAGCCGCTAAGCATCCGTTTCCTTAAGTTTATGACGTTCCTGTGTGACAGCTGTCAGTCGATACTTCTACCATCGGCTGGTTAGCTGATACGATTGTTACCTTTTTAGTATCGGCTACTGCCGATACAGTTCTTTTGTTCTGTCCTACATCGACTGCATATAGTCGATGTATCAAAGATGCACACATTCTTAGGATTCTTGCTATCGGCCGACCCAAGCCGATTTTGGTTGCTTTTCCATGTCGGTCAAACACGGCCGATCAATCCTTAGTTTTCCCATCCATATCCACACACTTCTATCAGTCGATCTATCGACTGAGAGGTCGGCTTTATACTTATCGGTCATATACCCTTAACCACACTCCATTCGGCTATACGTCACTCAATTGTTGTGCTGACGTAATCGAATCGATACAACCACCCCTAGTTACCTAGGATAACACTTAAGCACATCTCAGTTAAGACACAACTGCTTTAGGAATCATCCTTCTACCAAAGTAATCGATGCTTTCATCGATCATCTAGGAACCCGATGCACCTTTCCATCGGCTAAACCTCTGTTGTTTCCAATCGGCTCTATTGTAATCTTCAACGAGTAGCTGATTCTAATTAGTTGTCCACCTACAGCTCTGTTTAAGTTTAACTTCAAATCTTTTTGGTTGTTATGTGAATAGTGTGTTATACGAGTGCTGGATTGCAACTGTATTGTGAAGTAAGATAGTTTCATGTGCACACTTTGAATGTAATGTCGCATTGCATGTAGATACGATTACTTCAACAACGGTACCTACGAGATCTCCCCAAAGTCTACGGAGGATGTTCCTGAAGACCAAATAAATGTCACCAAGGAATTAACTGAAGCCCCAAACCAAAGTTCGGAAGATATTGACATTTCTGACTTCAGCCCCACCAGTAAAGGCAAGCCCCGGACATATCCCACTACTTTATTTACACTGCAATCTGTGTCTATTTATCTATACTTATGCATTAAGTCTAGGAGTTGTAATGAAACCCTAGATGCATGAATACTAGGAATCCAATGTAATGCTCCTAAGTCCTTATCGGATAGATACTCCGCTAATAAGGCCGGTAGAAGTCAGGTGATTTCCTGTCACTCGCGCGATATAGGAGTTGCTTGTTTACAATTCTGCAACCACTATAAGGATGACGGACAGGGTCATGTGCTGTGTCATGACCTGGAAGTTTACCCTGTCTATTTTAATAAAAGTTTTAAGGTCGAAATGTATGGTAGTGGTGGCTAAGCGTTTGAAAGTACTAGCCACATGCCGTGAAATATGGTAAGCGGTAAGCCTAGTACCCGAGTGGCCCGGCGAATGGACATGTCTCCACCACTCGACTTTTATTTTATGTTTACATGCACCAACGTGTGGGAGTACGTTCTGCAAGGCAGACAGGAATACGGGTTTTGTAGTCGCGCTACAGACGTATGTCCTGTACACATTGGGTGTACGTACGGTCCTGCAGTCGCTTGTGGTGGCCCTGATCCATAACCCGGAATATGAGGGAAACGGTTGCTTCAGAACGCCCTGTTGGTATTCCAAGCGTGTGTGTTAGGTTTACCTTGCAAGGTTAAATTCGATTCGAATCGTCCGCCTCTCACGAAGATTGAGACTGCTTATCCCTTTTGCCACATCGAGTAAAAAGTGTAAGTGTTGGTGGAATAATATTGATGGATGAGAATATCTACATTGCTTGTTTAGTATAGGTGCTTACCTAGAATGGCTAATCAAGCTAGAATCTGAAAGCTAAAACTTGAAAATAAGTTATACTCTTTGTTGCTTTTCAGCTGAAAATAAACCCAGAGCCCTCACAATGCCTTCATGAGTCTAGTTATGGGCTAAGTATACCCAATCCCGGGTAAGCCTTGCTGAGTATTAGTATAGTCAGTCTTGCTAGTGACTTGTTTTTCAGGTAAAGCCTTTGAAGACCCTACTCTTTCCTTGTCTTGGCCCTGTGCTCTTCCAGAAGGTTGGTCCACGGAATGAGATCCGTCCCCGGCCAACATTGGTGATACTGAGTGATGTCGTGTCTGGGCTTAGCATGACATCCGTCTTGACGTCGCGTTGTGAATCGTCATGTATGTTTTCCGCTGCTAAAAACCATAACTTTATCGGTTTGTAATAATTTCTCTAAGTTTGAAACTTCGTATTTCTTTTGGAAACCCTTGTAATGTAATTCTCTATGATGTAAAATGTGATGGTGATTGTATCTCTGGACTCACCTTCGTGTGAGGTAACCTTATTTGATCCTGTGTATCGGTGGTTTATCGGGACGTTACCTGACAGGCCAAGGGATTATACCGTTTGAAGCACGTTGGAGCCCTCGGGAGTGGACTCGCGTACTTGAGCCAGTATAATTCAGGTTGGTTCTACCATAGAAGGATTCGCAGCCACCTTCTAGGGAGTGGACTTACAGTAAGTGCTCCAATAACGAACTCCTGAATCTTGTTTCTGAGGGTTTGCTATTAGGAGAAAAATCTTGTCAACTGTTGCCTTCTTTATTTCTACAGGCTTGATCTCCATCACCTCAACCCGAACTCAATCTGCCACATTGCTATTTTCATCCACTTTTGCGAAGCTTTCCTTGGATTGAACCCCATTGGGATCTTTTCCACTATCTTTTCCGAGTAAAGCCACAACCCACCTCCAAAAATCCATCTATTGTAGGGGGCACCGGCATCCAGCTTAGGCAACAAGCTGGCAACAGATACCTTTCCTACAAATTGCCCTCCAATATTTCTGGATGGAAAAGCCATTGGTCCTACATCGAAAACCATGTCCCCCAACTCCCTGAAAGATTGGGTAAGCCGCCTGTCCTGAGGCTGGCGTGGAGCACCGAACTCTCCAAAGGGAACATTGATCAAGTCGATGAGTTGCTAGCCATCATAGCAGCCCATAAAGAAATAGGAGTGACCAGCGCGTCCGTAATGTTTTCATTCTTCAAATGCCGTATCCAACAATCCAATAGCACCATATACTAGGCTTCGAGTACATGGGCGCTGAAGACCCATCTTGGATGTGCGCAGAAGAGTTGTCCGACGATGCCACGCTCCTCCAAGTCAAGCGGGTGCTGCTGGACGTCAAAATGGTGCCCTACGTCCCATAGCTGTTCTCAGCGCAAAATCCTCCACAGCCGGTAAGTTTTCGACTACTTGGAATAAATTTCTATTGTTCTGCAACCGCGTACTGAGAATCCTCTGCAGGGACACACAGCATTGTACCAAAGTTATCCACCACAATCCGACATCCCCCATCCGGACCACCTTCTTCCCAGTGCCGCAGTTGAAGTGAAAAAAGCCCAAACATCTGATGCTCTGCCCAGCGGCGAGACAACCGAGAGCGGGAGCCCCCTGGAGGAGAGGGCAACCAAAGGGAAGGCGAACAAGGACAACTCCCCCGAATCATCCGTGGAGTTGGTAGAAGCCTTGCCATTGGTCCCTCGGGGTCATCGGGTGGTACGCAAATGCAAAGCGTTCGTAGTCGAACCCGCCAGTTATGGAGCCACCGTCTTGTAGAATTGTCAAGTCTTGTAGTTGTTGAATGCTTGCTTTGTTTTTGTTGCAGTCCTTCTGCCTCTCCACCTGACCCCAAGTGCCAAAAGTTGGTCGGGGCTGAATTTGCTGGGGATGATGTTCCAGCAGGTGGCTCCATAGAAACTGCTGGGACGGACCCGTCGACTACATCAGCGGGGGTCGTAACCGTTGCCGTGGCGGGTACCTTGCTGGGACATCCCGCGCCCTCGGCTGGTGTGACCCCGCTGCCGGCAACGAGTACCATGGTTGTAAGACCACGGGCACTGAGACTAAAGAAATCCGGCAAGAAGAAATCCTCTCTATAAGTGCAGCTCCTTGTTCTTAATGTATCTTTTATTCTTTTTGACTTGTCTGATGATATATCTGATTCGGCTTCGTTAAGTCTGTGTCTGCTTTGGGGTTGAAAAAGCTAGAGCCTGTCTCAGCTACTCCAGCCCCCAAGCCGCCAGCCCTCGAGGAGGATGCGACGCTGCCCGACCCACCACCTCCCGAGCCCCAGCAACTCGAAGCCAGCAGTGGTGGTGATGAACAAGTTGAGGCCACTAATGTCGCTCCTGCAGATGACACAAGTAAGTGTCTGACCCCCTGTGGCTAATTGCTTATATCACAGACCTCATGTACTGAACGCATTTTCGACTTGTAGGTGCCCCATAGCCATCAACTGAAGAAGCTATGGGTACCTCAAGAAACCCTGGAGATCTGCTAGTGTCCGGGAGAGGATACAAGAACATCATCACCAAAGATCTATTGGATGATCCTTTCCTGACAATTGACAGCATGCGATATTCCAGAAGATCTCCAAAGAGATGTACAAATTTACCTTGGTAAGGCATGACTGCTCTTCTACCATTATGCTTTATCAAGTTGCTTGTCCTCTTAGTCTCCCCCTTATACAGGATGTGGCCAAATGCTCCCAAGAAAAATCTGATAAACTGAAAGCAGTCGAGAGTGGCCTCTGGGAACTCCAAGCAAAGGATCAACGCATATCAGAAGAACACCGAAAAAACATATATCTTCAAAGAGAGCTCGATAAGCTGAAGCAGGAGCCGACACGAGAAACATGGCTTCTCAAGAACGATCTCCGCAATCTTGAGAAGTCCAACTCCAAGATCCAAGAACAGCTCAAGGAGCAGAAAAAGGCACACCAAGGCAAGCCCTTTCCTCGCTCGAGTGCTTTCTCTTAGCAGTTTGTCTTGAGTTCTGAAAACTGTCTTCACTGCAGAGCTTAGGAAACTCATAACATATAAAGAAGAGTTGCTTACTGACGTGAAGAATATGCTGTATAGCCGTACAGATGACGTCGAGAAGCTGTAGAAGGTGATCGCCGATACTGAACAACAGCTCGTCGACTGCCTTCAGCAGATCAAGACACTGGGCAAAAAAAAGGAGCAGCGCCAGAAGGAGCTGGAGGACCTAACGGTGGCTGCCCAACAGCTTGTTGACATGGTGGATCCGTAGGAAGGCGGCGAAGCAGGCGGGCAATCCTTGCTGGAGCGACTCCTCGGAGGTCTGCAGAAAATCCTCAGCTTCATCGCCGAAGCCCCCACCACCTGTGTTAGCCACACCCTAGGTCTTGTGAAGTCCTTTTGGCCTAATGCTTGACTAGAGATACTCGCACAGGGTGCGGCTGCGGACTGCTCGGAAGAGCAGTTCAGCGAGTACCTTCTAGAGGCCAGGCCTGCAGCTGAAAAAATAGTAGAGAGTGTAATACAGGATTGAGACATTGTAAAGACAAGTACTCTTGTCCTTGTAACATATTAGTCAATGATGTCTATACTTATTATTGCCTGATGATTTTTGGATTGCCATCCATATTCATAGGCTAAGTAGTAGACACTACCCCGGGTGCAACAACCCTTGCAGTAGTCGATATAGCTCCTCATGTGAGCCCGTCCAACAAGTTAGATAGAATCCGATCAAGCGGATCTAACCTGTTAGGAAAAAAACACGATCATCATCACAACAACTGTCATGCTCATGGCAAGAAGTCAAAATCTACCTCGAGTGCAGCGACTCTGGGAGTAGTCGATATTGCACCTCATGTGAGCCCATCAAACAAGTTATATTGAGTCCAATTGAGCGGATCTAAGCCATTTGGAAAAAACGCGATCATCATCGCGATGACAGCTATGCTCATGGCAAGAAGTCGATTCATATAGAACATGAACGTGGCTATAGTCTCCGTATTTTAACAAAAAGTTTACATTCCGGATTCTGTGGCATGTAGCCTCCAAATTGAATCACAAGAAAACCACCTAGGCACTCGGAGAACAGCTATCCCTGCACGTCTTCTTATGGGTAAAAATTGCGCAGGTTCTGAACATTCCAAGAATTTGGGACGTCCTGGCCCTCGGGGTATTGTAGTGGATAAGACCCCGGTCTTGTAATCTGCTTGACGACGAACGGTCCTTCCCATCTCGAATTGAGCTTATGTAAGCCGGACTCATCTTGGATGCAGCATAGGACCAAATCGCCTATACTGAACAACCGTTCTCTGATGTTGCGATCACGAGATCATCGGATCCCCTGTAGGTATCGTGCTGACTGAACAAGAGCGATGCAGCGAGCCTCTTCGATAGAGTCAAGCTCTAGCTGCCTTGCTTCGTCCGCCTCGCCTTCATTGTACATTTCAACCCTTGAGGATTTCCACATGCTGTCAGCTGGTAAGATTGCTTCGAAGCCATAGACAAGAAAGAACGGTGTTTGTCCTGTGGCTTTGGACGGCTGAGTCCTGAGTCCCCAGACAATATGTGGCAACTCGTGCATCCACTTTCCTCCTTTCTTGCTGTTTTTATCATAGAGTCTTTTCTTGAGGCCCTCGATTATCATGCCGTTCGCCCTCTCGACTTGACCATTGGCCCTTGGGTGTGCAACGGAGACGTATTTGACTTCGATGCACGTATTTTCACAGAAGTCCCAGAACTGGTTAGCCATGAAATTTGATCCCAGGTCCGTGATGATGGTGTTCGGGAAGCCAAAGTGATGCAGGATGTCGGAGCTGAAATCAACGACTCTGTCTGGTGTGAGCTTGGTTACCGGCTTGTACTTGCTGTCAATACGTGGGTGAAACCATCTGGCGCCGTTGTAAATGGCCCAATCATATCAAGCCTCCAACAGGCAAACGGCTAGGATGGCGGTATGGTGATAAGATTGTGGGCTGGGACATGAGATTGCTTGCCAAAGAATTAGCAGTTCTGGCATCTCCGCACCAGGTCCTCAGCATCCGTTACTGCGGTGGGCCACCAAAAACTAGCTTTGTATGCTTTCCCAACTAGGGTTCTTGAAGCTGCGTGGTTGCCGCATACACCCTCATGTATCTCCCGCAGTATGTCGTAGCCGTCTTCTCCCATGACGCATTTCATGGGTACACCTGATCGTGCACCACGCCGATAGAGTTTATTGTCGACTAGGACAAAACCTTTGCTTCTGCGCATGACATGAGCTGCTGCTGCGCTTCTTGCGTCCATCCCCGCTAGTAGTCTTTGGTCCCGAATGAAGTTGATATTAGTGTCTCTCCAGTCCTCTCCAAGCATCATAACCTCCCGATCGGGCTTTTGAAGGCCAGAATCAGTGGTTATCTGAGGTGAGGACTTGATGGATGGCTGCTTCAGCTCCTGGATGAAAACTCCCGCTGCAACTTGTGCACGGGTTGATCCTAGCTTGGATAGTATGTCTGCGCCAACATTGTGTTCCCGTATCACGTGATGAACCTCCAGTCCGGAAAATTTATTTTCCAACTTGCGCACTTCTTGTACATAGGCGCCCATTGTCTCCTTGTTGCAGTCCCACTCTTTGTTGACTTGCTAAATGACTAGAAGTGAATCACTGTATACAAGTAGTCATCTGATGCCTAGTGATATCGCCAAACACAGCCCGTGAAGCAGGGCTTCGTACTCGGCTTTGTTATTGGTTACCTCCCAAATGATCTGGAGGACATACTTCAGTTGTTCGCCTCTCGGAGAGATAAATAGGACTCCAACACCGCCACCATCGAGCTTAAGAGACCCATCGAAATACATTGTCCAGTGCTCTGGCTTGTCGACTGGAGTTGGAATTTGGTTCTCTCTCCACTCGGCCATAAAATCGACTAGAGCTTGAGACTTAATTGCAGTGCGTGGTTTGAAGTTGATTGACAGAGCCCCCAGTTCCACTGCCCACTTTGATATACGCCTCAGGGCGTCCTGATTGTGTAGAATATCCGCCAACGGGAAATCCGTAATCACAGTGATCTTGTAATCGTCGAAGTAATGGCGTAACTTCCTTGATGTGATCAGTATTGCATATAAAAGTTTCTGAACTGCCGGGTATCCTACCTTAGATCCGGAGAGTACTTCACTGACCAAGTACACGGGCATCTGCACTCCAAACGCATGGCCCTCCTTGCTGCGCTCGACTACAATGGCACTGCTGACGACATGAGTTGTCGCCGCAATATAGAGTAGTAGATCTTCTCCCGGCAGTCGTGCTGTAAGGACCGGAGGTGACTGTAGGTGTTGTTTCAGATCCTACAGGGCCCACTCGGCCTCCTCTGTCCACTAGAACTTGTCTTGGCATTTCAGGAGTTTGAAGAAGGGTAATCCTTGTCGGTGTTTTACCGGCTGCCCCACCGAGGGATATACCCAAGGTGGTAAGTTTTGGGTGAGGAGACGCCGAGATCAGGAACTCGAAGGTGCAAGGAACACAAAGCTTAGACAGGTTCGGGCCGCAAGGTGCGCAATACCCTACGTCCTGTATGGTTTGTATTGCGTTTGGTGTAGAATGATCTGTAGATCCTCTGTTTTGAGAGGAGTCCCTATCCTCCCTTATATACACGAGAGGCCAGGGTTACAAAGATACTAACCAACACCAGCTAAGGAATCATACCAGAATATATCTCGAGTAGATTCCTCCTGTATTGGTTAGCCTTATCTCCTATTTAAATGGAATAAATAAGAGATAAACAAGATGAATAAGAGATAAGATGGACTTAATCTCTTAAACCCCTTTAAACTGCGTTATGTACCCAGTCCCGTGGCCCCGGGTCTGATAAGTCCCCGAGCTCTTCGTAGCTGAGTACTGCAGGCTTATCGAGTACTTTCGAGACAGTCTTCGACTTCTTTGAAGCTCCGTCTTGAAGTCCTTCTTTGAGTATTTGCTTGGCTGCATCGAAGCTATGAGGTGCTCATGCCCCGAATATTATTTCTAGTATGGTGTGCGATTGAAAAATCACACTCCATATGGAGTAGCCCCCGAGCCTTAGGTTGAATTGGAGAATCAGGCTGAGGGTCACTTTAATATTGAATCCTCCTTACTTACCTTTTCAAATAAATTTGAAAAAATAAGTAGTCGATGCCACGTACCCCGCAGCCCCCAAGCCTTAAATCCAAATCCTTCAGATTTGGAAATAAGGATCCAAAAACCGTGGCATGCAGGTTAAACATGTCGATATGGTAAATTACCAATATGATGATAATACAAATGATGGAAGTTAGATCATAAATTCGAAAAACCCCTTTTTTCAGGCCAATCAACCCTGAAAAAATGATTAATCAAATATTTAATCTAAACAATCCACCAAATGACCCCTCATCTTCGGAATATTCCCAAAAACGACTCTTCAGCTTCGGAACAGTAGAATTTTCCCCAACCGCTGGTTATTTAACCCCACGGTAACATTGAAAAAGGACTGTGCTTCCAATCTGCAATCTGCCCAGATCCAGAAAAATCCCCAAAACAGAGTTGTGCACCCGTCGCCATCCTCCCGGCGAAATCCTCCCGCCCCGATCTCCCCGCCCCTCTCCCCGCAGCCCCCGAGCAATTCGTGGCGAGCGGATCCGGAGATGGCGCCCAAGAGATCGGAAACCGAAGGGAAAAAGAAGGAGGCGCAGCCGTTGATCGGGTAGTGGGCATACAGTAAGTGTTCCCTCCATGATCTTGATAGGCTAGTTTCCGAGGGGTTGCTGCAAGACAAGAATCTTGTCAACTGGCGCCCCTCTTTCTGTGAACCTTTCCCTATGGAAAATGTTGACGAAATCATCACATTTTATCATTTTGTCAAACGGGGATTGGCCCTCCCCTCTTGTTCTTTCTTCTGCGGCCTTCTTTATTATTACGGTCTTGAGCTTCATCATCTCAATCCTCTGCCATATTTCAATTTTCATCTATTTCTGCGAAGCTTTTCTCGGAATCAAACCCCACTGGGATCTTTTCCACTTCCTCTTCCGCGTCAAACCTCAGCTCACCTCGAAACATCTTTCCGTTGCAGGGGGCGGCGGCATCCAGTTGCATCAGCAGGCCGGCGACAAATATCTGTCATACAAATTCCCCTCCAACCTTCCCGGGTGGAAGAATCATTGGTTTTATATCGAGAACCATGCTCCCCAACTCCCTGCAAAATCTAACAATCCACCTGTAGTGAGGCCGGAGTGGAATCTTGAACTATCCAGGGGAGACATGGATCAAGTTGAGGAACTGCTAGACATCATAGAGGCGCAGATGATGATGGGAGTGACCGGCGCTTCCGTCATGTTCTCCTTTTTCAAATGCCGCGTCCAGCCGATCCAGCAACACCACCGACTTGGATTCGAGTACAGGCTCTGCTGATCTTTCTTGCATGTGTGCAGAGGAACTATCAGACGAGGCCACACTCCATCAAGTCCAGCGGGTGTTACTAGATGTGGACGCCATGCCGTACGTGCCGAAGTTGTTTTCTGCGCGAAATCCGCCCAAACCGGTGAGTATTCGACTACATTTTGTTGGGGACGAACTCTGTTCTGCCGCTGCTCACTAGAAACCTTCTGCAGGGACACACAGAACTGTAACGCAGCTACCCGCCGCGACCCGACATCCCCCGGCCGGACCACCTCCTCCCCAGCACCACTGTCGAAGCAAAGAGAGCTCGAATAGCTGCAGCCCAGCGCGGCAGCGAATCCACAGAGGACGAGAGCCCCCAGGCGGAGGAGGAAACTGAAGGAGAGGCGAGACGGAACAACTCCTCCGGGCCAGCCGTGGAGTTGACCGAAGCTCTGCCGTTGGTGCCATAGGGTCGTCGGGTAGTGCGCAAGCGGAAGGCGCAGGAATTTGAATCTTCCGGGTACTGGCTTGCTGCCTTGTTGTATTGCTATATGTTGATATTGTGATGTGCTGACAGTATCCACATGTAGTCCTTCCGCCTCTTCCTCCTGGACCGAGCCTGAAGAGGAGGAAGCAGCTCCGTCGGCCACCACGGCCATCACCCTCGCCATGGCGGGGACCGCGCCTTTGGCTGGTGAAGCCCCGCCCCCAGCAACGGAAACGCCGCGATAGGCCTTGCGGTTGAAAAGGGCCATCAAGAAGAAGTCTGCACTGTAAGTTTGCCTCCGGTTGCACAATAGACATTCTGATGTTTTGACTTGTATAATGACTGGCTCGACTTCATTAGGGCTGCAAGGGCCGCGGACCTCCAGCTGAGGCCGGCCACGGCTACCCTAGCCCCCAGGTCGCCGACCCGAGAAGAGTCTACAAGCGCAGGGACAATCGTGGCTGTGCCAGCCCCCAAGCCGTCAGCCCCTGAAGGGCTGACGCCCGCGAAGCCAGCTGCCAAGATGGACGCGATGCTGCCCGACTTGCCGCCCCCCGAGCTCCAAGAAAGCGAAGCTGGAGCCGGTGGCGAGGGACAAGTTGAAGCCCCTGTTGCCGCTCCTACGGATGGCGCAGGTAAGCATCTGACCACCCACGGATAGCCGCCGAGACCCAGGTGCAATGTGCTGAAAATACTCTGTGTTTGCAGGTGCTCAGCAGTCACCGCCCGAGGAAGCCGCGGGAACCCTAAGGAGACCTGGTGAGCTACTCCTAACCGGGTCCGGGTATCGAGATGTCAGTGCCGCCGACCTGGTGGATGATCCGTTGCTGACGGACAACAACATAGAGAACTTTAAGAAGGCGTGTGACTTTGCCATGGTAAGGCCTGAGTGCTTTCCTGCTGGTAAACACTGTCGAGTTGCTTATCTGGATTTCCCTCCTTATGCAGAATGTGATCACCCGCTCCCGGAAACAATCTGAGAAGCTGAAAACCGTTGAGAGTGACCACCAAGAGCTTGCCGCCCTGGAAAAGTGCATTGCCGACGACAAGACAAAGATCTGCTCCCTCAAGAAAGCAATTTCTAAACTCCGAAAACAACTCGTGGTGCAAAGGGAAGCGCACCAAGAGCTGCTCAGGGAGCAGGAAAAGCCACACCAGGAGCAGCTCAAAGATCAGAGGAAAGCGCATCAAGGTAAGCCGTTGCTTCCCTTGAGTACTTGCATTTATCAATTTGCCCTGGACTCTGAAAAAGCTCTTTACCACAGAACTTAGGAAAATGTTAGTATATAAAGAAAAGCTGCTTACTGACATGAAGAACCCGCTGTATCGGTGTATAGATGACGTCGAGAGGTTGCAGAAGGTGATCGGTGACACGAAACAACAGTTCGTCGACTGCCTTCAGCAAATCAAGACACTGGGCGAGGAGAAAGAGCAGCAACAGAAAGAGCTCGAAGGCCTCAGGAGGGCTGCCCGGGAGCTGGTGGACATGGTCGATCCACCGGAGGAGGCCAAAGCAAAACCTCAGCCCTTGGTAGAGCGACTCTGCGAAGCACCAAAGAAAGTACTCAAATTCCTCTCTGAGGCTCCTGTCGCATGCGTCAGCAATGCCCTCACGATTGTGAAGTCCTTCCTGCTGAACGCGCGACTAGAGATCTTTGCTCAGGGCATGGCTGCGGATTGCACCGAGGATATCGTGATATCGTCGAATCCCCTGTAGGTATCGAGCTGACTGAACAAGAGCGGTGCAGCGAGCCTCTTCAATAGAATCAAGCTCTAATTGCCTCGCTTTGTCCACCTCGCCTTCGTTGTACATTTCAACCCTTGGGGATTTCCACATGATATCGGCTGGCAAGTGTGGCAGAACCGCTCGAATTATTCCGGCTCAAGTGCGCTATTGATCGCTGTACAACTGCAATCAACTTAACGCACTTCAAACGGAACAATCCTTTGGTCTGTCGGGTCTCCGCCCGATTCAACCACGATTCAGCAGGATCGAAGCAGGTTTATTTCGCACGAAGGCGAGTTCACATCACAGAATAGCTCATCAACTTTTAATTTACAACCATACAGCATTATTACAACCGAGTTTCAAAGATAAGTAAACTTATACATAACCATGTCCAACTGACAAGCATAACAGTTTGTCTAAACTCACAGGCGGAAGAAAAAGTTTTACGCGGCTACACACGTCGCGAAGACGGACGCCAAGCTTAGCCCAGGGCCTGGCGTCACTCCGGAGGGTCAGTGCCGGCCGGGGACGGGTCCCACTCCACGGACCAGCCAAAGGGAACGGACGTAGGCCACTCAAAGCTGTCCGTGGGATTCTCGTAGGTTAGACCTGAAACAGACATTAGCAAGGCTGAGTATTCTAATACTCAGCAAGGCTTACCCGGGATTGGGTATACTTAGCCCATAACTAGACTCATGAAGGCATGGTAAAGGGGCTCTGGGTTTATTTTCAGCTGAAAAGCAACAAAGAGTATGAACTACTTTCAAGTTTTAGCTTTCAGATTCTAGCTTGATTAGCCATTCTAGGTTAGCACCTATACTAAACAAGCAAGGTAGTGATTCTCATCCATCAAGATTATCCATCATTAGTTTCACTTCTTACTCAATGTGGTAAAAGGGATAAGTAGTCTCAAGCATCGTGAGAGGCGGACGATTCGAATCGAATTTAACCTTGCAAGGTAAACCTAACTCACACGCTCGGAAGATCCAACGATCATTCCCAAGCAACCGTTTGCCTTTCATTCCGGGTCGTGGATCAGGTCCACCACAAGCGACTGCAGGACCGTACGCACACCCAATGTGTACAGGACATACGTCTGTAGCGCGACTACAAAACCCGCATTCCTGTCTGCCTTGCAGAACGCACTCCCGCACGTCGGTGCGTGTGAACATAACATAAAATCGAGTGGTGGCAGGTATGTCCACTTGCCGGGCCGATTGGTTACTAGGCTTGCCGCTTACCATATTTCGCGGTATGTGGCTAGTACTTTCAAAAACTTAACCACCACTACCAACATTTCGGCCTTAAAACTTTTTATCGAAACAGGCAGGGTAAACTTCCAGGTCATGACACAGCACATGACCCTGTCCGTCATCCTTATAGTGGTTGCAGTAATGTAAACATGCAACTCCTATATCGCGCGAGTGACAGGAGATCACTCGACTTCTACCGGTCCTATTAGCGGAGCATCTATCCGATAAGGACTCGGGAGCATTACATTGGATTCCTAGGATTTATGCATCTAGGGTTTCACCACAATTCCTAGACCTAATGCAAGATATAATATAGATAGATATAGATTGCAGAGTAAATAAAATAGTGGAATATGTCCGGGGCTTGCCTTCGGGAGTAGGGGTAGGGGCAGGAGAGTCAGAGATTTCCGAACTCGGGTTCGGAGCTTCAGTTAGACCTTCGACGACTTGTGCTGGGTCTTCTGGAAAGCCTTGGTCTTGTCCTAAGACCAATTCGTAGTCCCCGTCGTCGAGTGTCGTTGATTCTATATGAAATGCAATACATTAATGAGGTGAATTTTAAATTTAAAATTCAAATATTATATCACATCCAATAGCACACAAACATGTATAGAATAAAGAGGGTTTAGATTTGAAACACCATTTATAAGATATGGTAAAATTTTATTGTAATATAAATTAAACCTTTGGGTTAAATTTGAAATAAACTAAAATTTGATTTCAAAACTTTAAATAAAAGATCATAGAAACTTGATTATATATTAGCATCATAAAACATTACATTAGTGAATACTAAGATTCCAATTAGAATAGGTTATACATTAGGTTTATTTTAAATTTGAAAGCTCAAATTAAAGATGTTAAGTTTAAATTAACTGTGGAGTTTGAAATTGCACAAGGTCACTTAGGACTTAAAGAACATTCATGCTAAACTTAAAGATAAACAAAAGAGCATGAAATGACAAGGTCACATGTGTATTACCCCTTAATCTTAGATGTTTAATAAAGGCAAAAATATTTTGTTTCACACTAAACTCTATTAACGAAAATCATAGAGTTTGAAATCTATTTTCTAACAAAATTGATTTCACTATTTTTAGATTTTTCTGCGAATTGTTATGAATTTTACAAGACAGAATAGACCCTCACATGAAATAACAGATACTCCTTGCAAACTAGTCCCTGCATTTTACAGTTAACCCCCTGAAAAGAAAACGCAGCAAGCAATCAAGCCCAGAGCCATGGCCGGCGGTGAGGAAGCTCCTGCCCGGCCAAATTCCGGCCGGTGAGGTCGCCGGTGGTGAGGGGAAAAGAGAGGAGGAGCACGAGGGGGCCTAGGGCTACCTGTGGGTGGTCTCGGAGGGGGTCAAGGCGGTCGGAGGAGGGCTACCCGCGGAGGGCAGGGCCGGCGGCCGGTGGCGCACGGCGGCGGGGGACTTCTGGTGGGCGGGGGTGGAAGAGGACTGGCTGGGGAGGCTCGGTAGGGCACGGGGAAGCTCACGGCGTGGTCAATTTGGAAAGGAGAGGAACGGAAGAGGGAGTTCCACGGCGACCCAAGCTTCACGGCGGCGGCAATGGAGGAGGGGCGGTTCTGTACGCGCGCGAGTTGCCCTGGGCAGTCCTTTTATAGCCGAACGGGGTGGTGGTGGCTCACTGGCGCCGTAGGGCAGAAGAGAGGGGAGGGGATAAGGTTTGCCGCGGGGTTTTGCGGCGGCGACAGGAGAGGCGCCGGCGGCGGTGCGGCAGTGCCGCAGGCGCCGTGGCGCGCAGGCGAAATGCCAGCAGGGGAGGGCTTAAGCGGTGAGGGGGGTGGGGCGGCAACGCGTGGCAGGGGGAGGAACACGGGAGGTGGCCGGCGGTGAAGCCGGGGCGGCGCATTACGCCGGCGACAGAAGAGCAGGGGAGGCAGAGCAGGGGGGGGCAGAGCGCCTGAGGAAGAAGGGATGAACTAACTCAAGGACTAATCTGTGATTTCAGAGAAAGACAGGGGCCTTACTGTAAAGGGCTTGTAACTTTTAAACCAATGCTCAAATGAAGATGGTTCAAAAATCAAAAGTGCATGGTTTTTCAAACCCTACAACTTCTCTTTAAGGTTCATCTACAATTGAGCAATAGTTTTTGAGTTAAAATGAACTTAGTAATAATTTCATGTTTTATGTAAATCCCTAAGTAAAATTACTTTTGCACATACATCCTATGGTAATTTCACATATATTTTTACAATTTGACCACAGATACTACTTTTTGCAAAATAACCCTTATGCTTTTAAACTTTTCCCTCATCTCCATCCATTTTGCATAAAAGGGCCTTTAGTTAATATTAATTGCATAAACATCCTTTCTTTCATAACATTGCGTACATAAAGTATATTTTTGCCAAACTTTGAACATACAAGCATGCTTAAAATCTAAGGTATAACCTAGCTAATTACCTGAGTGTTACAGCAAGATAGCTTCAGATCCATACACGAGAAAGAACGGCATTTGTCCTGTGGCTTTGGACGGCTGAGTCCGAAGCCCCAAGACGACATGTGGCAGCTCATGTACCCATTTGCCTCCCTTTTTGCTATTTTCATCATAGAGTCTTTTCTTGAGGCTATCAATTATCATACCGTTAGCCCTTTCAACTTGTCCATTGGCCCTTGGGTGTGCAACAGAGACATATTTAACCTCGATGCATGCATTCTCACAAAACTCCCAGAACTGGTTGGCTGTGAAATTTGATCCCAAGTCCGTGATGATGGTATTCGAGAAGCCGAAACGATGCAAGATATCAGAGATAAAATCAACAACCTGATCTGGTGTGAGCTTGGCTATCAGCTTGTACTCGATCCACTTGGTAAACTTATCAATAGCCACCAACACATGGGTGACACCGCCTAGCGCCATTGTGAAGGGCCCAATCATATCAAGGCTCCAGCAAGCAAAGGGCCAGGATGGCGGTATGGTGATGAGGCTGTGGGCTGGAACATGAGACTGCTTGTCGAAGAATTGACAGTTTTGGCACTTTCGCACGAGATCCTCCGCATCGGATACCGCGGTGGGCTACCAGAAACCGGCCCTATATGCTTTCCCAACCAGCATACTTGAGGCTGCGTGGTTGCCGCAGACACCTTCGTGGATCTCTCGTAATATGTGGTAGCCATCTTCCTTTGTGACACACTTCATGAGAACACCTGACCGGGCACCGCGCCGGTAAAGCTTGGTGTTGACTACGACAAAACCCTTGCTTCTGCGCATGACGCGTGCTGCCTCTGCGCTTCTGGCGTCAATTCCTGCCGGTAGCCTTTGGTCTCGGATGAAGTCGATAAAAGCCTCTCGCCAGTCCTCCCCCAGCACCATAACCTCTCGATCAGGTTGTAGGGGGCCCGCATCGATGGTTACCTGCGGAGAAGACTTGATGGATGGCTGCTTGAGTTCCTGGACAAAAACACCTGGTGGAACCTGAGCGCGAGTTGACCCCAGCTTGGACAAGCATATGCACCAACGTTATGTTCCTGTAGCACGTGATGAACCTTCAAGCCGGAGAATTTGTTTTCCAACTTGCGCACTTCCTGCACATAGGCGTCCATCGTCTCCTTGTTGTAGTCCCACTCTTTGTTGACTTGCTGAACGACAAGAAGAGAATCGCCGTAGACAAGTAGTCGTTTGATCCCTAGTGATATCGCCAAATGAAGCCCGTGAAGCAAGGCTTCATTATTGGATACCGCCCATAGGATCTGAAGGACATACTTCAATTGTTCACCTCGTGGAGAAATAAGCAGAACTCCAGCACCGCCGCCGTCGAGCTTGAGGGACCCATCGAAGTACATGGTCCGGTGCTCTGGCTTGTCAGCTGGAGTTGGAACTTGATTCTCCCTCCATTCAGCTATAAAATCGACTAAGGCTTGAGACTTGATTGCAGTGCGTGGTTTGAAGTCGATTGATAAAACCCCCAGTTCCACTGCCCACTTTGATATACGCCCCGTGGCGTCTTGATTGTGAAGAATATCCGCCAGCGGGAAATCCGTAATCATAGTGATCTTGTACTCGTCAGAATAATGGTGCAGCTTTCTTGACGAGATTAGAATAGCATATAAAAGCTTCTGAATGGCTGGGTACCGTACCTTCGATTCGGAAAGGATCTCGCTGACGAAGTAGACAGGCCTCTGTACTCCAAACGCATGGCCTTCCTCGCCTCGCTCGACTACAATGGCACTACTGACAACATGGGTTGTTGCCGCAATGTAAAGTAGTAGATCTTCCCCTAGTAATGGTGCTGTAAGGATTGGAGGAGACTGGAGGTGACGTTTTAGATCTTGCAGAGCCCGCTCAGCCTCTTCCGTCTATTGGAACTTATCTTGGCGTTTCGGGAGCTTGAAGAAGGGTAGTTCTCTCTCCCCAAGCCGGGAGATGAACCTGTTCAAGGCTGCCATACAACCTGTTAACTTCTGCACATTCTTGATTGTGGCTGGAGCCTCCATATCAGTAATGGCTAAAATCTTTACAGGGTTGGCTTCGATGCCCCGGTTGCTGACGATTACCCGAGCAATTTCCCTGAAGGTACTCCAAAAACGCACTTGGTTGGGTTGAGCTTCCACCGAAATCTGCGCAAACTACTGAACATTTCCTCCAGATCTGCAATCAAGTCATCGGAACCCCTGGTCTTGATGACCACATCATCCACGTAGGCCTCAACATTCTGATGCAGCTAATCCACGAAGCACATCTGGATCGCACGCTGATAGGTTGCTCCTGCGTTTTTCAACCCGAAGGACATAGTTTTGTAGGCATATGTCCCATACGGGGTGATGAACACGGTCTTGATTTGGTCCTCCTCCTTGAGCGCAATCTGATGATATCCTGAATAACAATCAAGGAAATAGAGTAGAACGCAGCCTACCGTCGAGTCGACGACTTGATCAATGCGTGGCAGCCCGAAGTGGTCCTTCGGGCAATGCTTGTTGAGATCGGTGTAGTCAACACACATCCTCCATTCATTATTCTTTTTGCGTACAAGAACAGGATTAGCTACCCACTCTGGATGGATTACTTCTTTAATTAACCCAGCCGCGAGGAGTTTAGCTATCTCCCGTTTGATGGCCTCACACTTGTCGTGGGCAAACCTTCGCAGGCGTTGCTTTTTAGGCACAACCTTTGGGTGTACGTTCAGACTATGCTCGATCAACTCCCTGGGCACCCCTGGCATATCCGCAGGTTTCCATGCAAAAATATCTCGGTTAGCCCGAAGGAAGCTGACGAGCGCGAATTCCTATTTCTCACCTAAGCCCGCACCAATGATGATGGTCTTAGAAGAGTCGCCTTCCTGGAGCTAGATCGCCTTGAGTGCCACGTCGTCAGTCGACTGGATCCTCGACTTGCTGGTCTTTCTCGAGGGAATCTCCAGCCCGGAATTGGAGAGCTGCTGCGCGGCCGCGAGTACTTCCCCTGAAGCATCTAGCACACGAGCAGTCGAAGCATACTGGATCGCCTCTTGATTACAATCATACGACTTCTTCAAGTCACCCCGGAGAGTAAGTACCCCACTTAGTCCTGGCATCTTGAGAAGCAGATAAACATAATGCGGCACTGCCATAAACTTGGCAAGAGCCGCACGACCTAATATTGCATGATAAGAAGATTCGAAACTGGCCACCTCGAATTTAATGAACTCGGTGCGGTAATTCTCCCTCGTGCCGAAGGTGACTGGGAGAACTACCGTACCAAGCGGGTGTGCCGCGTTACCTGGGATGATACCGTAGAAGGGGGACTTGCTTAGAACCAGCATGTCCTTGAAGTCCAAGCCCATCTTCCTCAAAGTGCTAGCGAAGATGAGGTTGAGACCGCTCCCACCATCGATGAGGACCTTAGTGAGCCTGACCTCTGCCACGACAGGATCCAGAACCAGAGGAAACTTGTCAGGCTCTGAGAAGCTCATCCATTGATTGTCGTAGGAGAATGAGATGGGGACCTCCGACCAATGAAGTGGTCATGGTACCGCCGGCTTGATGGACATAATCTCCTGAAGAAGCAACTTCTGGTCCCACCTGGAGCCGAAATCTCCATCGCCCCCGAAGATGACGTTAACAGTTTTTGAAGCGTCCTGGAACTTTGGGTTGCACCCTGGGTCTTCTTGGTCGTCATCCTCGGGTTCCTTTTCCGCAGGCTTCTTGTTCTTCTTACCACCACCTGAGCCGCCAAACATCCTCCGGAGATGGTAACAGTCGATAGCCGCGTGATTGGACCCTGGATGCCACGAGCACTTCTTCTGCAGGAGCTTCTCAAACTCCTCTTGTGTCGTCGACTTCTTGCCTTGTGGGGGGCGATCCATGGCCACGATGATATCATTTGGCCTGCGCTTTCGGGGTGGACCTGAATAGTCCCACTGGCTTTTGTCATTGCGGTTGTCATTTGGGTGCCTCAGATTGCTATCTTGGCGCCGCGGGAACCGTTCCCGCATCTTCTACTCCTGTTCGGACCAATCGTGCATCATATCATGAATACCCGCAACAGTCTTTGGCCTGTTCCACCCAAAATCCCTGTAGATGCCTGGGTCGGTGATGCCGCTGTAGAAACAATCGATGATGTCATCCTCCGAGATGTTCGCGATGGTGGCGCGGACGTTGAAGAAGTGACGTGTGTAGGACCGCAGGAGCTCGTTTCATTCCTGCTTACACTGAGCAAGATCGTGACGAGTACCTGCGCGAGTGATCACTCCCTGAAAGTTGTCGATGAAGACTTTCTTGAGTCGTTCCTAGGAATCGATGGAATTGTTGCTGAGGCTCTCCAGCCATGTGAGCGGTGAAGGGTCCAAAGCCATCGGGAAGTAGACGACTTTGGTGATGTTCGAACCTCCTGCAACCTCAATGGCCGTGGAGTAGCAACGGAGCCACTGCTGAGGAGCCTGCTTGCCGTCGTACTTGGTGATGCCGATCGGCTTGAAGCCCTCCGGGTACTTGTAGCTGCTGAATCATGCAGAGAAAGCTGGGAAACGAACGCTATATTTAGTACCTTCAGTTTTGACTTCTTCGCGGACCCTGCGCCTGGAGGAGATCACAGTTCGCGCGTCGCGGCCTTCATTAATGTGCTAGCACAAATCTTTTGGAGGAGGCCGATGATTGGCCTATCGCGGATTACCCCCTGGAAGTGGCTGCTGCCTCCCGCCAGGGGCTTGGCTCCCGCAAACGTTGTCGTTGTTGAGGTTGGGCTGAGGTCGAGAGCGCCCGCTAGCCGTTCGGCTGTGAGCCTGGCTCCGACTCTCGCCCACGCGTTCCTCGCTGAGGGTAGACGCCGGGTTGTGCTGATCCAGTTGGATCCAGGCCCTCTGCGCGTAAAGAAGTGCTTGACGCACATTCGGATTGTTACTGCGCTCGAGAATGGCCGTAACCCTGGCAATGTTGGCCACCGGAGTCCTGAAACCCCGTTCACTTACGGCAGCGAATTCAGGATCAAGCTCGCGATGCATAGATCGCCTACGCTCGTTGGCCCTCGTGCGCCGGATTGTGCGGGCCCTGTTCCTGGCCCTCCGCGCCTCACGATCGGCGTTGTTCTCCTTGCCGGTGTTGGCAGTGGCCTCATCTTTAGAGACCGCATCAAAATTGATGATGGGAAAACCACCATCGTTTTTGCCTTCTTCGGCCATTAGCACCTGGCGGGAGGTGAGCTCGTCAGAGCTCACGTCGACTAGTTCAGTCAACTCCTCTGCCGCGGTGGCTAATGGCCTGCCTTCCTGGAAAGGCAGAGGTTCAAGGTGAGCCACAAGTCGACCCTCAGCCTCGAGTAGATCGGAGAACTTCATGCCCCTCCAATGTACGAAGCGCCCCTCTGGTGTGGAGGTGACCATTAGATCACTAGCACCAAAACAACCTGAAGCCCCCCGACATGCGGTAGCTTCAGGTCCTCCAACCTGGAGCAGGGAGTTCAGGTCCTTCTCCAATATGGAGAGGGACCTAGAGACGTTGGCCTCTTGAAGATCAATGGCCAGGTTGCATAAACCAAGATGGGATCAGTTACACGGATCCTTAGATTGGAAAAATTCCAACCCAAGGGAAGTTGCCGAAGCGCTTGATGAAGTCGAGCCGGGAGCTGACTGCATCTTGATCTTTGCAGCGGATGCAAGGATCGACGGGTCATCGAGATAATCAACGAACTTGTCGAGGTCAATACGTGAATCCACCGCGGGAAACTTTGGCTTCATGTCGACGAGGAATTGCTAGAAATTGCCCACACCATCTGCGATGCAGACCCACGAGCCAAAAATAAATGTCGTGCCCTGAGAGGGAACTAACCTGGAGAATCGGAAGGTTGCCATCGAGCTCGCCGGTGGATCTTCGACGCACCCTCCTACCTGGCGCGCCAGCTATCGGTGTTTTACCGGCTGCCCACCAAGGGATATATCCAAGGTGGTAAGTTTTGGGTGAGGAGACACCGAGATCAGGAACTCGAAGGTGCAAGGAACACAAAGCTTAGACAGGTTCGGGCCGCAAGGTGCGTAATACCCTACGTCCTGTATGGTTTGTATTGCCTTTGGTGTAGAATGATCTATAGATCCTCTACTTTGAGAAGGGTCCCTGTCCTCCCTTATATACATGAGAGGCCAGGGTTACAAAGATATTAACCAACACCAGCTAAGGAATCGTACCAGAACATATCTCGAGTAGATTCCTCCTATATCGGTTAGCCTTATCTCCTATTTAAACGGAATAAATAAGAGATAAACAAGATGAATAAGAGATAAGATGGATTTAATCTCTTAAACCCCTTTAAACTACGTTATGTACCCAGTCCCGTGGCCCTGGATCTGACAATCCTCTCTCCCCAAGTCGGGAGATGAACCTGTTCAGGGCTGCCATACATCCTGTTAGCTTCTGCACATCCTTGATTGTGGTCGAAGCCTCCATGTCAATAATGGCCATGATCTTCACAGGATTGGCTTCAATTCCCCACTTGTTGATGATGAACTCGAGCAATTTTCCTGATGGTACTCCGAAAATGCATTTTGTTGGGTTGAGCTTCCACCGAAATTTATGTAAGCTGCTGAACGTCTCTTCCAAGCCTGCAATCAGGTTGTCAGGATTCCTGGTCTTGATGACCACGTCATCCACGTAGGCCTCAACATTCCGATGCAGCTGATCAGCGAAGCACATCTGAATTTCCCGTTGATAGGTGGCTCCTGCGTTTTTCAACCTGAAAGATATAGTTTTGTAGGCATATGTCCCGAACAGGGTGATAAATGCGGTTTTTATTTGATCTTCCTCCTTGAGCGCAATCTGATGGTACCCCGAATAGCAGTCAAGGAAGCAAAGGAGTGCACAAACCACCGTCGAGTTGACAACTTGATCAATGCGCGGTAACCCGAAGTGATCCTTTGGGCAATGCTTGTTGAGATCGGTGTAGTCAACGCACATTCTCCATTCATTGTTCTTTGACTTTACAAGAATGAGATTAGCTACCCACTCTGGATGAATTACTTCTTTAATGAAGCCAGCCGTGAGGAGTTTAGCTATTTCCCGTTGCCTCACGTTTGTCTTGAGCAAACCTTCGAAGGCGTTGCTTTTTGGGCCTGTGCGTGTACATTTAGACTATGCTCGATCAGTTCCCTGGGCACCCCTGGCATATCTGCTGTTTTTCATGCGAATATGTCTCGGTTGTCCTGAAGGAAACTGACGAGTGTGAGTTTCTATTTCTCATCTAAGCCTACACTGATGACGGTGATTTTAGATGAGTCGCCCTCCTGGAGCTGGATCGTCTTGAGGGCCACGTCGCCGGTCGATTGGATGCTCAACTTGCTGGCCTTCCGTGTAGGGATTTCCGGCCCGGTTTGGGCGAGTTGTTGCGCGGCCGCGAGTACTTCTTCTGAAGCATCTGGCACACGCGTAGTCAAAGCATACTGGATGGCCTCTTGGTTGCAGTCATATGATTTCTTCAAGTCGCCTCGGAGAGTGAGTACCCCACTTTGTCCTGGCATCTTGAGAAGTAAATAAACATAATACGGCACTACCATGAATTTGGCCAGTGCCGGTCTGCCCAGTATGACGTGATATGAAGATTCGAAGGTGGCAATTTTGAATTTGATTAACTCAATGCGGTAGTTCTCCCTCGTGCCAAATGTGACTGGAAGAACCACCGTGCCAAGTGGATGCGCTGCATTGCCTAGGACAATGCCATAGAAGGGAGACTTGCTTGGGATGAGCATGTCCGTTAAGTCCAAGCCCATCTTTCTCAAAGTGCTGGTGAAGATGAGGTTAAGACCACTTCCGCTGTCAATGAGTACTCTGGTGAGCTTGACTTCTGCTATCACCGGGTTTAGGACAAGGGGGAATTTGCCAGGTTCCGAGAAGCTTGTCCACTGATCGTCATGTGAGAAAGAGATGGGGACCTCCGACCACCGGAGTGGTCGTGGTACCTCTGGCTAGACGGACATGATTTCTCGGAGGAGCAGTTTTTGTTCCCTCCTGGAATTGAACTCTTCATCACCTTCGAAGATGACGTTGATGGTTTTCGAAGTATCTTGGAACTTCGCATTGTGCGATTTGTCCCCTTGGTCATCCTCTTTGGGTTCTTTATCCGCTGACTTGTTCTTCTTGTTGTTGCTGGGATTGCTGAATGTTCTTCGGAGGTGGTCGCAATAAATTGCCACATGATTGGCATGTGTATGCCATGGGCATTTCTTCTGCAGGAGCTTTTTGAACTCCTCCTGCGTCGTTGTCTTCCTGCCTCGCGAAGGACGATCCACAGCCACGATGAGGTCATCTGGCTTGCGCTTTCGGGATGGATCCGAGTAGTCCCGCTGGCTCCTGTTGGTACGATTGTCATTTGTGTGCCTCAAGTTAATGTCATTGCGCCTCGGGAACCGCTCCCGCATCTTTTCCTCTTGCTCGGACCAGTCGTGCATCATGTCACGAAGTCCTGCAACAGTTTTTGGTCTGTTCCACCCAAAGTCTCTGTAAATGCCTGGGTCAGTGATGCCATTGTAGAAGCAGTCGATAATGTCCTCCACCGAGATATTCATAATGGTGGCACACACGTCGAAGAAACAGCGTGTGTAGGATCGTAGGAGCTTGTTGCGTTCCTGTTTACATTGGTCATGATGAGTACCTGCACGGGTGATCGCCCCCTGGAAGTTGTAGATGAAGACTTTCTTGAGCCGCTCCTAGGAGTCGATCGAGTTACTGTTGAGGCTCTCCAGCCATGTGAGTGGCGTAGGGTCCAAAGCCATCGGGAAGTAGATGACCTTGGTGATGTTGGAGCCTCCTGTGACTTCTATGGTGGTGGAGTAGCATCGTAGCCATTGCTGAGGAGCCTGTTTGCCGTCGTACTTGGTGATCCCAATTGGCTTGAAGCCCTCAGGGTACTTGTAACTGCTAAACCGTGCTGTGAACGCAGGAAAGCGATCACTGCAGTCAGTACCTTCTGTATCGGCTACTTCACGTTCTCTGTGTCTGGAATCAATTATGGATCGCGCATTGCGTCCTTCATTGATTCTCTGGCGCAGGTCCTCTGGAGGATTTCGATGATTAGGCTGTCGCGGGTTGCCTCCTAGAGGTGGCTGCTACCTCCCGCCAGTGGCTTGACTCCCGCGAGCGTTGTCGTTGTTGTTGCTTCGCTGAGGTCGAGGACGGCCGCCTGCCGTTCGACTGTTAGGCTGGCTGCAGCTTTTGCCCACGTGTTCTTCTCCAATGGCGGACGCCGGGTTTTGTCGATCGAGTTGAATCCATGCCCTCTGCGCGTAACGAAGTGCTTGGCGCAGGTTTGGATCGTTACTGCATTTGAGTATGGTAGTTACCCTGGCGATGTTGGCCACAGGAGTTATGAAGCCCCGCTTGCTCACGGCGGCAAATTCGGTGTCTAGCTCACGAAGCATAGATCGCATGCGCTCGTTGACCCTCCTTCGCCGGACTGTGCAAGCTCTGTTCCTGGCCCTTCGTGCCTCACGCTCAGTGTCGTTTTCATCACCGGTGTTGATTGTGGCCTCGTCTTCGGATATCATATCAAGTGCATCGTTGGGTGAGATGCCATCATCCTCGCCCTCCTCCGCCATCAATACTTGACGTGATATGAGCTCATCGGAGCTCGCTTCGACTAGCTCAGTCAATTCTTCTGCCATGGTGGCTAATGGCTTGCCTTCCTGAAAAGGCAAGGGCTCGAGTTGTGCCACAAGTCGGTCTTCGTTCTCGAGTAGATCAGAAAGTTTCATGCCCTTCAAATGCACGAAACGGCCCTCTGGAGTGGAGGTGATCATTAGACCCTTGTCACCAAGACAACCCGCAGCCCCCTGATGTGCAGTGGCTTCAGGTTTTCCGATTTGAAGTAAAAAGTTCAAGTCCTTTTCCACTGAGGAGAGGGACTCGGAGTTGTTGGCCTCCTGATTTTCAGTGGCCGAATTGCGTAGACCGAGTCGCGATCGGTTATGCGAGTTCTTAGATTGGAGCGGGTCCAATCCGAGTGTGGTTGTTGCAGTACAGGGTGGAGTCGCATTGAAAACGGACTCCTCCTCAGTCTTTGTAGCGGTGCCATGGGTCGACAAGTCATCAAGATTATCGACAAACTCGTTGAGGTCGCTATGAAAACTCGCTGCGAGAGTTTTCGGCTTCATGACGTCGATGGTGAACTGACGAAAATCACCCGTGCCGTCTATGATGCAGACCCACGAGCCAAAAATGAACGTCGTGCCCTGGGGGAGCACGGCACTGGTGAACTTGAACGATGCCATCGAGTTCGCTGGTGGATCTTCGATGCGCACCCCTACCTGGCGTGCTAGCTGTCAGTGTTTTACTTCCTGCCCACCGAGGGGTTTACCCGAGGTGGTAAGTTTTAGGTAGAGTGACGCCGAGATCAGGAACTCAAAGGTGCAAGCAACACAAGGTTTAGACAGGTTCGCGGGTGTTGATGTTGTGTTTTGAGGGGGTCCCTACCTGCCCTTATATATCAGGGAGGACAGGGTTATATAAATCTTAGTCCAACACTAGCCTAGGAACCGTATTCGAGTACAACTCGAGTAGCTTCCTTCTGTATCGGCTAGTCCTACTTCGCATGCGAGTAGAGTACAACATAGATAAGGTATAGGACATGTCTTATCCCCTATCCCTGTATGAACTACGTTATGTACGCAGTCCCGTAGTCCCGGGTCTGACAAGCGAGGCCCTTCAGTAAACTTGCACGGATACTAGTCGTGCACCAGTAAATGGAGTTGTACTTGAAATATGTGAAGGTAACTGGAAGTCAATTAGCGTGGGAAAAATAAATCTTGCTGGTAGTTTCAGTCAATTCTTTGGGCGGACCATGAGAATTCACATGTTGACTTACGAAAACATCACGGTTGGCCTGAAGGGATTGATGATGAGATCCTTCACGTCGGGCGATCAGTTCCTTGGGTGGGCCAAGACAAGTCATATGTTTCCATGCAAAGATGTCTCGGTTGGCCCAAAGGAAGTGACGACGAGGTCCGGCACTTGATCTTGATTAGTTCCTTGGGCAGGCCAAGACAAGCCGTATGTTGCCATGCGAAGATATCTCTATTAGCCCAAAGGAAGTGACAAAGCAATGTTGCACATGCGTTGTAATGAAAGTAGTCGTTTGTAACACCCTAAGGTAAATTTTCCCAATTTTTAATAAATTTATTTGGGCTTAAATAAATTTTCCAGGCTTCTCTTTAATTTTTGGTGGCACTTAAATTAATTTTATAACGCAAGTAATTAAAATTTATCATAAGATTAAAATGTTTGTGCATTCATGCTGCAGCATTGTTTTTCTTGTGTTGAATTTATAGGGTTTGAATTCAAACCTATTTGAATTCAAATAGCTTGTTTGAATGGTTTGAGTGTACAAAAGAAAAAAAGGGAAAGAGTAAAAGAAGCCAGCCCAGCCCAGCACACTCCCCTCCTCTCTCTTCCCGCGGGCCCTCTCTCCCCCTCTCTTTCTTCCCACGGCCCAAAGCCGCCCGAGGCCCAGCTCTCTCCCCTCTTTCCTCTTCCCCCCCCCCCCCCGCGTGGGCCACGACCCCCAGCCCAGTTTCTCCCTCAGCCGGCCCCCGTGCGCTCCCCTCCCCTTTCCCCTCTCTCGCTGCCAGCTCGGGCCCGCCTGTCGGCGCCCCTTCTGTTCCCAGCGCACGCCGCTCTCTCCTATCTCCCTTTCTCTCTCTGCCAGGCCGACCCCGCGCGTCAGCTCCTCCCCCTTCTTTCCTTCCCCTCCCCTGTTTCCTCCCCGCCGGCCGGCCACTCGGCCACTGGCCGTGGCCCCGCCCCGCCGCGCTCCTGGCCTCTTCCCCCGAGCCGCATCTTGATCCCGTCCGTGCCTCGGAGCTTCTAGAAGTGCGCCCGCGCCTGGATTGGATCGAGCCGCAACGCCTCCGCGGGAGGTGCGGAGGCCGTTGCATGACCGACCCGCATGCCGAGGACCGCTCCACCCTTCTTAGCCGCGGCCGCTCCCTCGCGTTTTCCCTCAGCCGTCACAACCTCCCTCAGCTCCCCACGGTGCCCTAGCGCCACCGTGCCGCCGCTCGGCCCGAGGACAGCGCCGCCGCCAAACCACCTTGCGCCGCCACGACTTGACGCCGGCGCCCTCAATCCTCGGCCTCCAACCGTTGCAGCGGCACCCCGGTGTGGTAAGGAAGCAGCTGTGCCCCTTTTCTTCCCCTATCCCCCGCTGTTAGCGCGCGTTCCTCGTGCCGCCGTGAACCCGAGCCGCATCCGCCGTGGAGAACCCCAACCCGAACCCTAAACCGCTTTCTTGATCGCCTAGATGTGTTCACCATGTGGCGCGCTAGCTCCCAGGCCTAATCCCGTTCCAAATGGAGCCCGGAGGGCCGAGTTTGGCCAGCTCCGGCGAGCCTCCGCCGCGGGAGCCGAGCTCCGGTGGCCGGCGCCGCCGTCCCGCGCGCCCATCTGCCCGAGCCGTAGGATGCGAGGCGAGCGGACAGGATTAGATCGAGCCGAAGTAGATCGGAGCCGCCGGATCGCGATCCAACGATCCGGATTAGAAGATACCGGTTCGCCCTGCAGTTAAATCTGAGCCGTCCATCTTCGATCCAGCGCACTGTATTAGATCCGAGGGAGGATAGAGTCCGGAGCGTAGGATCGAGATCCAACGGGTGAGATCTGAGCGTACCCCTTCGCGAGACGGATCTAATCTGAGCCGCCCAATCCTGATCCAACGAGCCAGATTAGAACATACCGCTTCAGCCGCCCCTTTTGCTAAAGAGTCCCTGCCTTTTAGGGAAATCAACCCGCGCTCCAGTGTAGTTCAAAGATAATCTCAGATGGGTCCTGTTTTATTCGCTTAAGCCCCTGAACTTCCTGGATGTTGAACCCGCAGTCCAGTCTAGGGTTTTTAGCGAGTTAGCCCTTGCGTCTAGGGTTTAATTACGTTTAAGTCCCCGGGTTTTGCCCAGAAGCCCCTGGTTGCTCTGTTTTTCTTACAAATAGGTCCCTGGATCCTGTTTTAAGCGTAGTTTTCGCGTTTTAGCTCCGTTTTAGGTGTTCTTGATATCCACGCGATCGTTGTAATGCGTAGAATAGCTTTAGACTAGCTTTGTGTGCTGTTTCTATGTAATGTTGTACTGTTTTCTTATATTTTGCAATTGTTTGCATGTGTGTGCATGTGTGGCCCATGTATTGCTGTTGCGATCGTGAATAGACGTCGAGCCACCGGAGCAGTACCAGGAGCAGCCATCTTCCGAGCAGTTCGAGCAGCAGCCGGGAGAGTACGAGGAAGGCAAGTATAACATGAACCTCCTATCACCTTTTAATACAATTTCATACTGCATTTTAATACTGTATGCCTATAAGGACTTTCTTAGCCACTTTATATCCTATATATATCCTTTGGGTTGCATTTTGGTTAGTTGTGCTAGGTTGCTGCGCTATAACACACTTGGTCCTTTTTAATTAAATTTGATTAATGGTTATATGCAACTTAACTCTGAGAGTGGCCCTCTGTGCTGTGTGCTTGAGTGGCTCACGTCTCCTTAAAAGATGTTTTGATAGAAACATGGTTTAGGGGGCCAGCACGGTGCTTAGTGCTTGGTTGGCCACTCTCCATAAGGACCGGTTCATAGAGCGACAACCTGGGACAACCGCGCAACCACAAGACTGGAATGGGACGGTCTTGACTTACTAATTAGGTCATTTTGGTTCGGGAGTAACTTACCTGCGTGGGCAAGAGGGGTGGTAAGCTTCAATGGTCCCAGCTCCTCCG